>NC_133328.1:254236368-254567111 GCF_042186555.1 Aquarana catesbeiana | reverse complement strand
CCGAATGGTCCACGAAATGACGTTTTTGCGGCGAAATTGGTCCCATAGGAATGAATGGCGAAATGTTCAAAACTAGAGTGGGGGGTGACAAAAGCTGACAACCCCATGATCAGCCAAAACATTATGACCACCCCATGATCAGCCAAAACATTATGACCGCCCCATGTAAAAATAAAAATATTTTTGAAAAAAAAAAATAATTTTTGAAAAAAATAAAAAAATCATTTTTGAAAAAAAAAATTATTTTTGAAAAAAAAAATATTTTTGAAAAAAAAATTATTTTTGAAAAAAAAAAATATATTTGAAAAAAAAAATATTTTTGAAAAAAAAAATTATTTTTGAAATAAAAAAATTCATTTTTGAAAAAAAAAATTACCTTTGAAAAAAAATAAAATTACTTTTGAAAAAAAAAATAATTCATTTTTGAAGAAAAAAAAATTCATTTTTGAAGAAAAAAAAATCATTTTTGAATAAAAAAAATTCTTTTTTGAAAAAAAAAATTACTTTTGAAAAAAATGTTCAGCTCTTTCAGCGAATGATGGAACTTTTTTACTACTATTTATACTTTTTAAAATATTAAGCTTTTTAACACTTTTCACAGTTACTCAAGCCACTCCACCCCACCCAGTTACTCCGCCCACTCCAGTTGTAGAGGCAAGAACACTTTCACAATTTCCCCAGAAATTGTACCTTTTCTAGTTAAGTGTTCTTGCATAGCAAGACCACTTACTGTTATCTCACATATATATTATTCTTATTATTATAGCCAAATTTACCACCCTAACTCCTCCCACAGTTTTTACACTACATAGACAAGTAATATACCGAAACGTGCGGATTGTTCCCGAATGGTGTGCTATTACTTTGTGGAACGTTTCGCCGAATGGTTCACGAAATATCGTCGTTTTTGCGGCGAAATTGGTCCCATAGGAATGAATGGGGAAACTAGAGTGGGAGATGACAAAAGCTGAAAAATCAGAACATGATTTCTAAACTGCCGCCACTCCCTCATTTTCAAGCCCACCTACACAAATCTTATATCAAAACGTTCAGCTATCCCTGCTGCCACTAAACATGTCCACGGCTAAGCCATAGTCCTGATAGTTTTCACAATATGACCATTTGTTTGTAACTCACGCCGTCCATTGACATTCATTGAAACTACACTCTAGCCCCCTCCAAATTTGAAGGGCAATTTCTAAACTGCGACCGTGCCTTCATTTTTAATATTTCACAGACATACTATACATCAAAATCTAGGTCTGGGTCTTGTGATTCTCACAATATAAAGATCTTCGCTGTAGGATGTATAGTTTTTAAAATACGGCCATTTGTTTAGAGGTCATTTCAGGAAATTTTAGCCATTAATCAGAGTGTACTGTTAGTGTTTGTTTTGTTGCCATGGTTACCAAAGCTTCTGTTATACACAGGGGGGGAAGGTGGCTGGAGCATCTCAGCTGATTACAGAGCCCGGGGGAGGGGACAGACACACCATGTACTGATTTATAATAGAGGAATATGATGGGGCAGTTTTGATGGGGTAATTCTGATGGGGCAGTTTTGATGAAGTAGTATTTGGGAAGCATAAATAGGGCATGAGCGTTGCTAGGAAACAGTGGTTGTAAACACAAGATGCTGAGACACCCCAAATGCATGTGACTTCATCTGCTAGACTTGATAATGCTTGTAGACTCCTCCCACAGTTTTTACACTACAGAGACAAGTAATATACCGAAACGTGCGGATTGTTCCCGATTGGTGTGCTATCACTTTGTGGAACGTTTCGCCGAATGGTCCACGAAATATCGTCGTTTTTGCGGCGAAATTGGTCCCATAGGAATGAATGGCAAAATGTTCAAAAGGAAATGTTGCTAGGAAACAGTGGTTGTAAACACAAGATGCTGAGACACCCCAAATGCATGTGACTTCATCTGCTAGACTTGATAATGCTTGTAGACTCCTCCCACATTTTCCACACTACAGAGACAAGTAATATACCGAAACGTGCGGATTTTTCCCGATTGGTGTGCTATTACTTTGTGGAACGTTTCGCCGAATGGTCCACGAAATATCGTCGTTTTTGCGGCAAAATTGGTCCCATAGGAATGAATGGCGAAATGTTCAAAACTAGAGTGGGAGGTGACAAAAGCTGACAACCCCATGATCAGCCAAAACATTATGACCACCCCATGATCAGCCAAAACATTATGACCGCCCCATGTAAAAAAAAAATATATTTTTGAAAAAAAAATTACTTTTGAAAAAAAAAAATTAAAAAAAAAATAATTTTTGAAAAAAACAAAATTCATTTTTGAAAAAAAAAATTTCATTTTTGAAAAAAAAAATCATTTAAAAAAATCATTTTTGAAAAAACAAAAAAACAAAATCATTTTTGAAAAAACAAAAAAACAAAATCATTTTTGAAAAAAATAAAATCACAAAGCTCTGAGGGGAATTATAGCTCCTCTCACACAGCTCTAAGGACAATTATAGCATTATAGCTCCTCCCACACAGCTTGGAGGGAAGTTATAGCTCCTCCAATACAGCTTTGAGGGGAATTATAGCTCCTCCCACACAGCTCAAAGGGGAATTATAGCATTATAGCTTAGCATTATAGCTCCTCCCACACAACTCTGAGGGGAATTATAGTTTCTCCCACACCGCTGTGAGGGGAATTATAGCTCCTCCTACACAGCTCTGAGGGGAATTACAGCTTAGCATTATAGCTCCTCCCACACAGCTGAGGAGAATTAGAGCTCCTCCCACACAACTCTGAGAGGAATTATAGTTTCTTCCACACCGCTGTGAGGGGAATTATAGCTCCTTTTAAACAGCTCTGAGGGGAATTATAGCTTCTCCCACACAACTCTGATGGGAAATGTAGCTTCTCCCACACAGCTCTGAGGGGAAATATAGCTTCTCCCACACAGCTCTAAGGGGAATTATAGCTCCTCCCACACAACACTAAGGGGAATTGTATCTCCTCCCACACAGCTCTGAGGGGAATTATAGCATTATTGCTCCTCCCACACAGCTCAGAGGGGAGTTATAGCTCCTCCCACACAGCTCTGAGGCGAATTATAGCTCCTCCTCCAACACAACTCTGAGGGGAATTATAGCTCTTCGAACAAAGCTCTGAGGAGAATTATAGCTCCTTCCACAAATATCATCATGCCATCTAAAGGAAAGAGATCTAAAGCTGCAAAGATACGCTGGACTAAACTGGATCCGGAGCCCCACAGCAGCATAGTGGATATGGAGGTTTGTGACAGTGAATGTGCCCAGGAGGTACATAGTGAACCTGTGGTGTCATTTTCATGTTCAACTCAGTGTCAAGTTCAAGAGCACAGTGACAGTGTGATGGGCACTTCTGAAAACCATGGCATGCAAGAACCATGTGTAGCAAGTGAGATTTCTGTGCAGGCATCATTTCATCAGGGCCATCATGGCTATGGAAGGTTAAGGAACAAACAGTGTACATGCATGGCTCTGACATTTTTGGCATACCACAGTGAGCTTGATGATGTGAGAAAGGGTGATCTTGATCAAATACTGAAGAAGGGCAACAGCTTGTATGGCTCAACAATAAAACAGCTAAAACAAAGAAATGTCTATCAGCATCAACACTTGACAATGGAAGAAGTGCCCCTCAGAGTCAACACTGACAAATATGAGTATAACGTTGTTAAATCTCCAGTGTTATCGGGATGTATGAGAGACACGGTAGACGGTGACAACCAAGGTTGGTTTGTTGACCTCTCCACAAGACTTCAGTGCCTCAATGCAGATGTTACACATGCACTTTTTATAGTAGTGCCATATTGCATTGCATTGTTAAGAGACAAGTCTGGGAGATATGGACTGTTTGATTCTCATAGTCGAAATAAGGATGGACTTCCTGCCACTGGAAAAGGAAAAGCTGTTATGATCACTTTTACACATTTGAGTGATATGGGGGCAAGGATTTATAAGTTGTATGAATTGCTTCTTACAGACACCAGAGGCCCTATTGATGGACTGCAGTATGACTTCATGCCAGTCTCATTTCATCGTGCAAGACGTCTGTCAGATGGTTTGCTGTCCCCACTGGTGCAATCTGACAAACCACATAATGCAAAGCATGTGGAGAACAAAGTGACACAGATGACCAAAGATGTAACACACACTGGATTCCCAGCCAGCAAGCATTCTCCACGGTCAGTTGATGCGAAATCCTCACAGGGCATATGGAAGGACAGTAAGGCATTGTCCAAATTAAATGCACAGAGACGACAAAAACTGAAGACAAGACACAGAAATGAAAGAAGGCGTGATTTCAAGGCTACAAAGATGTCTGTCACCAATAAGAAAAGGACATACATCACCAGCCGATACAGAGCAGATGCTGATTTTAAGTTGAAGCAGAAGCAATATATCATTCGCAAATATGCAACAGATGCCAATTTCAACTTGAAGCAGAAGCAATACATCACCAGAAAATATGCGACAAATGCAGATTTCAACTTGAAACAGAAGCAGTACACCACCAGAAAATATGCGACAAATGCAGATTACAACTTGAAGAAGAAGCAATACATCACCAGAAAATATGCCACAAATGTCGATTTCAAGTTGAAGCAGAAGCAATACATCACCAGAAAATATCATAATGATCCTGCTTTCAGAAAACGTCACTTGCAACATTACATGAGTTACATGAAAATGAAGCGTCAAACTCAAGCAGATTTTCCCATAACCCATAAGATGCAATGTGCCTTCAAAATAAGAATGAAATACAGACGATAGACTCGTGTCATGCGGGAATGCAGTCAACCAGTGGACAACAGCCTAATGCAGACAGCTATATCCACTTTCCATGAATGCATTAAAGCTGGGCCAACATTTGTGTGCACGATGTGTCATCGCACCCCTTTCCCTAACCAAGTGAAACATTGCATTCACAACAATTACAAGAAGAATCTACACATTGTTGCTGCCTGTTTGACAGGGAAATATGTCCATGTGTGCAACAATCACTGTCAAGGACCTGAACAATGCACCGTACCAGATGAAAGGACCAAAGAATGGATTTGTCACAACTGTGATTTACATTTAAAAGCAGGACACAAATCATCCATCGCTGTAGCTAACAACATGGAGCTGGCGCCCATTCCCCCAGAGCTCTGCGATTTGAATGTGCTGGAAAGACAACTTTTGGCCAAAATACTGCCATTTGCCAAGATCATCACACTTCCCAAAGGTCGACAGGCAGCTATACATGGCGCTGTAGTGTGTGTGCCATCCGAGGTGGAAACCACGGTCAATACTCTACCAAGATCGCACAGCAAATCCCAGTTACACAGAGTCAAGCTGAAAAGACGTCTGACTTACAAAGGCCACCAGCTGTTTCATTATGTCAACATGGGAAATGTAGTAGCAGGTCTGTCAAAACTCATTGACACACACCCCGACTACAGTGACATTTCAATTAGAGTGGATGAGACAATCGCTGATGATGATGATAATGATGATGGGATGGAACTCGACAGTTGTGACGAAACTGAAATGATGGAGATACTTGAACGCATCGAAAATTGTGATCCATCAGAGGTACAGTCTGCATGTTTACCGGCTGCTTCTGAGCAACAGGAAGGCCATGACCAACAACCTCCCAATGCAGAGGATGAGAAGGATACACTAAGACCTGGAATTGGCCTAGACAGTTGTTTGCAGCCATCTGACCTTGGAGAGGAAGCACTGACACACGGTGATGGAATATTCAGCATTGCACCTGCACAAGGAAACACACCTGTCAGCTTCTTTAAAGTTCCTAGGCTTGAGGCAATGGCTTTCCCTGTTCAGTTCCCTACTGGACAGAATACATTGGACCAGGCAAGACAAGTCAAACTGTCCCCGAGCATGTATTTCAATGCAAGGCTTTTTTGTGTTGATACTCGTTTTGCAAGAGACACAAGCTACCTCTTCTTTGCGCAGTTTGCCACAGAAACACACATGGCCAAAAGCAGCATGTCCATCCAGTTAAGGAAAGGAAAACCCAATACCAGGGATGGACGGAAAATATCCAACAAGCTGCTACAGGACAAGTGTGAGGTTGAGAGGTTGGTGCGAAACCGAGATGCCACAAGGTTCATGCAACCACTGAGAGGGAGTCCAGCTTACTGGGATAAAAATCTGAAGAATTTGCTAGCCATGGTCAGACAATTGGGTAAGCCAACATTTTTTCTTACCTTCTCTGCTGCAGAATTCAGATGGCCAGAGGTAATAACGGCAATAAAGGCACAACAAGGTCAAAAGGTGGATTTTGCGGGGCTAGACTGGGCTGAAAAGTGTGACATTCTTCGAGGCAACCCAGTGACCACCATGCGCATGTTTGACAAACGGGTTGATGCTCTGATGCGAGAGCTGCTGTTGGGTCCTGCACAGCCAATTGGTGAAGTTATCGATTACTTTTACCGGGTTGAATTTCAGGCTGAGGGAGCCCTCATATACATTGTCTCTGTTGGGTAGCAGGAGCTCCTATATTTGGACAAGACAGTGATGACAAGGTGTGTGCCTTTATAGATCATAACATCTCATGCCAGCTGCCTGATGAAGCCAAACAGGCCTTACTTCACAGATTTGTAACAGAACTTCAAATGCACAGCAGATCTCATTCAAAATCATGCAAGAAAGGTAACAGAGTATGCAGATTTGGATTTCCAAAGCCACCTATTAGAAAAACGAGGATAACTTACCCGATGCCAGAAGAACAAGGAGATTGTGCAATGAAACCACAAGCAGCCAAAAACAAACTGAAACCAGTCTGGGATTTGCTTAATAACCCAAAAGTGCAGCTTGAAGACATGTCACAGCTACTGGCACAGTGTGATATGACTTTGAATCAGTACAACTCCTACATTCAGGCATTGACCTCCTCAAGCGTGATTCTAATGAAGCGTGATGTCAAGGACTGCTGGGTGAACAACTATAATCCACATTTGCTGACGGCCTGGAACGCCAACATGGACATCCAGTACATTCTTGATGAGTATGGTTGCATCATGTACATGTTGTCCTACATATCCAAGCCAGAACGGGAGCTGAGTGACTATCTCAAAACAATAGTCAAAGAAATGAGCCCAGAAACAGCGACAGAACGAGAAGAAATGAAAGAGGTTCTTCAGGCTTATTCAAAACACAGAGAGGTCAGCGCCCAGGAGTCTGTGGCCCGTACGTGCAGCCTGAAAATGAAGTCTTGCTCACGTGAGGTTGTTTTTCTGCCAACTGGTGACAACGCACTGAAAATGAGTCTCCCGCTCAGTGCATTGCAGAACAAACCAGCCGATTCTCTTAATGTGTGGATGACGAGTTTTGTCGACAAATACAGAGCCAGACCTGAAACACCAGAGTTTGAGTCCATGTGTCTGGCAGACTTTGCATCCCATTACAGGGTTGTCTATGGCAAGCAGAAGGAAGATGGCAAGCAAAAGGAAGACAGCAAGCATGTCAGCCTATTGAATAAAATGGGAATGATTCAAAAACGCACGAGAGGGAAGCCTGCAATCATCAGGTACGCACGCTTCTCAGAGAAGAAGGACCCTGAGAACTACTACGGCAGACTGCTTAAACTGTACCTCCCCCACCGTTCAGAGTCATCACTGAAAACTGTAAGGTTCCCAACACACCAGGATTTTTACAAAGGCGCCTGTGTGAGCTTACCAGGAGAAGAAGCAATCCAAGCAGTGTCTGCAATTGTTACCAGCAACCAAAAGAAGTTCGAACAACACAACAAAATTGTGGAACAAGTCTTGGATGACTTTGTAAAAAACGGACCTGTTGAAGATGCTTGGAACACCTTTGCCCCAGAAGCTGAGTTGGATAGGTTGGAATGTGTAGAGGAACGCAAAGAAGGGGAGCCACTTCATGAGAATGAACAAGATGATGTTCCGGAGTATACACGTCACAAACAAACAGGTGGAATTGCGCTTACTGTGAAAGCCCCACAAATGTGCCCTGATTTCCTTCGGAAAATGTACAGAAACCTTAACCGGACACAAGCTCAGACATTCTACTCAGTTTGTGACTGGTGCACTAACCGTGTGCGTGGCCTAAATCCTGACCCATTCTATTACTTTGTCACTGGTGGTGCAGGGACAGGCAAATCACACCTGATAAAGTGCATCTATGCTGAGGCGACAAAGATACTCTGTAAACTTACCAGACTACGTGAGGAAGCAGACATATCCATGCCCAGCGTTTTACTAACTGCATTTACAGGAACAGCAGCTTTCAACATTTCAGGCAACACATTGCATTCTCTGCTGAAGTTGCCAAGAAGCTTGAAGCCACCCTACCAAGGACTTGGAAATCTAATAGATGAAGTGAGGGCACAGCTGTCAAATGCGGAGATCATTGTTATTGACGAGGTGTCAATGATTTCAAAGCCCCTGTTTGCCTACATCAACTGGAGATTACAGCAAATCAAAGGCAGTAAGAAACCTTTTGGTGGTATGTCAGTACTAGCAGTAGGAGACTTTTACCAGGTCCCCCCGCTGGGAAAAAGTAAGCCACTCTGCGTGTTTGAGGAAAATATCAATGACGTCTGGAAAGACAACTTTCAGATGATCACGCTGACAGAGATCATGCGACAGAAGGAAGACATTTCATTTGCTGAGCTTTTGAATAGAATCAGAGTCAAGCAGAAGACTGGCACCTTAAGCAATGATGACAAAGCTCTGCTTGCTCAGGCTTTTACAGATCCCACCCACTGCCCTAATGACGTGCTACACATATTTGCCACCAACAAAGAGGTTCACAAACATAATGCTGCAACTGTGTCTGTTCTCCATTCAAAACGTCACCAACATAGATGCCGACGATTACAGAAAAGACCCTAAGACAGGAGTGATGCTGAGGCAACACCAACCTTTCAAAGGACACAAAGACAATCTGATTGACACACTGCAAGCAGCTGAAGGTGCCCGTATCATGATCACAAGAAACATTGATGTAGAAGACGGGCTTGTTAACGGGACATTTGGCAAGATTGCAAGAATAATCATCCAGACTGAGAATGGTGCTACTACGGTAAACAAGCTTGGGCTTGTGCTGGACAATCCAAATGCAGGACAGAGATACCGTAACAAGTCGTCTTGTGATGCTGACAACTTGGTGTACATAGAAAGGGTAGAGGAAAACCTGAGACAGAAAGGAGTTGTTCGCAGGCAGTTCCCCCTGAAGTTGGCTTTTGGATGTACGATTCATAAGTGTCAGGGGATGTCGATACAGTCGGCAGTGGTCTCATTGAAACGGGTCTTCCAACCGGGAATGGCCTATGTTGCTCTGAGTAGAACGACTACACTACAAGGACTGTACATAACCGACTTTGATGAGAAGAAGATCTTTGCTGATCCTGAAATCACAGCTTCCCTGGATTCAATGAAGAATGCATCACTGGAAAGTGTTATGCCCCTCTTAAAGTTTCTACAGACAACAGACAAACAGCAAACATTAACAATTATCCATCACAACACGGAAGGATTACCAGCTCACATTGAAGATATCAAATCTCACCATGAGTTGACACTTGGAGATGTTTTATGTTTCACTGAAACTCATCTCTCAGGCTCTTCTGTTGCTGAAAGTCTCCAGCTGGAGGGCTACAACCTGTTCAAACGCAACAGACACCTCTCGTACACAAACCTTCCTGACATTGCAAGTAAAAGTGGCGGAGGTGTCGCCTTGTATGTCAGAAACCATTTCAAGGCCTATGAAAAGCAGTATGATCACAATGTGACTGACTTGGAGTTCTTGGTTGTCAAACTGGAGTCCCCTGTACAAGCTTTGATCGCTGTCGTTTACAGGCCACCGGATTACAGTATTGGCCAATTCCTTACTAACCTGCTGGGCCTCTTGGAATCTTTGGAAATAATGGATTGCCAACCTATAATACTCTGTGGAGATTTCAATGAAGATTTTCTGTGCAGAGAAAAGAAGCCAATATCTGACCTTCTTCACTCAAGAGGATATACTCAACTGGTCTGGGCAGCCACCACAGAAAAAAACACACTGTTGGATCACATTTACATCTCCAGGGTGCAGCAGTGTCTCCAGTCAGGAGTACTGCACAGTTATTACAGCTACCATTATCCTGTGTATTGTGTTTTGAGCAGTGGTTGTGAACACGCTTAGAGCCTGCATAAACAGGGCATGAGTGTTGCCAGGAAACAGTGGTTGTGAGACAGTGGTCATCAAACAGATAAAGTGGCAATGAGGGTCAGTTTACGTGGCCATAGTTATGTGGGACCATTTACAATTAGCTAAACATCATTCTCTATATTTCATGTTCGGTGTACTTGTTAGACACTGAACTCACTTACTCCCCCCCATCCATCACAGACATCTGTCCTCATCATATAGTAAGAGGAATACCGCGCTGTAGTGCACCCAAAAAGGGTACCTGTTCGTGAAATATTGTGAATGACCAAATAGGGGATAACCAAAATAGTGATGAAAATAACTTAGTGAAAAAAAATTAAAAAAAACTACATAATAACAAAAGCAGCCACTCTATGTGAGATACACACACTAATACAACAATATAACAAATATAGCAGCGCTGTAAATAGGAGTAAATACTAGTACCAGTGTTGAATAGGACTAATTGGTTAGAACCCAAATTAAATAACTAACACAGTTCTTGAAACCTAAATCAATAAGTGTTCACTGGACAGTCCTAACACAGTGAATAAAGTCCAAATAAATGTTGTGAAAATACATAGGCTCAGACCCCATTTTTTTAAAGCAGGAAATGTAAAATAGAAAAAATTCCTCCACCGCACCACGGTGGTAGCTGAAAATAAAATGCGCGCTTACCAAACGGCAAGCACAAGGGGGCTTGCGACCTTAACCCGGTCAGGGCCTTTCATTGGATGGGCTTCTAGGAAACGACATGCCACTTCATACAGCCAAAGGGTGATGATACCACTAGTCCACCAAGTCACAGGAAATCACTCTTATCATGGAGATTAATAAAAGACTCCTAGCTGGGGGGTTGTTCTCATTTAGGGGTACCCCGGGAAAAGAGAGGGAAACAACATAGCGTAATCCTGGTTTTGAGGTTTATTAAAAGAATTAAAATAACACTTACAGTGTAGCAGATTCAAATAAGCATAAGAAGCCGGCTGGCTAAAACGATCACCCGTCCTACAGACGGTAGATGCAGCACGTCAGCTCGCCCTATCACACTGTCCTCATCACACTCACCCTCTCCTTCCTGTGCTATAGCCTGCTTGCTGATTAGTAAGACAAAGAAACAGCAAGGAGCAAAACTGCAGAGAAACTGAAAATTTGTAAGGGTTTAAAGTATATGCTTTAATGAATTGCCTTGTATCCAAAAAGTTCAAAAAGTTGACTGTTCAAAATGTTAATGTTAATGTTAATGTATAACGGAAATATACCGCCAGTTCGCTTGTGATGCAATATATTGAAATTATATGTACACTGTGTAAACTGTTTTTGACACACTTGATTTTGGGACGCGAGTCCGTCAGGTGCTATGCTTTGGCTGGGGCGGAATAAATCCTGGTAACCCTTAAGTCTGTGTCCGACAAAGTCATTTACCGATATTTCTACCTTCTACATCATTAGCACTTGTGCACTTTTTAAATTTGATCAATCAATTGGTTAGTGTAATGTTTACTATCTTTACTCACTACAAACACTCCACACAGTTACTCTGCCCATCTGCCCAGTTCAACCTTTCCACAGTTACTCCAACCACACAACAGTTACTCCAGGCACTCCCCCCAGTTACTCCGCTCACTCCAGATGTAGAGGCAAGAACACTTTTCACAATTTCCCCAGAAATTGTACCTTTTCTAGTTCTTATTATTATTATAGCCAAATTTACCACCCTAACTCCTCCCACAGTTTTTACACTACATAGACAAGTAATATACCGAAACACGCGGATTGTTCCCGAATGGTGTGCTATTACTTTGTGGAACGTTTCGCCGAATGGTTCACGAAATATCGTCGTTTTTGCGGTGAAATTGGTCCCATAGGAATGAATGGGGAAACTACAGTGGGAGGTGACAAAAGCTGAAAAATCAGAACATGATTTCTAAACTGCCGCCACTCCCTCATTTTTAAGCCCACCTACACAAATCTTATATCAAAACGTTCAGCTATCCCTGCTGCCACTAAACATGTCCACGGCTAAGCCATAGTCCTGATAGTTTTCACAATATGACCATTTGTTTGCAACTCACGCCCTCCATTGACATTCATTGAAACTACACTCTAGCCCCTTCAAATTTGAAGGGCAATTTCTAAACTGCGACTGTGCCTCCATTTTTAATATTTCAGAGACATACTATACATCAAAATCTAGGTCTGGGTCTTGTGATTCTCACAATATAAAGATCTTCGCTGTAGGATGTATAGTTTTTAAAATACGGCCATTTGAATTACTGCACAGTTGTTAAATCTATCATTATCCTGTCTACAGTATTTGTGAAGCATAAACAGGGCATGAGCGTTGCTAGGAAACAGTGGTTGTAAACACAAGATGCTGAGACACCCCAAATGCATGTGACTTCATCTGCTAGACTTGATAATGCTTGTAGACTCCTCCCACAGTTTTTACACTACAGAGACAAGTAATATACCGAAACGTGCGGATTGTTCCCGATTGGTGTGCTATTACTTTGTGGAACGTTTCACCGAATGGTTCACGAAATATCGTAGTTTTTGCAGCGAAATTGGTCCCATAGGAATGAATGGCGAAATGTTCAATGTCATTTAATTGGTGTGCTATTACCTTGTGGAACTTTGTGAAAAGCTGAAATATACCAGTATGAATCCGGAATCAATGTCATTTAATTGGTGTGCTATTACTTTCTGGAACGTTTCGCCGAATGGTTCACGAAATATTGTCGTTTTTGCGACAAAATTGGTCCCATAGGAATGAATGGCGAAATGTTCAAAACTAGAGTGGGAGGTGACAAAAGCTGACAACCCCATGATCAGCCAAAACATTATGACCGCCCCATAAAAAAAAAATATTTTTGAAAAAAAAAAATCATTTTTGAAAAAAAATTCATTTTTGAAAAAAAATTATTCATTTTTGAAAAAAAAAAGAAATAAATTTTTTAAAAGAAAAAATTATTTTTGAAAAAAAAAATTCATTTTTGAAAAAAAATAATTCATTTTTTAAAAAAAAAACTTTTGAAAAAAATGTTCAGCTCTTTCAGCTAATGATGGGACTTCAACTTTTTTACTACTATTTATACTTTTTAAAATATTAAGCTTTTTAACACTTTTCACAGTTACTCAAGCCACTCCATCCAGTTACTCCGCCCACTCCAGTTGTATAGGCGAGAACACTTTTCACAATTTCCCCAGAAATTGTACCTTTTCTAGTTAGTGGGAATGCTTTAGCAGTCCCACTATTGTTATTCAATTTTATTTATTTTTAATTTTATTCCGTACGTTTTTTGGTTCTGCGTAACTTCTGCATACTTTCAGCTATTAAAACAATTCAACTATCAAAATGTTCGTCTCTTTTAGCTGAGGTGTGCTCTTTTTCAACTTTTTTTCTACCATTTATACTTTTTAAAATATTAAGCTTTTTATCACTTTTTTTAACATTGAAGTCAATGGGAGCATGCTTGAAATCCTTCAATTCTTCTTCCGCTCCCAAAAGTTTCAGCTCCTTCATACTTTCACCTAGAGACACCAAACAAACTTTAAAATGTTCACAAAATATTCAGCTATCTGGCTATATCTTTTCAGTTTGATATCTTTTACAGTTTTTGAGAAAAAGCTTTTTGTTTAGAGGTCATTTCAGGAAATTTTAGCCATTAATCAGAATGTACTGTGTTTATTTTGTTGCCATGGTTACCAAAGCTTCTGTTATACACGGGGGGGGAGGTGGCTGGAGCATCTCATCTCTGATTACAGAGCCCGGGGAAGGTAACAGACACACCATGTACTGATTTATAATAGAGGAATATGATGGGGCAGTTTTGATAGGGCAATTCTGATGGGGCAGTTTTGATGGGGCAATTATGATGGGGCAGTTTTATTGGTGGCAATATGATGGGGCAGTTTTGATGGGACAATTCTGATGGGGCAGTTTTGATGGTGGCAATATGATGGGCAGTTTTGATAGGGCAATTCTGATGGGGCAGTTTTGATGGTGGCAATATGATGGGGCAGTTTTGATGGGGACAATTTTAATGGAGCAGTTTTAAAGGTGGCAATATGATGGGGGCAGTTTTGATGGTGGCAATATGATGGGGCAGTTTTGACGGGGCAATTCTGATGGGGCAGTTTTGATGGTGGCAATATGATGGGGGAGTTTTAATGGGGACAATTTTGATGGGGCAATTCTGATGGGGCAGTTTTGATGGCAGTATGATGGGGCAGTTTTGATGGCGGCCATTTTAGCAATTTAGCTATTCAGCATTCCCACGCATTTTCCCCAGGAAATGCATTTTCTAGTTAAGTGTTCTTGCATAGCAAGACCACTTACTGTTATCTCACATATATATTATTCTTATTATTATAGCCAAATTTACCACTCTAACTCCTCCCACAGTTTTTACACTACATAGACAAGTAATATACCGAAACGTGCGGATTGTTCCCGAATGGTGTGCTATAACTTTGTGGAACGTTTCGCCGAATGGTTCACGAAATATCGTCGTTTTTGCGGCGAAATTGGTCCCATAGGAATGAATGGGGAAACTAGAGTGGGAGATGACAAAAGCTGGAAAATCAGAACATGATTTCTAAACTGCCGCCACTCCCTCATTTTCAAGCCCACCTACACAAATCTTATATCAAAACGTTCAGCTATCCCTGCTGCCACTAAACATGTCCACGGCTAAACCATAGTCCTGATAGTTTTCACAATATGACCATTTGTTTGCAACTCACGCCGTCCATTGACATTCATTAAAACTACACTCTAGCCCCCTCCAAATTTGAAGGGCAATTTCTAAACTGCGACTGTGCCTTCATTTTTAATATTTCAGAGACATACTATACATCAAAATCTAGGTCTGGGTCTTGTGATTCTCACAATATAAAGATCTTCACTCTAGGATGTATAGTTTTTAAAATACGGCCATTTGTTTAGAGGTCATTTCAGGAAATTTTAGCCATTAATCAGAGTGTACTGTTAGTGTTTGTTTTGTTGCCATGGTTACCAAAGCTTCTGTTATACACAGGGGGGAAGGTGGCTGGAGCATCTCAGCTGATTACAGAGCCCGGGGGAGGGGACAGACACACCATGTACTGATTTATAATAGAGGAATATGATGGGGCAGTTTTGATGGGGTAATTCTGATGGGGCAGTTTTGATGAAGTAGTATTTGGGAAGCATAAACAGGGCATGAGCGTTGCTAGGAAACAGTGGTTGTAAACACAAGATGCTGAGACACCCCAAATGCATGTGACTTCATCTGCTAGACTTGATAATGCTTGTAGACTCCTCCCACAGTTTTTACACTACAGAGACAAATAATATACCGAAACGAGCGGATTGTTCCCGATTGGTTTGCTATTACTTTGTGGAATGTTTCACCGAATGGTTCACGAAATATCGTAGTTTTTGCGGCGAAATTGGTCCCATAGGAATGAATGGCGAAATGTTCAAAACTAGAGTGGAAGGTGACAAAAGCTGACAACCCCCTGATTAGCCAAAACATTATGACCACCCCATGATCAGCCAAAACATTATGACCGCCTCATGAAAAAAAAAAATATTTTTGAAAAAAAAAAAAAATTCATTTTTGAAAAAAAAAATATTATTGAGAAAAAAAAATATTTTTGAAAAAAGAAAAAATTATTTTTGAAAAAAAAAATTATTTTGAAGAAAAAAAAAATTTTTGAAAAAAAAAAATTTTTGAACAAAAAAAAATTATTTTTGAAAAAAAAAAATATTTTTTTTTTAAAAAAATTATTTTTGAAAAAAAAATTTTTTGAAAAAAAAAAAAAGAAAAAAAATTATTTTTGAAAAAAAAAAATATTTTTGAAAAAATAAAAAAAAATAAATTTTTGAAAAAAAAAAATCATTAAAAAAAAATCATTTTTGAAAAAAAAAATCATTTTTGAAAAAAAAGTTCAGCTCTTTCAGCTAATGATGGGACTTCAACTGTTTTACTACTATTTATACTTTTTAAAATATTAAGCTTTTTAACACTTTTCACAGTTACTCCGCCCACTCCACCCAGTTACTCCGCCCACTCCAGTTGTAGAGGCAAGAACACTTTCACAATTTCCCCAGAAATTGTACCTTTTCTAGTTAAGTGTTCTTGCATAGCAAGACCACTTACTGTTATCTCACATATATATTATTCTTATTATTATAGCCAAATTTACCACCCTAACTCCTCCCACAGTTTTTACACTACATAGACAAGTAATATACCGAAACGTGCGGATTGTTCCCGAATGGTGTGCTATTACTTTGTGGAACGTTTCGCCGAATGGTTCACGAAATATTGTCATTTTTGCGGCGAAATTGGTCCCATAGGAATGAATGGGGAAACTAGAGTGGGAGATGACAAAAGCTGGAAAATCAGAACATGATTTCTAAACTGCCGCCACTCCCTCATTTTCAAGCCCACCTACACAAATCTTATATCAAAACGTTCAGCTATCCCTGCTGCCACTAAACATGTCCACGGCTAAGCCATAGTCCTGATAGTTTTCACAATATGACCATTTGTTTGCAACTCACGCCGTCCATTGACATTCATTGAAACTACACTCTAGCCCCCTCCAAATTTGAAGGGCAATTTCTAAACTGCGACTGTGCCTTCATTTTTAATATTTCAGAGACACACTATACATCAAAATCTAGGTCTGGGTCTTGTGATTCTCACAATATAAGGATCTTCGCTGTAGGATGTATAGTTTTTAAAATACGGCCATTTGTTTAGAGGTCATTTCAGGAAATTTTAGCCATTAATCAGAGTGTACTGTTAGTGTTTGTTTTGTTGCCATGGTTACCAAAGCTTCTGTTATACACAGGGGGGGAAGGTGGCTGGAGCATCTCAGCTGATTACAGAGCCCGGGGGAGGGGACAGACACACCATGTACAGATTTATAATAGAGGAATATGATGGGGCAGTTTTGATGGGGTAATTCTGATGGGGCAGTTTTGATGAAGCAGTATTTGGGAAGCATAAACAGGGCATGAGCGTTGCTAGGAAACAGTGGTTGTAAACACAAGATGCTGAGACACTCCAAATGCATGTGACTTCATCTGCTAGACTTGATAATGCTTGTAGACTCCTCCCACAGTTTTCACACTACAGAGACAAATAATATACCGAAACGAGCGGATTGTTCCCGATTGGTGTGTTATTACTTTGTGGAATATTTCGCCGAATGGTCCACGAAATGACGTTTTTGCGGCGAAATTGGTCCCATAGGAATGAATGGCTAAATGTTCAAAACTAGAGTGGGAAGTGACAAAAGCTGACAACCCCATGATCAGCCAAAACATTATGACCACCCCATGATCAGCCAAAACATTATGACCGCCCCATGTAAAAAAAAAAAATATTTTTGAAAAAAAAAATTATTTTTGAAAAAAGTAAAAAAATAATTTTTGAAAAAAAAAAAATCATTTTTGAAAAAAAAAAAATATTTTTGAAAAAAAAAATATTTTTGAAAAAAAAAAAATTATTTTTGAAAAAAAAATATATTTGAAAAAAAAAAAATATTTTTGAAAAAAAAAAATTATTTTTGAAAAAAAAAATTACTTTAAAAAAAATAATTTCGAAAAAAAAAATATTTTTGAAATAAAAAAATTCATTTTTGAAAAAAAAAATTACCTTTGAAAAAAAAAATTACTTTTGAAAAAAAAAATCATTTTTGAAGAAAAAAAAATCATTTTTGATTAAAAAAAATTCATTTTTGAAAAAAAAATTACTTTTGAAAAAAATGTTCAGCTCTTTCAGCGAATGATGGAACTTTTTTACTACTATTTATACTTTTTACAATATTAAGCTTTTTAACACTTTTCACAGTTACTCAAGCCACTCCACCCCACCCAGTTACTCCGCCCACTCCAGTTGTAGAGGCAAGAACACTTTCACAATTTCCCCAGAAATTGTACCTTTTCTAGTTCTTATTATTATTATAGCCAAATTTACCACCCTAACTCCTCCCACAGTTTTTACACTACATAGACAAGTAATATACCGAAACCTGTGGATTGTTCCCGAATGATGTGCTATTATTTTGTGGAACGTTTCGCCGAATGGTTCACGAAATATCGTTGTTTTTGCGGCGAAATTGGTCCCATAGGAATGAATGCGGAAACTAGAGTGGGAGGTGGCAAAAGCTGAAAAATCAGAACATGATTTCTAAACTGCCGCCACTCCCTCATTTTCAAGCCCACCTACACAAATCTTATATCAAAACGTTCAGCTACCCCTGCTGCCACTAAACATGTCCACGGCTAAGCCATAGTCCTGATAGTTTTCACAATATGACCATTTGTTTGCAACTCACACCGTCCATTGACATTCATTGAAACTACACTCTAGCCCCTTCAAATTTGAAGGGCAATTTCTAAACTGCGACCGTGCCTTCAATTTTAATATTTCAGAGACATACTATATATCAAAATCTAGGTCTGGGTCTTGTGATTCTCACAATATAAAGATCTTCACTGTAGGATTTATAGTTTTTAAAATACGGCCATTTGAATTACTGCATAGTTACTACATCTATCATGGTCCTGTCTATTGTGTATTGAACAGTATTTGTGAAGCATAAACAGGGCATGAGCGTTGCTAGGAAACAGTGGTTGTAAACACAAGATGCTGAGACACCCCAAATGCATGTGACTTCATCTGCTAGACTTGATAATGCTTGTAGACTCCTCCCACAGTTTTTACACTACAGAGACAAGTAATATACCGAAACGTGCGGATTGTTCCCGATTGGTGTGCTATTACTTTGTGGAACGTTTCGCTGAATGGTCCACGAAATATTGTCGTTTTTGCGGCGAAATTGGTCCCATAGGAATGAATGGCGAAATGTTCAAAACTAGAGTGGGAGGTGACAAAAGCTGACAACCCCATGATCAGCCAAAACATTATGACCACCCCATGATCAGCCAAAACATTATGACCGCCCCATGTAAAAAAAAAATATTTTTGAAAAAAAAAAAATCATTTTTGAAAAAAAAAAACAAATTCATTTTGAAAAAAAAATAATTAAAAAAAAAATCATTTTTGAAAAAAAAAAAATATTTTTGAAAAAAAAATCATTTTTGAAAAAAAAAAAAAAATTTTTGAAAAAAAATTCATCATTTTTTCAAAAAATTCATCATTTTTGAAAAAAAAATCATAATTTTTGAAAAAAAATGTTCAGCTCTTTCAGCTAATGATGAGACTTCAACTTTTTTACTACTATTTATACTTTTTAAAATATTAAGCTTTTTAACACTTTTCACAGTTACTCCAGCCACTCCAACCACACAACAGTTACTCAAGCCACTCCACCCAGTTACTCCGCCCACTCCAGTTGTAGAGGCAAGAACACTTTTCACAATTTCCCCAGAAATTGTAGCTTTTCTAGTTAAAGGATATTATATGTTTTATTTAAATACTGTCTACGATCCCATAAGAAGTGTGCGAGCAATTCATTTGCCTCGCACACCAATGGCAGCATGACAGTTAGAAAATATAGTTAAAAGCCCATAGCAACAAGCAGTTTTGAAATTGTTGCAATATAATTGGTTCATGAGGTCACATGGTTACAACTGCCAGGGCACGAGCTAATAGTAGTCATTTAAATTTAAAATAATCTGCGCAACAGTTTCAGTCGGCGCTCAGCGGGAGAAGAAGAAGCTCCCCACCCTCCCTCCCTTGTCGCGGTCCTTGTTATGTGGCATCCGTCCCTTTCTGCTACATGAGAGGGGGACAGTTGTTTTTGGTTAAAATGGTTATAACTCGAGCTGTAATGGCTGAGTTATCATATATGGTTTTTAAGATGTGTATACATTATATAATACATTTTGGTTTGGTGTGAAAATATTTGGTAAAAATGACATGAATGTAATGTTTGTTATGATATTGTTTTAAAGATCAAATAATTTATTGCCAATAATAAAGGGCCGCGGCCAATTTCAATCCATTAAAAGTATGTCTAGTGTTTTTCATAAGTATATTATTAAAGGGTATTATATGTTTTATTTAAATACTGTCTACGATCCCATTAACATGACTCATTTTTTTCATGGCTCGCCTGATACAGTTTTTAAATTATTATCATCCAGACGACAGTGGATTTTGCAGCCAAATATTTCACAACCCGGGGACTATAACCATGTAACTTTAGAGGAAGCTCTTTGTTTTCCTCAGACAACCATCCACACACCCGATATTGCGCCATGCACACGCTCACAACAGTGACGCCTTCGTCTGGGGGGAGGAGCCATGAAGGTAGCCGTGTGTACACTGAGGGGGGAGGAGTCAGACGAAAGAATCAGCTTTGTGTGTAGCAACAGTGTTTTGGGAGCCGAGGCCGGACGGAGAGTTGGCCTAGACCTAGCCGCCCAATAGGAAACCTTGGAAGTTGGGAGGGGTTTCTTTTTTCATTGCGGAATAGTCGCGAGAATTAACGGTAGGGAGATCGAGCTCTAAAGACAGCGACGAAGAGGAAGCCAAGTGAGCCACTGCTAGTGATGTGATGGGCATAGATTGATAGGCCATGTCTGTGGCTACCCTCTCCGAACTGCCCTGGCTTTGCCTGCTGCTGCTTTCTGCCCTTATACAGCTGACAGGATCTGCGGGTAAGTGAAGGAGGGGCTGTGTTGTCCTGACCGAGCACTATGGCCTGGAGAGGATCACCACAGTCCAGTCTCTTTGGCAGAGCTTTGTGTATGTTGTAGCCGGTGCCGTGTTTGTTATGGCGTGGCTTCAAGGAAAGGGAGATCCTTGTATAGTTGTCAGCACGAGCTGTGCTAGTCGATGAAAACTATATATTACTACTCCGTAATATCTTCGTGTAATAGGCTGAGATCATGTCTGTGTGACCCAGCAGAAGGTTTTTCAGCTGTGAGCTAAAATGCTTCCATCGTTTGAAATGGGATGGGGGCGCAACTTGTTTTTAAAATGTATCTGTTCATGTAGCTTTAGGGCTCATTTCACACCAGAACGTGATACGGGAAACCCACGTTCCATTCACCACCTTCTCACCACACAGGGTGTGTGATCTGCTGCAGATGTCAATGTATTCATAACACCCCAAGCACAGATCGCAAATGCAGTGGGTCATATGGTAGTACTATACCAAGGGATCTGGCTGCAGTGTGTATTTCAAAGTAGCGTGTGCACTATTGGTACGATCTAGTGTGATTTCAGCCCATTCCAATAAATGGGCTGAAACGTCTCACGGTATTGAATCAAACAGGAATGCGGACCAAGTTCCTGTACAATTCCAGCAGTTGTTAAACTGGTTGTAAACCCTTACATTTACCCAGTGAAGGGACTTTCCTCAGGTAATACACAGAAATTAAACAAATCCTGCTACGTAAGTTGTACCTGTCTATCTGCAGTCTTCTTTGCTCTACATCTGTTCAAAAGCGCTGCATTTATAAAGCTTGTCTGAGAGGTCCAAAAAAAAAAAAAAAAAAAAAAAAAAAAAAAAGGGACGGAGAGCTGAAGTTACACTCTGCAGAGCTCAGTGTGGAGAGCTTTGAGCACTGATTAGAGGGAAGGGGCACACCCCCTTCAATCAGGAACAGAGCTGAGGCTGTCAATCAGCTGAAGGTCCCTTCTCTGTCACTTTTTTTTTTTCTCTTGGTGTCAGGAAAACTTGTCAAAAGTAAGGATAGACCGATATTCACTTTTTTGGCAGTATCGGTCACAAACATACCTGATTTATTACTGATATTGCTTCAAGGGGTTTTACCAGGGTGATGCCTGCATCACACTGGTACTGCTCATTATAGGGGATGGTCAGCTTTATTGTAACAGCATTATGTATCAGCAGCCACTCAGCTATTATTACAAACAGCAGGAGGAGACCCTCCTATCCTTTTTCAGCCAAGGAAGATGCCATCTTGGCCTCTGATCTGTAACTGTCATCATGTGATCAGTTATAACACCAAGTATTTGGTTTTACAGTTTGGTTGAATGCACAAGCATATGGGCCTCATGCACACAGGGCGTTAGAAAAAACGAGCTGCAAAGCCACTACCAACACCAGGAAAAAGTGGCAGTAAAAATGTGCTTTTAGTAGCTTTTTGCATTGCATTAATTAATTTTTGCATTAATGCACGTTTAGCCGCACTAGCTTTTAGGAGCGTTTTTCTGCCTCTATTCAAAATCAGTGGTTCCCTATGAGAGCACATTTATTTGAAGTAGGGCTGCAACTAACGATTATTTTCATAATCGATTAGTTGGCAGATTATTGTTTCGATTAATCGGTTAATAACCTTAAAAAAAAGTGTGGTGTATAATTTAGTTAATATATAAAGTTTAAAAAAAGGCAATTTATTCCTAAATATCTTTATACGCAGGGGTAAATATAAATAACCAACTATATGGTTAGGGAGTAAAATCTTTAATCCTCTCTGAGGATAACAGACAGAAGAGATATACTCTATATACTATTAGAGGTTGAATATGGACTCAGATCAAATTTTTTGTATTTAAAGAAAAAAAAAAAAAAAATTCTAGACTGTTTTGCAGATTTTTAAACAGAACTGTAATATTACATGCTTTTCTGCAGCTTCTCCATTGAAGTATATTGAACCAAAAAAGCACCGTTTTGCATTGAAAAAGGTCCTTGACCCTTTCCACATACACAGCAGCTGAAAAAAGCATAGATGTGAACGTTAAATGAACTGTAGTGCATTTCTGCAAAAAAACACCAAAAAACACATAGGTAGGAACCAGGCCTAAGACATTTAGTAACATAATGGAGTTAAAAAAAAAAAAAAAAAAAAAAATTGTTTTTTTACTGTGCAACAGTGAAAGTAATATTTACAGTAGATATTATTTGCTCTTTTTGTACTATATAGGGCTAATTTGAGCTTTTTTTTAACCCATTATGTTACTGGCCGATTAATCGATTATGACAATAGTAATCAGTTAATTTCATAATCGATTAGTTGTCGATTAATTGATTAGTTGTTTCAGCCCTGAATAGAAGTCAAACCAGAAGTCGGATCATGATCTTGAGCGCTGAGGATCTTGAAGAGGAACCCTTGTCAGAATAGGGGGGAAAAAAAATTGGTGACCTGCCAGGCTGCATGCTCGGATAAGGGTCTGGTAAGGGGGTGGGGGTGTGAGCGAGCGGCTCCTCCCCTCCTGGACCACATTCCCTCAACATGGGGGTGTGGGTGCTTTGGGGCAGGGGGGCCCTGTGCCCCCCACCCCAAAGCACCTTGTCCTCCTGATGTTGATGGGGAGACGGGCCTCCTTGGCCGGTGGTGTCAAAAATAAAATCGATACACAGGTTTTTTATAAAGTAATTTACTAAAGCAGCTCTGGCGTCTCTTCTCCCTTTTTTTTTTTTTTTTGATTTCTGCCCCCACTGCCCGTTCTCTCTCTGTCTTCTCCCTCTATTGGTCCGATGTTCTCCGCTAAGTGACATTACTTATATTGCCATGGGACGGGGCTACCCGGAAACTTCATTTAGAGGCCCTGCCCCCTTGTGACGTCACTGCTTCATCATTCCCCGGGTGGTGACTTAACAGGGGACGGGCCTCTGGATGATGTCATCGGGTGGCCCCGCCCCATGGCTCTAGAAGTAATGGCACACGGCGGACCCAGCTTTACAGCGGTAGAGCGCATCGGGAGAAGACAGCAGAGAGAGAAGACCCGGCAGAGGAAGAAGACAGTGGAGAGATGAGAACTGGTGGCGGTAGAAGAACTCCGTGGAGGGAGAAAAAATCAAAAGGAGAAGACGACGGAGTTGTAAATTACTTTATCAAAAACCTGTGTGCTGGTTTTTTAATTTTGACACTTTTTTGGGGTGAATGGGTAGGGCTATAATGTACCCCATACTCATTCACATAGGCTGGGGTGCCGTAATCTGGGGGCCCCCCTTGCAAAAGGGGGCTTTCAGATTCCAATAAGGACCCTGACAACCACCAGCCAGGGTTGTCGGGAAGAGGCCTTGTCCCCCATCAACATGGGAACAAGGTGTTTTGGGATGGGGGGGTCCCCCTGCCCCAAAGCGCCCACACCCTCATGTTGAGGGCTTGTGGCCTGGTATGGTCAAGGGGGAGCTTGCCCCCTTTCCTGCGGTGTCGGATAAGGGTCTGGTATGGATTTTGGGGGAACCCCATGCCAATTTTTTTTTGTGTGGGGGTTCCCCTTGAAACACATAACAGACTGAAGGGTCTGGTATTCTCTTGGGGGGAGAACCCCATGCCAGTGTGAGGGTTTTTTTTTTTTTATTTTTGGCGAGGGTTCCTCTTCAAAATCCACAGCGCACAAGCTACACTGCAAGTCGAATCATCATGACGCTTGATCAGGCTTAATGTGGCTGTATCCAGCCTTAAGCCGCATTTAGCAGCTTTTACCAGCATCAGACATTTTCACATTTCTAATGCCGGTCCTCAGAACGTGCTGGCCCTGGGTTTTTTTATTTATTTTTTTTATAGCTTGAAAATGCCTATGCCACTTACAGCTCCTAAAAAGCCTGTGTGTGCATGGACACATAGAATAACATGGAGGCATTTTTAAGCTGTAAAAAAGTCCTGACGCTGCTAAAAGCAGCTGTAAAAACGCCCTGTATGCATGAGGCCTATGTGTTGACAGTTAGCATTCCAGGCCTGCTGGGAATGTTAGTGTTTAATGCAATAATATAAGTCTATGCCAGCCCCTCTATTAGAGACTGGCATAGCACACTGTGAGCTACCTTCAGGCCGGTCACTTCGCTTGCGGCTGCTTTCCAGCTCCGATTAATGTCTTCTGCGGGAGGGGCCGTGATCTCCCTCTGACATCAGCCAGGGAGATCATGTGGCCACTCGTCTCCTCTGCAGAAGCCATACATCGGATCTGGAAAGCGGCTGCGAGTCACGTGACCAGCCTGAAGCTAGCTGAAATTCAGTATTTACACTGCTCCTTTTTAAAAACCACATACAGTGTGCTATGCCAGCCTCTAATAGAGAGGCTGGCAGTGACAAATTTAAGTTTTTTACAATAATAGCAGCGGAAGGGGTGGGGCCGGAGACAGACAGAGAGGGTGCTGACAGGGAGGAAGGAGGGGGTGAGGGGGGAGAGCAGGCAGCCTATCACAGAGGGAGGCACTTTGACCACGGTGAATCAGGGTGGAGCAGCCCTGGTTATCGTGGTCTGTTTAGAGAGGCCATACAGGAAGTGGCATATTAAGGGTTTTTTTTTTTTTTTTTAACAGTTTAGAGGGGGGCAGGTTACATAGCACAAGCACTATGCTGTGTAATCTGCTTTAAGGGACCAGAATCTATATACTTTTTTTTTTAAACGCTTTAACTGTTTTTTTTTTTTTTTCAAACTGTTAAATCAATGGGTTTACTTCTGCTGCCACTTAACGCCAAGTCACGTACCTGTACGTAGTTTGGTTTTAGGCCGCATTCACACCATGGTGCAGAGAGATCAGTTTTTGTGCACGTGTTCTGCAAGGGCTCAAAGAAAACAGTGGTTCTCTATGTGCCCTGTTCACACCACAGCACATTGTGATGTGAATATGGCACATAGAGAACAATGTTTTTTATTTAATTATTTTTTGAGCCCTTGAAAAACTGATGTCTCTGCATCATGGTGTAAATGAGGCCCAAGTGGCTGTACCGGGATGACTGCCTTTTGCTATTACAAGGGATGTTTACATTCCTTGTAACTGCAATAAAAGCTATCAATTAAAAAAAAAAATGTAAAAAAAAACCTTTTGCTATGAAGAGGAAATGTGAAAACAACCTTGTACACCACCCCCGTTTCCAATTTCAAATAAATATACAATTCAATAAAACAACATGGCCTTGTGATGTATTATCAAAGAATGTAACAATGCCTCCCCAAAATATGAAAAAAAGTGTACTATAATACATCTCCCTCCTTTGGGAAGTGTATACCCTTAAACTGTACAAGATACGTATGCACAAACCGTAATTCTCATAAACCACATGCGTGTACTACAAGACACCTCCCTCTTCCAACCAGACTGTCTTGTGTATCATTCAGAGTATGCAAAATAGTGTAAATTCCACCCTTAAAATTTAAGTCTTTATGCAAAAATATGTTGATAGAAGTCATGCTACTGTTG
Organism: Aquarana catesbeiana; assembly: GCF_042186555.1. NCBI lineage: Eukaryota > Metazoa > Chordata > Amphibia > Anura > Ranidae > Aquarana > Aquarana catesbeiana. The sequence goes on along the minus strand of NC_133328.1, from coordinate 254,540,842 downwards.
TACTAAATCGGCATAATACTGTAATCATACATAATATGCTAAGATCCCTTAAGTGTGAAAAACAATATGAATCCGTTCAAAAACCCTTATAATAAAGTGTCCATAAATCTTTGTGATATCCTTCAATAGTGCTCTTCATGCCATAAATCCACAATATCAATGTGTTCTTCCCTCCACCACATAGATAACACACTCGCCTCTTCAGAATCGGACCATTTGGCTGGCCAAAGGCCAGAGCACCATTTGCGATTCGGAACTGTGTGGCTTTAACTGACAATTGCGTGGTCGTGGCACGTGGCTCCCAAACAAAATTGACGTCCTTTTTTTCCCCACAAATAGAGCTTTCTTTTGGTGGTATTTTGATCACCTCTGCGGTTTTTATTTTTTGCACGATAAACAAAAAAGAGCGACAATTTTGAAAAAAACGCATTTATTTTTTACTTTTTGCTATAGTAAATATCCCCCAAAAATATATAAAAAAATGTTTTTTTTCCTCACTTTAGACCGATACATAGTCTTGGTATAGTCTACATATTTTTGGTAAAAAAATCGCAATAAGCATATATTGATTGGTTTGCGCAAAAGTTATAGCATCTACAAAATAGGGGATAGTTTTATGGCATTTTTATTAATAATAATTTTTTTTTTTCCGTGACTGTGGCATTATGGCGGACACGTTGGACAATTTTGACGCATTTTTTGGGACCATTGGCATTAATGCAGCGATCAGTGCGATTAAAAATGTATTGATTACTGTAAAAAATGTCACTGGCAGTGAAGGGGTTAATACTAGGGAGCAGTGAAGGGGTTAATGTGTGTCCTAGTTTGTTTTGTAAGTGAAGGGGGATGGTCACTGTGCATGGAAACAGATCGCTGATTATACTCACAGTTCTGGGTTCTCCGTGTGCCCCGAGCGAATGTGGGAGCCCGGTGTTGATCCAGACCGACGGGCACTCTCATCGGCTCGGTGAGCGAGCGGGGGCGCACGCGCCCTCTAGTGGCCACAGGGCGAAGCGACGTTACATAACGTCATTTCGCCCAGCCGTGCCATTCTGCCGCAGTAAAACTGCGGCGGCTGGTCAGCATGTGGTTAATCTCCTCTAATGGCTCCAGATGCAACAAGGACGTTTTCTACCACTCTCAACTTGTTCCCCCGATGTAATATCAGGAAATCGCAAAAAACTATCATTGCGCAATGTGGCTTCCTGAGGATGCACAATTTTGTCCAAATCTTTTGGTGGAGGGGGGATTACGGTGTGAGGTTGTTTTTCAGAGGTTGGGCTTGGTGGGCTTGGCCCCTTAGTTCCAGTGAAGGAAACTCTTAAAGCGCGCCCCCCCCCCCCCCCGATTCTGTGTCCGGCCCCTTGCAGGATGCCAGATGCATGAATTTACATGGGTGGGGGTAAAACGTACATTTTAACCACTTGACAACTGGGCACCTAAACCCCCTTCCTAACCAGAGCTTTTGGTGCTCTCACATTTTGAATGACAATTACTCAGTCATGCAACACTGTATCTATATGAAATTTTTGTCCTTTTTTCACACAGAGCTTTTTTTGGTGGTATTTAATCACAGCTGGGTTCTTTATTTGTTGCGCTATAAAAGAAAAAAGACCGAAAAATTTGTAAAAAAAAGAAAAATGCATTTTTCTTCATTTATGTTATAAATTTTTGCAAATTTAGTAATTTTTCTTCATATATTTTGGCCAAAATTTATACCGCTACATATCTTTGGTAAAAATAACCCAAATCGGTGGATATTATTTGGTCTTTGTGAAAGTTAGAGTCCACAAGCTATGGTACCAATCTCTGAAAATTGATCACACCTGAAGCACTGACGGCCTATCTAATTTCTTGAGACCCTAACATGCCAGAAAAGTACAAATACCCCCCAAATGACCCCTTTTTGGAAAGAAGACATTCCAAGGTATTTAGAAAGATGCATGGTGAGTTTTTTGAAGTTGTCATTTTTTCCCCACAATTCTTTGCAAAATCAAGTTCGTTTTTTTTTTTTTTTTTTTTTTCACAAAATTGTCATATTAGCAGGTTATTTCTCACACACCGCATATGCATACCACAAATTACATCCCAAAACACATTCTGCTATTACTCCCGAGTACAGCGATACCACATGTGTGAGACTTTTACACAGCGTGGCCACATACAGAGGCCCAACATGCACGGAGCACCTTCAGGCGTTCTGGAGCACCCAGGCCAATTCTGACATTTCTCTCCTACATGTAAAAATCATTTATTGGCTAGAAAATTACATAGAACCCCAAAACATTATATATGTTTTTTTAGCAAAGACCCTAGAGAATACAATGGTGGTCATTACAACTTTTTATCTCGCAGGGTATTTGCGCAGCAATTTTTTAACGCGTTTTTTTTTTTTTTGGAAAAAAAACAGTTTTGTGCTTTAAAAAAACCAAAACAGTAAAGTTAGCCCAATGTTTTTGCATAATGTGAAAGATGAAGTTACACCGAGTAAATAGATACCCAAGATGTCACCTTTCAAAATAGCACGCGCTTGTGGAATGGCGCCAAACTTCGCTACTCAAAAATCCCCATAGGCGACGCTTTAAAATTTTTTACTGGTTACATGTTTTGAGTGACAGAGGAGGTCTAGGGCCAAAATTATTGCTCTCGCTCTACCGATTGCAGCGATACCTCACATGTGTGGTTTGAACACTTCATAACACATTTCATATGTGGGCGGGACTTATGTATGGACAGGGGCGCTTTAAAATTTTTTTTTTTTTTTTTTGTTCATTTTACTTTATTTTAGTTTGACGCTTTTTTAAAAAAAAAAAATTTTGACCACTTTTATTCCTATTACAAGGAATGTAAACATCCCTTGTAATAGGAATATGGCATGACAGATCCTCTTCACAGTAAGATATGGGGTCAATATGACCCCACATCTCACCTCTAGACTGGGAAGCCTGGAGGAAAAAAAAAAAGATCCTGGCTTCGATCGTAGCGGTGAGTCGGTAGAAGCACTGGAGGGCGGCGGGAGGGGGCATCCCCTCTCGCCTCCCGTAAGAACGATCAAGCAGTGGAACCGCCACTATGATCATTCTTATGGTGTAGGGAATCACCGGCTAAAAAAGTTGATATCTGAATGATTCCTGTAGCTGCACCCATCATTCAGATATCCCCGCACAAAGTCAAGGATGTCGTATGACAGCCTGCGGGCGGGAAGTGGTTAAAACGCATTTTTTTTTTTTTAACACAAAGTTGTCCATTTATACAATATTTCTAACACATAGCATGTACATACCAAAAATGACACCCCAAAATAGATTCTCCTACTCCTCCTGAGTACGGCGATACCACATGTGTGAGACTTCCACAGCCTGGCCACATACAGAGGCCGAGCATGGCGGGGTATGGCCGAGCATGGCGGGGTATTTCACAGTATTGTGGGGCTTTGCAGAGTATTGCACAGTGTTGTGGGGGTATTGCACAGTGTTGTAGGGCATTGCAGAGCATTAGGGATGGCTGAGCATGGATGGATGGATGGATGGATGGCTGGATGTCACTGAGCAGCGCTGTGGGCACTACACATCCAGCCCACAGCGCTGCTGCCATCCATCCATCCCCCTCTCCGCTCAGTGTACCGACCGGTACACAGAGGGGAGGAGAGCAACCGGCGTCATGAGATGACGCCGGTTTGTTTACATGTGATCGCTCCGTCATTTGACGGAGCGATCACATGGTAAACAGCCGCGATCAGCGGCTATTTACCGGGATCCGTGATGCGGACCCGGCGGTCACGGATGTGTTCGGGTGCGCACCCAAGGGGGCGCGCAAGAGGGGAATTCTGGGAGGACGTCATAGTACGCACCTCCCAGAGTTAAGCAACCGCCCTGCAGCCGTCATTCGGCTATGGGCCGGTTGTTAAGTGGTTAAATAAAGGACTTTGGAACAAAGTAAGGGTCACACTCCATCAATGCAGCCTCGGCATTGCCCATCTGCAGCCTCATTATGCCCATCTCCAACCTCGCCAGTGCCGGATTACACAGTGCCGTGATCTCCTGTGTACCCGGCGATCAGTCCCGCCTCCTGGCCCGTCTCCTGTGATAGACAGAACAGTGGTCCAATGTCGAGCCACTGTGCGTGGCTGAGCACCGGGTACACATGAGATGGCAGCCGTGTATAATCCGGTGGCGCTCGGCACTCCTATTCCCTCAGACGGCAGGAATCGGCGTATAACATGCACACACGATTTCCCCCTGATTTTCAGGGGGGAGAAGTGATGTTTTTGTGTTATTTATATTATATGTTTTTACATACCCTGGCGGAATTTATTTCTTGGCAATTTTTCAGAGAATATGAATGGTAACACAAAAACTTTTCTTTCACTCATGGTTAGTGTTTGGCTGAAGCCATTTATTATCAATCAACTTTGTTTTACTCTTTTTAAATCATAATGGCAACATAAACTACCCAAATGACACTGATCAAAAGTTTACACACCTCAGTTCTTAATACCGTATATATTGCCCTCTTTAACATCAATGACAGCTTGAAGTCTTATGTGGTATTTGTGGATGAGGCTCTTTATTTTCTCAGATGGAAAAGCTACCCATTCCTCTTGGCAAGAAGCCTCCAGTTCCTGTAAATTCTTGGGCTGTCTTGCATGAACTGCACTTTTTTGAGATCTCCCCAGAGTGGCTCAATGATATTGAGGTCAGGAGACTGAGATGGCCACTCCAGAACCTTCAATTTATTCTGCTGTAGCCAGTGACTTGGCCTCGTTTTTTGGATCATCGTCATGTTAGAATGTCCCATGCACAGCTTCCTGGCTAACGAATGCAAATGTTCATCCAGTATTTTTTGATAACATACTGCATTCATCTTGCCAACAATTTTGACCAAATTTTCTGTGCATTTTGTAGCTCACACATCCCTAAAACATCGGTGATCCACCTCCCATACCTTTCATCATAGGCCTTATTGACTCCTCTCCAAATGTAGTGTTTATGGTTGTGGCCAAAAAGCTACATTTTGGACTTATCACTCCAAATGACTTTGTGCCAGAAGGTTTGAGGCTTGTCTCTGTGCTGTTTGGCATATTGTAAGCGGGATACTTTGTGGCATTTGCGTAGTAATGGCTTTCTTCTGGCAACTTGACCATGCACCCTATCTTTCTTCAAGTTCCTCCTTATTGTGCAACTTGAAACAGCCACACCACATGTTTTCAGAGAGTCCTGTATTTCACTTGAAGTTATTTGTGGGTTTTTCTTTGCATCCCAAACAATCTTCCTATCAGTTGTGGCTGAAATTCTTAGTTGGTCTATCTGACCGTGGTTTGGTTTCAACAGAACCCCCATTTTCCACTTCTTGATTGGAGCTTGAACACTTCTGGTTGGCATTCTCAATTCCTTGGATATCTTTTTATATCCCTTTCCTGTTTTATACAGTTCAACTACCCTTTCCTGCAGATCCTTTGACAATTCTTTTGCTTTCCCCATGACTTTCAGAGCGGCGATCTCCGTGCATCACGGAGCTGCATTTGAATTGCCCGGGTTGCAGTAATTATGTCCCGCCTCTTGTAATCATGTCACGTGTGCTGTCTGTCACAGGAGGCGGGACATTGTTACTGCGGTCTGTGTAGTTAAGCTCCCTGACACACGCAGATTACGGCGAGGAGGGAGGGGAGGAGAAGAGGACTACGGCACACCGCGCCAGGACACCAACCCCCCCACCCCCCTTAATGGGCGGCACCAGGGATGGGGCCCCGCCCAGGCCCCACCCCCATTTTTGGTGCCGTTATCGGCGTGATTTCCTTTTCGGCATTTTGCCAAAAAGGCCATTTTCGGCCGATATGTTTCGGCGGCCAAAATTACGGTGCATCCCTAATTTAAACCCATTTGTGTCAACTTGTGTGCATGTTATCAGGCCAAAATTGCCAGCTTATGTAAACTTTTGACCAGGGTCTTTTGGGTAGTTTCTCTTGCCATTTTGATTTAAAAAGTGTAAACACAGTTGATAATACATGGCTTCAGCCAAACACAAACCATGAGTGAAAAAAGTTTGTGTTATTCATATTCTCTGAAAAATGGCTAAGAAATTATAAATTCTGCCAGGGTATGTAAACGTATGAGCACAAATGTATGTGTACGTACATACTTGCATGCAGGTTGTCTCTGGAGAGGCTACAGTCTGAATCTGTGGATGGATCGTATGGAATAGAAATTGACTCCTTTTCTAAAGGTAACAAATATTTCTTATTGTACATCACGGGACACAGAGCCATATTAGTTACTATGTAGGTTATAGGCCACCTTAAGGTGATGGACACTGGCACACCCTAAATTAAAAAGTGCACTCCCTATATAACCCCTCCCACTGGTGGGAGTGCCTCCGTTTTTTTGCCAGTGTCTAAGGTGTTGGTCACGGGTAAAGATGTGCTGTGCTGAGCTCCACTGGAGCAATCCTTGCTGGGGCTAGCCATGCAGCCGGATCCATTCAAAGTGTCTTTTTGGCCGAATTGAATGGTACCCAGGCCTCGTATCCGAAGAAACAAGGTCTTGCCTGTAAACGCTTCTCTTTTTAGAGAGCTGGACCCCGGGATCCAGTACTTTTGGTATTAAGGCCAAAAAGTTTTACTGGCGGAGGTGCAATTACAGGTCCAGGATTATGTGTTTCCTTGAAGATCCCCAACTCCTGAAGGTTTAACAGAACCCACCGTTAAGGGTGAAGATTGGGTCTATTGGTTTACCACAGAAAACCCTGGGGCGATAAAGGTAAGTGGAGAAATTTTTAAAATTTTCTTATGAATGTCTCCCTCAATTTAGTATATGCTGTTATGCCTACGTGTCACCACTGGGGGCTGTATAGAACATTCACGTCTCACGCTTCCTCAGAGAGCCCACGATGTGTCCAGGAAACAGCAGTTTTTTCTTCCTCCGGCCAGCAGCAGACTGGTAAGTCTGGGGGGGGGGGGGGTTTTCCTCCGCGCCAGATGCCCCCATGTGCTGTTTTTCCTTCAAGGAAAGAGCGCTCAAAAGAAAAAAAAAAAAAAAAAAAGTGGGAATGGTACACCGGGGCTTAGCGCAGCGTTGGTGTCCTAGCATGGGCAATGTGTGTTTTTAAAGGCACCATTTTTGCTGTTTCAAGCTGCGGAAGGACTCAAGAGCGAAGGTATATATGAGGTTTGGTGACACAGGCTTTCCTTTGACACATTTACTACTGCAGCAGGCTGAGTATTAATAGCAGCAGCAGAGCTGGACTATTGCTCAAGCAGTGGATGCATTCCTTCTGGTAGTACCTCTGCTTTGTGCATCGGGCTATGGTCGGAAGGGAGGTTAAAATCACCTCAATCCAAAAACAATCTGTGCTGTCCCCACAATTCAGTGACATTATGTGACAATTTTTTTTTTTTATGAGTATATTAGTGAAAAAGTGCTGCACCAAAAAAAAAAACTAAATATCTGGTTCTAGTAAGTGTAACCTATAACTTCCGGTGCGCTACTAACATTAAAGATGAAATAAATCAATACATAAATAAATGTGAATGTATATTTAAATATTGCACACCCTAATGGTTAAATAAAGTCCTGAAAACACAATCAGTCAGTGCAAATATCTGTGTGTGAAGTCCTTCTTGCGATGCATAACAAACTTCTCCTTGACCAAGGCAAAGCCGACAAAGGAGGGGAGGGGGGGGGGGGGTCGCTTACTGGATACGATGGATCCCTATTACGGGGGTCGTACAAGCCCTCAGATGCCGGATCAGGCAAGCAGGAACAGCTGGTGGATTACGGTCCGTCCTAGGTCCCCCACAGGCAGTGGGAGCACACTGGAAAAGGCAGTGCAGATACGCTGGACCCCTATTACGGAGGTCATACGAGCCGACAAATGCCGGATCAGGCAAACAGGAGCAGCTGGTGGGTTACGATCCGTCCCAGGTCCCTCAATAGCAATAGCAGCACAATGAAAAAGGCATTGCTTCCGTGGGATCATCCATATGTGGGGGGAGATCAAACAGGAAATCCTCCATAGTGTAGTACTTCAAATACTTTATTAAAAGATAAATTGCGTTGCTGATATCACAGGTTGAGCAGAAAGTTAAGCAAGTATTTGAAGTACTACACTATGGAGGATTTCCTTTCTGTTTGATCTCCCCCACATATGGATGATCCCACGGAAGCACTGCCTTTTTCATTGTGCTGCTATTGCTAGTGAGGGACCAGGGACGGGTTGTAACCCACCAGCTGCTCCTGTTTGCCTGATCCGGCATTTGTCGGCTTGTATGACCTTCGTAATAGGGGTCCAGCGTATCTGCACTGCCTTTTCCATTGTGCTCCCACTGCCTGTGGGGGACCTGGGACAGACCGTAATCCACCAGCTGTTCCTGCTTGCCTGATCCGGCATCTGAGGGCTTGTACGACCCCCCGTAATAGGGATCCATCGTATCCGGTAAGCCCCCCCCCCCCCCCCCTTTCTGTCGGCTTTGCCTTGGTCAAGGAGAAGTTTGTTATGCATCGCAAGAAGGACTTCACACACAGATATTTGCACTGACTGATTGTTTTTTCAGGACTGATTGATTTTTCAGGACTTTATTTAACCATTAGGGTGTGCAATATTTAAATATACATTCACATTTATTTATGTATTGATTTATTTAATCTTTAATGTTAGTAGCGCACCGGAAGTTATATGTTAAAATCGCCTCAAAAAAGGGCTCTAGAAGGACTATAGTCACTAGGGAGCCTAGACCCATCTCAAAAAAGAGGGCACCCTCTCCTGAGAGCAGGGGTCTTCAAACTACGGCCCTCCAGTTGTTCAGGAACTTCAATTCCCATCATGCCTAGTCATGTCTGTGAATGTCAGAGTTCTACAATGCCTCATGGGAAGTGTAGTTCTGCAACAGCTGGAGGGCCGTAGTTTGAGGTTCCCTGCCTGAGAGTAATGTGGCTGGTCAGAGTGAAACCATCAGGAGGGGCAAGGGTTGCAGCTGCTTTTAGCATCACAGCTCCTGTATATATGACTAAGGAGGTTTTTTTTCTCCAACCATTCTAAATTTGGAGCAAAAAAATTGATGCTTTAATCGAACCCCAGAGTGGGAGTAAGCATAACAGGTCCCCGTCCATTGCACAGGACCCTCATAAGGAACAAGGGGAGAGATGACAAATTTCTCTCAAGGGACCAGGAAGAGGCTGATGTCCGAAGAACCTAATACGAAAGGATCAGGTTCGCAGGAAAAGTGGTTGGTACAGTCTCGCTGAATTGGTCCGCTCCACATTTTTACTGCCAATAAGCGCAGTCAATTGATGAGCCCGCTTCTAGTTTGGGTTCATTAAAGCCTCTTCAATCTGTTCATCTCTACTATTTTTTTTTTTTTCTTTTTACCTTCACATGAGTATGTGAACAACTACATGCTGTTGGTCCTAGAAATCTAGATAACTGTTAAAAATGCAAAATAACTTTATAAGCAGATTTAGTACTTCCAATATTTTACGATTGGTAATGATACATACATTTCTATCTGTGCTAAAATGAAATGCACTGATAGTACTGTTACTTGATGCTTCGACTGCAGGTGCTGCTTGCTTGCCCTCACGCCCCTCCCTGGCCTGGGAATTTATCCACCTTTGCGACTCACTCTGATGTGGTTCCTGGCCGGGGCCCTCCGCTGGGACTAAGTGGGGGAGTTTTTGGAGAATTTAAGGCTCAGGAGAAATCGCTTAACACGATGTGATTGGTAATTATACCGATAAATGTATACCTACTATATATATTTTTTTTTTTTTTTTTTTATGGCTATATCGGAGTCTCAACAAATGCAAATTTCCCTACATCGCCCGAATCCTCTGAAGAAGACCCGATGGGGTCGAAACGCGTTAGCTTTAACATCCTACTTTAGCGCTTGACCCTTGTATATTACTGTGCCAGCTTCACAAGTGTTATCTCCTGTATTACTGCTCATATTTTGTATATCATTGTCATTCTTTGAGATTATGCCATTAATAAAGTTCAACAATTTTTAAACCATATAATAACATCTTTATACCCTTCTGCTGCCTAGAAAACCCCATATGGGGGACAATTCCCTTTTTTCCATATTACTCGGGGTGTGCAGCATCCAAATCTTTTCATCATGTGTCTTCCTCGTTTCAATCTGCTTTTCCTATCCATTCATGGCTAAAAAAGCTTATGTATTCTGAGTGGGAGCACCCAGATAAATAGTTTTTTTCCTCCAAAAAAGTTTTTCAATACTTTTATCCTATGGAGGAAAAGTTCTATAAGAAATGGGGATTTCCAGTAGTTGACGCTGCTATATCCTCTGTACCTGACTTGTCCAGTAGACAATGCTAATATGTTAAAGGATCCAACAGATAAGAAGTTGGAATTCCTTTTTAAAAGCCTATATTTCCCCCTCACCTTCCAGGACAGCTACTTGAGAGATGATTGGCTCCGTCCTCTACAGGAAACACAAATCAGATCCAATTTTTAAAAGGCCCCTCCCTTTCCTCTGACCCTCAGTTGTTTTGTGTTTCCAGACCCTCCAGGAGCACCAACATGTTTTGTTTTCTTAAGGTCTGGTAACTGTGGTTGGTGGACCCCCCCTTCTCTGGTTTCATCCAAGACTAGTTGTGGCCAAGTCCTGGATGATAGTCTGTACTTTACCAGAAGGGTTCCCTATTTCTAAGGGTTACTTGCCTAACTGGTGATGAGTAGTGGCAACTCCCTTCCATTTTTTTTCCCCCAGCTCTGCTGTGTGGAACTGTGTCCTCCCTAGTGCTTCATTTCGGTGTACCAAGATGGCGTCAGGAGGACTTCCGGTGACGCGGCAAGATGGCGCCGGAACCGGAAGTCACATGACGCACTTCCGGACGCCGTTTTTTTCTAAAGAAGCATGGCATGGAGACACTGAGGACATGCTGCAGGGGAATAGTCTGCTAAAAACGCCAATCTGAGTGCAGTTTTGCGGTACAGCAGCAGTCTTCTCTGCGGCCGATCTCCGCTTGCTTGAGGACAGGTCTGAGGATGGAGCATCCACTCGTATTGAACCTGCGGCAACATCTGGGTTCCATACTGCCCCCAAGGTAAGCCCTGGTCTGTGGATAGCTCTACAGCAGGGGACTTTTTGTATGGAACCTTTTTATTTATGGTCCTTTGTTTCTGCTTTTTTTCTAGGCCAAACCTGTGACGAAGAAATGTGGGAACTGTAGGGCCAGGCTTTCTGATAGTTATAAAAAGCTATTTTGTGAGGATTGTATTCCACCCAAAGCTAGTTCAGAGTCTTCCTCTTTTAAAGAGTTAATGACTTCTATGAAAGGAGGTAGTGGACTCCTTTCGGTCACTTAATGACGGGGTTACTAGTCTAGGCTCTTCCTCATTTAGACCCATAGCTCAAGACCCTTCAACCTCTGCCAGGTCCCTTCCCTTGTTAGTATCTGAGACTATTAGTTCACGCGATACCTCTGATCTGGAAGAAGGTGAGAATCCAGTTTCTTCATTTGATGAAAAGTCTGCATTAGAGGAGGATACAGGTAGCTCATCTAAGTATCTTTTTCCAGTTGAGGATATTGATTAACTACTAAAAGCAATATATACCTCAGAGCAGAATTTGATGCCACAACAAGTCTAATCTGTACAGGATAAAATGTATAGGGGCCTACAGGGGCGGAAATCAAACTTCCGGTACACCAGTCACTTAGGGACATGATTATGTCTGAATGGAGAGAACCTGAAAAAAGGTGGTTCCAATCCAGGGGACACAAAAGATTTCCTTTTTCAGTCTGAATTTGAGGAGGTTTTCTTTAAGTGTCCTAGATTAGATGCCCCTATTTCGCAGGTGTCCAAAAGATCAGATCTTTCTTTTGAAGATTCTGGGGTCCTTAAAGATCAAATGGATAGAAAGGCCGACTCGTTGCTACATAAGGCCTGGGATGCTTTTCTTTAGGCCCTGCGGTAGCATCCACCTGTGTGGCTAGAAATTTAGACTTATGGGTTCGGTGTCTGGATGATCTTCTTGCATCTGACACCCCCAAAGAAGAGATTAGGGAGTCCCTCCCACTCATTGCCAAGTCAGTCGCCTTCTTAGGCCTCATGCACACGAGACGCTGGTGCAAACTCTGCTGAACACATGTTTTTAAAAGCTGAAACTGGCATTTAGAAACGCCAGTTTTGCTGCATTTGCATGCCGCGTTTAGCTGCGTTTTACCGCGTTTGTGTCTAGAAGCGTCTGCAGAGCAGAGAATGACATTTTGCGACCCAACTTTGGGGCCCCGTATCTCGGGGTCACTTGGTGCTAGGAACCCCAAATTTGGTGTGCTAACACAGTGGAACTAGCACTACAACAAATCTGGGGTTCCTAGCACCAAGTGGCCCCGAGATATGGGGCCCCAAAGTCGGGTCGCAAAATGTCAAGCACTTTTCTGCAGCAGAGAATGACGTTTTCCGACCTGACTTTGGGGCCCCATATCTCGAGGCCACTTGGTGATAGGAACCCCAAATTTGGATATGTTATAGTTCTAGGTCCACTGTGTTTGCACTACAAATTTGGGATTCCTAGCACTAAGTGGCCCCGAGATATGGGTCCCTAAATTCGGGTTGTAAAAACACTTACAAACGTTTGGCGTCTGAAGCGTAGAAAACTTTTGCGTCTGAACCCATTTTTTTGCTTCTGGAAAAACGAGGTTAAACGCAACCTCCTAAACACCAAAAAACAAGACTGTGTACATGGACACATAACATTGAATGGGTTCAGGGGCAGTTGAAAAAAAGTGTGCAACTGCTTCTGAATGCAAGTTTAACAGCGTCTCGTGTGCATGAGGCCTTAGCTGATGCAGCAGCAAATTCAGTGAAATCCGCAGCCAGAGCTTCCCTTCTTCCCAAAGGAATAAGCCCCAGAATAAAAGGCCTTTTTTCGTGGCTTCCAAAACCAGGCTAATCTTAAAGCCAACAGACACAGATCCTTTAACAAAGACAAACCAAAAGGGGGGGCTCCCTTTGCTCCTTCAGCCACTTCCAAAAATCCTCTGTGAGGCCAGGTTAGGGTTAGGGGGAAGATTGTGCCATTTCATCTAGGAATGGGCAGAGATTTCCAACAATTCCTTTATCCTTCAAACATTGGAAAAGGGTTACAGGTTGGAATTCAAAAGTCTTCCTCCCCAGAGTTTTTTTTTCTTACCCACCTGCCGAGAAACCAAGAGAGAGGGCAAGCCATGATAAATTTTGATTTCTGTATGGGAAACAGAGGGAGTTATTTCTCCTGTCCCATAAATTCAGAAGTTCCGGGGATTTTATTCTCACGTCTTTCTGGTCAAGAAAGCTTCTGGCAGCTTTTTTGATTTTTGCTCGGGACAAGGAGTCCCTTGTTCAAGACCTGCAGTTGGTTTTGCGGACCTTTCAAAAATTAGGGTGGAAGGTCAACCAGCAGAAGTCTTGCCTGGTACCCTCACAGAGCATACTTTTCCTGGGTTATCTTAGACTCCGATGTCCTAAAGATTTTTCTTCCCGAGGAGAAGATTTTGAAAATTCTTCTCTCTGTGCAGGCCTTCAAGCTGCTCCCTCAGACCTCCCTTTGGCGGATCATGCAGTTGTTGGGTTTGATGACTGCGGCCATTCCAGGGGTGCCTTGGGCCCAATTGCACTCCAGACCCCTTCAGGCTTTTCTTTTACTCCATTGGGATCGCAGGAAGGATTCTCTGGATCAGCTGGTAAAACTACCAGAAGGGAATTTTCTCGATCTCGCCTGGTGGTAGCAGCGAGAACATCTGCAGGGAGGGAAGAATTGGACACAACATTGCCCGGTAAAAATTACTGGGGTTGGGGTGCTCACTCACAGGACTGGCAAGCACAGAAAGCCTGGTTGCCAGAGGAAGCAGGTCGCTCCTCAAATTTCAGAGAACTTCTGGCTGTGAGGAAAGCACTTACATCTCTGGAAGAGAGGGTCTATTCAAAAGACCATATTAATTTTTTCAGACAATGCCACAACAGTGGCGTACCTGAACAAGCAAGGGGGCACTCGCTCAGAATCGCTTCTGTCATTAACACAGCAGATTGTCCTGGGCGGAGATCTATGTCACTTCAGTAAGGGCAGTCCACATCAAGGGGTCAGAAAATGTGCTGGTGGACTATTTGAGCAGGGAGAGCATCAGTTCCAGCGGTTGGGAACTACCTCAAGGTACGTTCCAGGAGGTGGTGCTAAGATGGGGTCTCCCCACAGTGGATCTTTTTGCCTCCAATCTCAACAGAAAACTGCCGGCGTTCTTCTCTCTGGAGAGAGAGCGAGACCGAGTCCTTGGGGACGGATGCTCTCTCCTTCCCGTGGGACTTCACTCTGGCTTATGCCTTCCCTCCTTTTCCCCTCTTACCCCTAGTGGTTCGGAAAATTATTCAGGAGAGGGCAGAAGTTGTTCTGATTGCCCCCTGGTGACCCAGGAGGAGTTTGTTCTCCTCTCTGAAGGCCCTATCTGTGTATCCTCCCTGGCCCCTACCAGTTCGGAAGGATCTGCTCCATCAGGGACCGGTGTTACATCCAAACCCTCAGACCTTCCATTTGACGGCCTGGAGGCTGAGCGGCGCATCCTACAGTTAAAGGGGTGTTCAGAGAGGGTTATTCAAACTATCCTGGACAGCCATAAGTTGGTCACGAGAAGAATCTATGGGAAAGTTTGGTAAACTTTTATTTCCTGGCACAGGTAAACTGGTTTAGATTCTTTCTCCACTCCATGTATATTGGATTTTTTGCAGGGGAGAGTGGAAAAGGGGCTCTCTGTCAGCACCCTTAGGGTTCAGATTGCCGCCCTATCTTTATTTACAGAAAGAAGACTAGCGGAAGATCCCTTAGTCAGGAGGTTTCTTTCAGCCAGATTTAGACATACTCCCAGGGTCATCAAACAAACACGTTCCTCCCTGGGATCTGTTGTTGGTATTTAATGCACTAACAAGGGCTCCTTTTGAGCCTTTGCGTGAGGCTTCCCTGAAAGTTATTTCTTTGAAGTTATCCTTCCTTTTGGCTATTACGTCAGGGAGAAGGATTTCTGTTCTCGAGTCTCTTTCCTGTAAAGACCCCTTCCTGAAGATTCTAGAGGATAGGGTAGTGATTAGACCTGATCCTTTCTATTTACCCAAAGTTTCTTCCAACTTTCATAGGTCCCAGGAGATAGTCCTTCCCAGTTTCTGCACCTCTCCCAAAAATGCGGAAGAGGAAAGGTTTGGTCTTTTAGGCATAAAGATATGTCTTCTGCTTTATCTAGAAAAGACCAGTGGTTTTAGGAGTTCCTCCCAACTGTTGGTTTTGTTCAATGGCCCCAAGATAGGGTCCAAAGCGTCTAAAAGCTCTATTGCTAGGTGGATTAGGGGAGCTATCTGTGAGGCATATAAAGCGTCAGGTCGCACCGCTTCTAGAATTAGGGTTCATTCAATGAGATCCATGGCCACATCATGGGCAGAAAGAGCGGGGGCTTCATGGGAAGAAATCTCAAAGCTGCTGTCTAGTCCTCCTCTCATGCATTTGTCAAACATTATAGAGTTCAGATGCTTTCCAGCCAGGGCCTTTCCTTTTGGTAGGAAAGTGCTTCAGGCTGTTGTCCCTCCCTAAGGTATAGAATCTTATCCTCTCAGCTGTCCTGGAAAGTGAGGGGAGAGAACCCCAGTTGGACTTCCCGGTAACGGTATTTCCAGGAACCTTCCAGGACAGCGTCTATATTCCCACCCTATTCTATTTTTTTTCACTGGTCGACCTTGTTTACCTGGTGGTGGTTTTTTTTTTTTTTTTTTTCTTTTTTTTAGGATTTCTGTTTTCCTCTAAACTGATCTTCTAAACAACTGAGGGTCAGAGGAAAGGGAGGGGCCTTTTAAATTGTATCTGATTTGTTTCCTGTAGAGGGCGGAGCCATTATCTCTTTAGCTGTCCTGGAAGGTTCCTGAAAATACCGTTACCGGTAAGTCTAACGGGGGTTTTCGCTCGCGGGTTCAGCCTGCGCTGGCAGAGATCAGAGTATCTCAGTCCTTAAAGGACCAGTTTATGGAGATACTCAAGATTATTCCCGATCAGCAGGCCCAAGATTTGACCGGATATCAGAAGCGCTGTGTTTTACAGTAGACACTATGAAAAATTCTATTCTCCAGGCCTCACGGCTCATGCTAGGGCTGGTACATGTGCATAGAATCCTATGGTTGAAAAATTGGTCAGCCAAAGCGCCATGCATAAGCTCTTGGCCAGTTTCCAGTTTCATGGTGAACGGTTATATGGAGACAATCTGGATAGGTATATCCAAAGAATTTCTAATGAAAAAAGTTCCCTTTTACCAGTTAAAAAGAAGTTTAAGCATTTTTTTTTTCTTATGTGCGTCTTCGGTGCCAGGGGCATCAGTCTCCAGGCAGTCATGATAGCCTCCACCATCAGGTTCAAGAGGTAAACCTCAGGGAGAAAACAAACAAAACGCTTAAGCCTCTTTATGAAGGTGCACCCCCGCTCGCTCGAGTGAGGGGAAGGCTTCTACAGTTTTCAAGGGTCTGGCAGGAACAATGTCAAGACAGATGGGTGGCTTCCTCAATTTCTGTAGGTTACAAACTAGAGTTTCGAGGGTTCCTGTCTCCTGATTTTCTCAAACGTTCCCAGAGATCCAGTGAAAAAGAAGTTTCTCTTTCTAGCCTTGTCTCAAGGAGTGATATTGGTGGTCCCCTTGGAAGAGCAAGGATTAGGGTTTTTATTCAAACCTTTTCACGATTCCAAAATGGGGATGTCAGACCCATTTTAGGTCTCAAAGATCTAAACTGTTTTTTTGAATACCGTTCTTTTCGCACAAAGTCAATCCAATCAGTAGTCTCCATCCTACAAGCGGGCGAACTTCTGGCGTCAATCGACATCAAGGATGGCTTTTCTCCATGTGCTGATTCCCCTACCGCCCCCCCCCCCCCCCCCCGCTCACCAGAAATTTCTACGCTTCAAGGTAGAAAATCTTCATTTCCAGTTTGTAGCTCTGCCTTTGGTCTACCTTGAGTGCTTACAAAGGTCCTGGCTCCTCCTTTAACCATGTTAGGGGCTCAAGGTATAACGATCCTTGCCTACTTAGACGATCTACTCTTGATAGATCAATCGGTAGCCCGCTTAAAACCAAAGTTTGGTCACCACAGTCTGCTACTTGGAATTCCTAGGTTGGATTCTCAACCTAGAAAAATCCTCCTTAAAACCATGAAGGAGATTGCAGTACTTGGGGCTGATCATAGATACAGCTCAGAAGAGGGTGTTTTTGCACCAGGAAAAGATCAGTTCCATAAGGGAACTGATTCAGTTGATCAAAACAAAGAAGAATCCTTCTATTCGACTTTGCATGAAATTGTTGGGAAAGAGGTCGTTTTCTTATGCAGAGTTTCATTCAAGACTGTTGCCTGTGAACTTGGAACAAAAAGGTCCAAGCTCTGGACTTCCCAATGCGTTTATCCTCCAAAGTGCGTCAGAGCCTCAATTGGTGGTTGATGTCCAAGAATCTTCAAAAAGGAAAATACTTTCTACTAGTTACCTGGAAGGTGGTAACAGATGCCAGCCTTCTGGGCTGGGGAGCAGTCCTGGAAGAAGCGTCTATCCAAGGGAAATGGTCCAAATCAGAGATGACCTTGCCCATCAATATTCTAGGGTTTCGGGCAGTACGCCTGGCTCTGGAGGCCTGGACGCTCGGACTACAGAATTGTCCTGTTGGGATCCAATCTGACAATGCCACAGCTGTGGCCTATATCAATCACCAAGGGGTCACGAGAAGTGCAGCCCAGAGAGAGGTGAATCATATTCTATCAGCAATTTTCATTCCAGGGATAGGGAATTGGCAGGCGAACTACTTGAGTCGCCAACAATTGTTCCTGGGAGAATGGTCCCTTCACCTCGACATCTTTCTGTCATTATGCCAAAAATGGGGAGTTCCGGACGTGGATCTGTTTGCGTCCAGGTTCAACAACAAGATCGACAACTTTATGTCAAGGACAAGGGATCTGATGGCATACGGAACAGATGCCTTGGTTTTTCTGAAGGATCAGTTTTTCACTGATCTATGCGTTCCCTCCTGTTCTGCTGCTTCCGCGACTTCTCGCAGGATCAAGCAAGAAGGGAAGGAGGTGATTCTTGTGGCCCAGGAGATCTTGGTTTGCCGAGATCGTAAAAATGGCGGTAGGGGACACTTGGACCCTACCGCTATGGCCAGACCTTCTCTCGCAAGGTCCGGTATTCCATCCTACCTTACAAACAATAAATTTAGCGTTTTGGCTATTGAGACCCACGTTCTGAAAGATCGTGGGCTGTTAACAGCTTCAGTAGTTTCTGCTTTTAATACTAGGAAGCCGGCCCCCAGAGTCACATACTATAGAATCTGGAAGGCCTATGTCTCCTGGTGTGAATCCAGAGGTTGGCACCCCAGGAAAAATGTCACAGATAGAACTCTAGGCCACTTTCATTTCTAATCCTATCAAGGCCAGATGTCGGCTTTATCAGTGTTTTTTTCAACGACCACTTCACACTCTCTGGTTCATAACTTTATTCAGGGGGTAACGCAGATTAATCCTCCAGTCAGGTCACCCCTGAACCCTTGGGACTTAAATTTAGTCCTGTCGGCTTTACAGAAGCAGCCTTTTGAGCCAATACAAGATATTCTCTTGGTTCTCTTGACTAGGAAAAATAACTTTCTTGGTTGCCATATCTTCTGTAGGAAGAGTATCAGAGTTGCCTGCTCTTGTAAAGAGCCATATTGGTTTATTTATAAGGATGAGGTTGTATTGCGGCCTCATCCTGAATTCCTACCAAAGGTAGTATTGGTTTTTCATTTAAACCAGGATATTGTTCTGCCTTAATTTTTTCCCAGAACCTCGTTCTGTGGAAGAAAGATCACTACATTCTCTTGATGTGGTGAGAGCGGTCAAAGTCTAAGTGTCTGCTCAGATTCATAAAACAGATGTTCTGTTTGTGTTGCCAGACGGTCCTAAAAGAGGACAGGCAGCGTAGAAATCTACTATTTCTAAATGGCTTTGTCAAGTGATTGTTCATATTAAAGCGCACTTCTCCAGGGCTGTTGGTGCATCACCAAGCCTTCATGGCTCAGATCTGCAAGACCATAACTTGGTCTTCAGTGCAAACATTTACCAGATTCTATCAAATAGATGTAAAAGATGTGAGGATATTGCCTTTGGGCGCAGTGTACTGCAGGCTACAGTCCTCTAGTCTGTTGGCTGCTCTTTCTTGTAAAGAGCCATATTTTTGTTGCTCACAAGGATGAGGTAGTATTGCGTCCTCATCCTAACCTTTTACCAAAGGTTTTTTTCTAAACCAGGCTATTCTACCGTCCTTTTTTCCAGAACCCTGTTCTTTGGAAGGAAAATCACTACTTTTTTTTGTGGTGAGAGCAGTCAATGTCTACTTAAAGGCGATTGCTCAAATAAAAAAAATGGATGTTTTTATTCGTGTTGCGTGAAAGTCCTAAAAGAGCACTGGCAGCATCGAAATCTACTATTCTTAATAGATTTGACAAGTAATCGTTCAAGCTCACGGTTAAAGAGGGGGATTCCACCCTCTCAAATCAAATCGCACTCCTCTAGGGCTGTTAGTGCTTTCTGGGCAGTGTATCACCAAGCCTCCATGGCTCAAATCTGTAAAGCCACAACTTGGTCTTCAGTCTATACATTTGCCAGATTCTATCAAATAGGTGTAAAAGATCATGAGGATATCGCCTTTGGGCGCAGTGTACTGCAGGCTACAGTCCTCTAGTCTCTTTGTGCCCTACTTTTTATTGTCTCCCTCTCTTCAGTTGGCATTGCAATGGACATCCCACATAGTAACTACTATGGCTCTGTGTCCCGTGATGTACGATAAGAAAGTAGGATTTTTATAACCGCTTACCTGTAAAATCCTTTTCTTTGAAGTACATCATGGGACACAGAGGCCCCTCCCTTCTTTATTAGTATACACGTGTATTGCTTTGCTACAAAACTGAGGTACTCCCACCAGTGGGCAGGGTTATATAGGGAGTGCACTTTTTAACTTAGGGCATGCCAGTGTCCATCACCTGAAGGTGGCCTATAATCCACATAGTAATTACTTTGGCTCTGTGTCCTGTGATCTACTTCAAAGAAAAGGATTTTACAGGTAAGCTGTTATAAAAATCCATTTTTTTTTACCCGATTTCATACCCTTAGTACAGCAGTAGAAAGGGACCTTGTCCAACTCCAAGAGTCTCCCAACTGCCCCTGCATTTAGAATGAACAACAATTTTAACAAAAGATGAAAAAATCAGCTTTGATCTTAAATCTCGTGGAGATTTTGTCATTCAAGGGGGTGCAGTTGTGATTCTCTCTGCAGAGGATTATAGAATGGAGGCTTTGCGACAATTGAATGATGTTAACACCTACAGAGCTTTAAAAACTGATCCAATAAAACAATCGTCTTAACTTCTAGACAAGGAAGGGATTGGAGATGAGTCTTATCCCCTAAAGCAGCGGAATATCTTTTGGTAGCATTTCCTATAGTACCAGTATTCCACCCTTTGCCCAAGCTGCACTAAAATGTTTTTGCCAGTACAGGGCTGCCCCATAGTGGCTGGCATTGGATCCTTGTTTGAAAAGTTGGGACAGTGGATCGACCAGTATTTGCACCCTTTGGTCACCAGGCTTCCTGGCTTTATTAAAGATACTTCCGCTGTTCGTAAAAAGGCTTGATTTAAAGCATATCCTTTTTTTAAAGAGTAACTGTTACCACTGTCCTGCAGTTGTTCCTCCTTTGACCCGCTGTTGACTCACCGACAGTCCCATGCACTTTAATAGGACGCCTACTAGCTAGTGGTATGGCATTGATACAAGGTGAGAGATGTGGCGACAGCAGGTGAATGGATGCCCGCTAACAGGCACTGCCATGATGGATCTGAAATGACAGGTCCCCACTGGAGGGGTAGCTCGTTAGTGAGGGAGATATCCAAATTGGAAATAACTTGGATTCATAGATTAAAAACCTATGTACCGCATGGGTTAAACATTGAAACTGATGTGAATGCCTTTATTGATAACTCCTAATGAGCCTGTATGTGAACTCTATCCAAGACACCAGCACATGGTATAATGGAGGTTTTACTTTTATATAATTACTATATCCTAAAATAAAGGGATTTATAATATAGAGGAGGAAAGAAGGAAGGAAAAGGGAAGGGGAAATATAATTGATTTAATTAGTTTTAGTTGATTAAAATTTTAATTAGTTATAATATATAATTCACTCTGGAGATATATATATATATATATATATATATATATATATATATATATATATATATATATATATATATATATATATATATATATATATATATATATATATATATATATATATATATATATATACACACACACACACACACACACACACACACACACACACACACACACACACACACACACACACACACATATATATATTTAATTTAATCAATTAAATATATTTACACTATATTAATTTATATTACACATATATTTAATTCTATTATGTTTAATTTAATACACGTATAATATATTAATTTGTATTACACATATGTTTAATTTAGTATAGTGATACTGATTTATATTACACAATCGCATAAGTATTTTTTTTTTTTCTAAAATCTATATATAGATAGGTACACTGTCAATTTATTGTTCGCATTTATTATTTTGAATATATGGTCTCTATTATACCTGCCCTAGGTTGGTCGACTATGGAGGGTTCATTGGTTGACCTCTTTCGTGTTTAAATAAAATTTTGTTTTCTTAGATGAGTTTTTAAAAATATTTCGTTTTTTTTACCTATTATAAACATGTTTTTTAATATTTTTTATTATAAATTTTTTCCCAAATCTGCGGAAATGAAGGAGATATGACAACCTTTTGTTTCTGCTAATATGAACATTGCCCTTATTCAATATGGCGCTTTTCGATCCGTGCGCTCGTGACTCAGGAGGCTTGGCTCTGTATATATTGTGGTGAATCACTACGTTGCCCGTTCCCCATTGATAACGTCACGTATGATGAAACGCGTCTGGAGGAGGAAGGCTCTTAGTGCCGTCACCACGCGATCGCACCAGGACGACGGGCTCCGTTTGTTTGTGCCGGCCGGCATCTTTTTTAACGCATACCAGTTTCATCATAGATGTAAGTGCAATACTTCATTTTAATAAATATATTTAGGCAATATTGCCCTATGGTCAGTCTTCTTTCTTCTGGGGCATCCACCTGAGTAAAGACTGACTCCATAGTGGGAGAGAGGGAGCGATCTGCACGATCCAGTCTGCTGATACTGGTGTTGACGTTTGCAAGCTAAAGGCCGCGGCTGGGTTATAGCCACCTGCCCTTTATGCTTGCCATCTGGTAAGCAGATTTATATTACGGTGGTTGGGCACTCTCTTGTCTGTGTTGGATTACACTGTGGTGACATCAAGAAGCTGAAGTGATTTAATATGGACTTTTTTATACTTTGCATGTTTTGATCAATCAAAACTTTTGCAGCACAGCTTTCCTATTCTATGAAGAAAATACTGATCATGGGTACACCCAGAAAAGGGTATTCATACCCCAGGTTAAGATCAGCACCATAAAGGTCTAGTTTATGGTTAACATCCAAAAATCTTCGAAGGGGAAAATCCTTCTTTCAGTCACCTCGGAAATAGTATCAACATATGCCAACCTTTTTTTGTTTAAGTTGGGGGACAGTCCTGAAAGAGGCAGCTGTCCAGGAGAAGTGGCCTAGATCAGAAATGGCCTTGCCCATTAACATTTTAAAAATTCAGGCAGAAAGTTTGGTTCTGTGGCCTGAACGTTCAGTTTAAGGTATTGTCCTGCTAGGAGTCAATCTGTTTATGCCGCAGCAATGGCCTATACTAATCACCAAGGGGGCACAAGAAGTTGTGCGGCCCAGAGAAAGGTGAAGCTTATCCTATCTTGGGAAGAAAACAATGTACTTTGCCTATCGGCAGTTTTCATTCTAGGAATAGAAAATTGGCAGGCGGACTACTTGAGTCGTCAGCAGTTTTTCCTGGGAGACTGGTTCCTTCACCCTGATATCTTCCTGTCAATATATCAAGGATGGGGAATCACAGACATAGATCTGTTTGCGTCCAGGATTGACAAGTAAGATTGACAACTTTGTGTCAAGAATAAAGGATCCGCTAGCATGCGGAACGGATGCCTTGCTATTCCCGTGGAATTGGTTCTCACTGATTTGTGCATTCCCTCCTATTCAGCCTGCATCCACAACTTCTTTGCAGGATCAAGCAGGAAGGGAAGTCGGTGATTCTTGTGGCCTCCAGCGGGGCCCAGGAAATCTTGGTATGCAGGGATTGTAAATATGACAGTAGGGGACCCATGGCCCCTACCGCCACGGCCAGACCTTCTTTTGTAAGGTCCGGTGTTCCATCCTACTTTACAAACTCTAAATTCAACGGTTTGGCTATTAAGGCCCACACTCTGAAGAAGCGTGGGCTGTCAGGTTTGGTAGTTTTGTACCTTGGTTTATGCGGAGCCAGCCTCCATGGTTTTATATTATGGAGTCTGGGAAACCTATGTCTCCTGGTGTGAAACCAGGAGCTGCACCCCAGGAAATAAGTCTAGGTAGAGTCCTTGATTTTTTTTTTTTTTTTCTGCACATGGGGTGAGAAATAGAGCTGACCTTGAGTGCTTTCTAAGGACAGGTCTCTGCCTTATCGGTATTATTTCAACAACCACTTGCTTGGCATTCTTCGGTCCATAACTTTATTCAGGGGGTAATGCGGCTTAATCTCCAATTAAGTAGCCCCTGAACCCTTGGGATTTGAATTTAGTATTGTCGGCATTACAAAACAGCCGATATGACATATTCCCTTGGTCCTTTTTTGACAAGGAAACTATTTTTTTCTGGTAACCATATCTGCTGCAAGAAGGGTATCAGTATTGGCTGCTCTTTCTTGTAAAGAGCCACATTTTTGTTGTTCACAAGGATGAGGTAGTATTGCGTCCTCATCCTAACCTTTTATCAAAGGTTTTTTTCTAAACCAGGATATTCTACTGTCCTTTTTTCCAGAACCCTGTTCTTTGGAAGGAAAATCGCTACTTTTTTTTTTTTTTTTTTTTTGTGGTGAGAGCAGTCAATTAAATAAGAAAAAAAGGGGGGTTGAATCGCGCTAAAACAGATTGGTGATCATACACATCATGACCAAACCAAATATTTAGAACGAAGTGAAGAGTTCCCCTTTAGTGTATACATAATATACAAAACACATGTCAAATGAATAATCAATTCAAAAATAAAATGTTCAAAGTGATAATAAAAAGTCTATGTATAAAAAATAAATCACCCAAGTGATATGAAAGTATCTTAAAAAAGTTCCAAAAAACATAAATTCTTGCTGTGTGAAGAAAAAAGCGTGCTTGCTCCACCACCGTGAAATCAGACTGGCCGCTTATCAAAAAACTCATGATCCCCCGTTACAGAGGATCAGAGAAATCTGTTTGTTAATACTGCTTCGAACCACGACCAATGGATCAGAGACCTTATACCGAGATGGGACATCAAAGACTGCAGGTTCAGGCTAAAGATGTTCACACTGACAGGTACTCAGACATCAGCCCACAGCATTGCAGATACGGTCATAGAAGGAAAAAAAGGCTCCATATAGTGTAAAATCATTGACTTTATTGGATAAGTAAAAAGTTAAACTCACATGTTAGTAGACAATAGTAGGGATGTAGTGTAGTCTGGAGCGCCGGCCGGAAGCTCACAGATAGCCCGTCCTACTGGAAACAACAGCAGCAATGGGAGGTGACGAGAACAAGTCGCTCTGCCCTACGCAGCGTTTCGTGATAGAGTCACATCATCCATAGATTAATTGCGGCTATAATTGTTATTTTTTATGTATTTCACTGTAGCGCAGTTATTCCCCTCATTTTTCTTATCAGGTTCTTAATTGAACAGATGGTGTTCCTCTTCTGAGGGATCTAAAGGGGTTACAGCAGTAGTTTATGAACATACAAAACCAGCTATTTGCATTTTTTTGTATAAAGTGAAGTCTTCCTTTAAAACTAGGAGCTTAACAAACACTGCTGATAAAAAATCCCCTCCCCTCTCCTCCTGGAGAGGTGCGGTAACAGCTGACACTTATGTGTAATCAGGTTCTCACCTGAGGCTTAACACAGATGCTCTCAGTTCATATGCTGAAGACAGAGGTCTGTCACACTAAGAGTCACAGGAGCGCTGGGCCTGTAAAGGTGTGTAAACAGGCATTTCTAGCACAGCAAATATTCTGGTACTCAGTATCAAAGGTTGTTCCTTATGATGACATTGTTTTCTTTTGCTAAACTATTGTTCAGCAAATACCATAATTTGTTAAAGTGCCTCTGCTGTTGTGCTTAGCACATTTGATTTCCAGTGTACCACAAAGGTACCAAGGATTCCACCCCCAGGCGCTGGGAACTCCAGTCATGCCTCCACACTGTCATCCTCTCCGGAGATACCTGACATGGCACGCCAGGGTGAGTCATTGGAAGCAATTGGTGTTGCAACTGCTTCTCACACTTCAGATGTGACTAAAGATGCATTGTCCTCTGCCCTGTTGGGCTTAGAAGGAAGATTAGCGGCTTTAATCCCATTCTCCATCCAAGAGGATAGGAAGCATGCTAGATCCCCCTCCCCCACCTCAAACCCCCTTTTTCCAAGGGAACAGTGGGCACAGGATGAGGTGTTCTCCTCAGGTGATCACGGGGGAAAACAAGCCAAAATTTTCCTCTGTGGAGGAGACAACGGTTGATGAACCTTATGCAACCTCACAATCTGACAGATTGATGGTACAAACTCTTACAGAGATGGTTCATCCCACTTTTTATACTACTCCTAACAGAGTAAGCTGAATGTCCAGGTCCCTTCTTTGTTTTTTTTAGGAAAAAAAAACCTTTTACAGCGCTTATTTATGCTGAATGGGATCATCTGGATAAGCATTTTTTCCCTCCAAAGAGTTTCTCAGTTCTCTATCATGGAGGAAAAAAATCACAAGGGTTGGAAAGTACCAGCAGTAGACGCTGCGATTTCCAGCATCAAGATGCATAATTGCTTAAGCATCCAACAGATAAGGAGTTGGAATTTTTTTGTTAAAAGCCTCCTACCAAAGGCGCTATGTTTCGCCATAGATGCCATAAAAGACCCTATCCACCAGACGTCGCGCCTTGCGCTTGTTCTAAGACACATGCTTAGGACCCTGTGGTTAAAAGGGTTGGTCAGCAGAAGCATCTTGCAAAAAAGGGTGTCTGACTAGTTTCCCTTTTCATTGGGGAAGGTTTGGTGAAATACATCCAAATGATTTCTAGCAGTAAAACTCTTTTTGTTCAGTAGAAGCTATAAATGTCCTTTTATTTAAAGTGAAGCCACAACAGCTCACAGGTTAAGTACTCTGACGGCCAGTGCAGCCATGGGAGACTTTCTGACAGACATGGGTTCAGATTCACATGTCGGCGTTCACTAGTGAAGGAGCCACTCCTCACAGGTTAACTACTCTGACGGCCAGTGTAGCCATGGGAGGCTTCCTGAAAGACTTGGGACCTCGTCCTCACATTGGCTCCTTGTGACCTTGGACAAGTCACTTAAACAGATTCTATCCCCTGCGCAGGGGCAGCTGCCTCTAGGCAGCGGTGACTGCCTCCACCGTCAGACTCTAGGGCATGATTTCCAAGAAATACTGTTCAGATCTGTGTGACTTCAAGGTAGTCCCTGCACTACTTTGCTACCACTTTGATGCGACTTGAGGTCCATAAACCTCTAGAATACACAGGCATTGTTTCCTGTCGCATCAAAATCGTGCCCTGACGTATTCTCGGCGGCAAAAGATCACAGTAAAATCACGCAACTTTGGGGTTGCAATAGTGGAAACTGGACCTAAGAGGAGAAAATATTCAGCCCCTGTATACATGATTGAAGATACGTTTTTCCTCCACCCTGCAGGGCCTAGAAAGAAAATTAGCGACTTTAATCGCATCCGCTATCCAAGCATGAGAAGCGTGTTAGACCCCCTCCCCCACCTGAGATCCCTTATCAAGGGAACAGTGAGTAGAGGATGAAGGATTACCCTCAGGTAATCGGGAAGAAAGGCAAACCGAGTACTCCTCTGCAGAGGAGACAACTAGAGTTGAACTTTTTTCAGCCTCGCAATCTGAGAAATTGCTAGTACAAACCTCTTACAGAGATGATTTGTGCCTCTTTCAAGCTACCTCCAGTAGAGTCAGCTGATAGTTCTGTTTTCTCTTAGGTTCCTTGGAACCTTCACTGCCTTTTTCATGCGTTTCCTGTACATGTACAGAGCCACGCAGAAATTCAACAGATCCATTCTAGATCTAAAGGAATCTAAATCGGTTCCTGAAAATCCACTCCTTTCTATGGAGTCGATCAAGTCAGTTTCTATCCTGCAAGGAGAAAAACTTCTGTTGCCTATTGGCATCAGGGATGCATATCTGCATGTCCATATATTTCCCGCTCACCAAAGATTTCTGCGGTTCGAAGTAGAACAGCAGCATTTCAGTTTATAGCCTTGCTCTTCGGGCTAGCTACAGCACCTCGAGTGTTCACAAAGGTGCTAGCCCCACCTGTAGCCAGGTCGAGGGCACAGGGCTTAAACAGTCTTGGCATACCTAGACGATCTATTGCTAATAGACCAATCGCTGTTCGGAGTAAGGTGTATGCATTACAACCAGTTACCTGGAAAGGTCTGGGTTGCATTCTCAACCTAGTAAAGTCTCCATTAAAATCGTTTAAAGAGGGCTGCAGTATTTGGGTCTGATTATAGATACAGCCCAGAAAAAAGTCTTCTTGCCCAGAAAAAAACCCAAAAAACACCACTCTATAAAAGAGTTGGTGCAGATGGTGAGGTCAAAAGGAGGTCCCTCCATTTACCTTTGCATGAGGTTGTCAGAAAGAATGGTGGCTTCATTCGAAGCAGTTCCCTTTGCCCAGTTCCATTCGAGACTGTTGCAAAACAGTATTCTATTTTCTTGGAACAAAACGATCCAAGCTTTGGACTTGCCAATGCGGCTGTCCCCAAGGGTGTCCCAAAGCCTCAATTGGTGGTTACTAAAGAATGTCCTAAAGGGTAAATACTTCAAACCACTTTTCTGGAAGGTGGTAATGACAGAGAAGACAACTGTCCAAGGACAGTGTTTAAGAACCGAAAGAGCCTTGCCCATCAACATCCTAGAGATTCGGGCAGTGCGTCTGGCTCTAAAAGCCTGGACTTCCAGGTTAAGAGATTGTCCCGACAGGATCCAATCCGTCAGTGCCACGGCTGTGGCCTATATCAATCACCAAAAGGAGCACCAAGAATCTCTCAGTGCAGAGAAGTGAACCATATTCTAACTTGGGCAGAAAGAAATATTCCGTGCCCATTGGCAGTCTTCATTCCGGGAATGGAGAATTGGCACGCCACTACTTGTGCCGCCAGCAGATTATTCCCAGGGGAATGGTCTATTCACCCCGACATGTTTCGGGCTGTTTGTCAAGGATGGGGGGCTCCGGATGTAGATCTTCTAGCATCCAGTGCGACAAAGTTAGTCAACTTTGTGTCCACAACAAGGGATCCATTCGCATGTAGAACAGATGCGTTGGTGATACTGTGGGATCAGCTTTTACTGCTTCGACTTCTTTGCAGGATCTAGCCGGAAAGAAAACCGGTAATTCTGGCAGCGCCAGCATGGCCCAGAAGGTCATGGTATGCAGAGGTCGTAAAGATGGCAGTGGGGGATCTGTGGTCCCTTCCACAAAGGCCAGACCTGCTCTCACAGGGGCCGATATTCCATCCTACTTTACGAATGCTAAATTTAACAGCCTGGCTATTGAGACCCACATTCTGAAGAAACGTGGGCTTTCCAGGGCAGTTATTTCTACGTTAATGCTAGGAAGCCAGCTTCTAGAACTATATATTATAGAGTCTGGAAAGCTTATGTTTCCTGGTGTGAATCCAAGGGTTGGCACCCTCGGAGATATATATTATAGGCAGAATTCTTGCCTTTCTACAAGTAGGCGTAGAGATGAAGTTGGCCCTGAGTACTATTAATGGCCAAATCTCTGCCTTATCAATTTTATTTCAAAGACCACGCATTCTTTTAGTCCGGGGTTTCATGCGAGGAGTGATGCGGATTAATCCGCCAGTTAAATCACCCTTAAGCCCTTGGGACTTGAATTTAGTTTTGTCAGTGTTACAAAAACCACCATTCGAACAATTGCAGCATGTTCCCTTAGCTCTTCTGACTAGGAAGCTGATATTTTTGGTTGCTATATCCTCAGCAAGGAGGGTTTTAGAATTGGCTGCTCTTTCCTGTAAAGAGCCATATTTGGTTATTGGTGAGGACAGAGTGGTGTTGCGCACTCGTCCAGGCTTTTTGCCAAAAGTGGTTTCAGGCTTTCATTTGAATGAAGATATTGTCCTGACATCGTTTTTCCAAACCATGTTCCAAAGAAGAAAAGTCACTACATTGTCTTGATGTGGTGAGAGCAGTAAAGATCTATTTAAAGAAAACTGCTCAGATTCGTAAGACTGATGTCTTATTTATTCTGCCAGAGGGTCCTAAAAAAGGACAGGCAGCGTCAAAATCCACTGTGGCTAAGTGGATTCGGCAAGTTATAATTTAAACTTAAAGGGAAAGATTCCACTTTTCATGTTAAGGCGCACTCTGCCAGAGCGGTTGGTACTTCTTGGACAGTGCGTCACCAGGCCTCCATGTCTCAGATCTGCAAGGCTGTGACTTGGTCTTCAGTGCATACATTTACAAAATTTTATCAAGTAGATGTAAGATGGAATGAGGATATCGCCTTCGGGTGCAGTGTGCTGCAGGCAGCAGTATAATTCCTCAAGGTCTGGGGGTACCCTTCGGGTTGTGTCTCCCTCCCCTCAAGTAGCATTGCTATGTGACATCCCACCAAGTAATTACTTGAGGCTCTGTGTCCTATGATGTACGATAAAGAAAAAAGGATTTTTAAAACAGCTTACCTGTAAAATCCTTTTCTTGGAGTACATCATAGGACACAGAGCCTCAAGTAATTACTTGATGGGTTATGGGCCTACCTTCAGGTGTTGACACTGGTATAACCAATACAGGAAGTTGACTTCCCTATATAACCCCTCCTCCTTCCAGGAGTCCTCAGTTTTTGCAGCCAAGCAATATAAGCAATATACTCTCACCCCATAAATCAGAGGGGCGGGAGCTCTGTGTCCTATGATGTACTCCAAGAAAAGGATTTTACAGGTAAGCTGTTTTAAAAATCCTAATTCTTTCTTTTCCTTCTTTTTGCATACAAATGTACCAGGGATGGAGGCACACCACATATGTGCCTCATTTAAAGCCCCCCCCTTTGATATATACTAGGGATGGAGGTTTGCTGACAGGGTTGGCAGTGTTCCCCTGCCCCCAAAGTGAGAGGTTTGCAGGCCCCGGGTGGCAATGTACCACATTCGGGTCCTGCATACTCGGGACACAACTACATTGTGTCCATGAGATTTTGCAGAACTTTGCGTCACGTATATGGGGGGTATCCTGCGGCCGTGACGATCCGGGATTCCTTCCCGGTCTGTACCTGGGAGCTGCGATGCGCTCTGCGCCCCCCCCCCTCCCATCAGGGGCAGAGAGCGGTTTGGGGTAGTGGGTGGCGACTTACAGCGCATCGGCGCCACGCATCCTGCCCAGCGTGTGGCGTCGTTTTTGGCGCCAACATGCTGACCGGTGATTTTCCATCCAGCTACCCTGGCGGGAAACATGGGCTTCTGTCGGGGGCGGTGATTACCGCTGCATGCCTTTCACTTTAGACTTGTTTCTTTGGCCTCACCTTTTTTATCCCTCACTTCTCTTCATGCCATTGGCTCCTGTTCACACAATCTACACATTCATTATATAATTTTTTACATCACATTTATATAAAGTATTTATCGGCGTATAACACGCACTTTTTTCCCCTTAAAATCAGGGGAAAATCGTGGGTGCGTGTTATACGTCGATCCCCGCTATTTTGTGAACTATCGGAGCGATCGCCGCGATCGCCGCCGACATTCACATAGCGTGTATTTTTAAATATGGCGCCGCGGAGTTCGGAGGGACTTGGGGGCGCTCGTTCAGCTGAACGCGCCGCCGAGAACACAGTGACTGGGCGGAGCCGAGATACACATAGCCGAGGGTTCTCGGCTCTTCTCAGCGCCGTTCACAGTCCCGCCCAGTCCCGCCATTGGACCTCTGTTATGTCCATCATAGGGACTGGGCGTGACTGTGAACGGTGCCGAGAACCCTCGGCTATGTGTATCTCGGCTCCGCCCAGTCACTGTGTTCTCGGCGGCGCTCGTTCAGATGAACGAGCGCCCCCGAGTCCCTCCGAACTCCGCGGCGCCATATTTAAAAATACACAGTGTAACTTGTGTATGTCGGCGGTGGTGTATGTTGGGGACAAGGCTGCACTGACCACTGGGGACATGGCTGCACTGGGGACAAGGCTGCACTGACCACTGGGGACATGGCTGCACTGGGGACAAGGCTGCACTGACCACTGGGGACATGGCTGCACTGGGAACAAGGCTGCACTGACCACTGGGGACATGGCTGCACTGGGGACATGGCTGCACTGACCACTGGGGACATGGCTGCACTGGGGACATGGCTGCACTGACCACTGGGGACATGGCTGCACTGGGGACATGGCTGCACTGACAATTCTGCACTGGGGCAAGGCTGCACTGACAAGGCTGCACTGGACACTGGGGCAAGGTTGCACTGACAAGGCTGCAGATGGACACCGATAACGCTGCATTGATGGGCATTTAAATGTAAGTTTTTTTTTCCTTAAAATTCCCTCATAAACTTGGGGTGCGTGTTATACGCCGGCGCGTGTTATACGCCGATAAATACGGTACTTTTTTTTTTTTTTTCCTTTTTTACATGGCTACCAGCAGCATGTCTTTGAGTCATCGGTTATTTGGTTGTATGTGTCCTGCTGCCTTTCCTCTATATCATTTACAACTAGACTAATGTTACCATTTTTTATACTTTATAGATTAATTGAGCATCCGCCCCTGAAGAGTGTTTTTACACGAAACGCCTCGGGCATATGCGATGCTGACCCATATCTACAATGAATTATGATGTTGACTTTTGTCTCAAATAGACTATTTACTTGAGGTATCAATTACGGTCTCATTGTTTTATTTATTTATCCATACTCTTGCTGCTAGTGCTGCTTCCATGTCCAATGCAATTTTATATGAACTTTATTTCATGCAATGTATTAAATAGAAACCTTTTACCTATGTATTTTATATCCACTCCACACCTGTATGTTACGTGTGGGTGGATTAATATGATTTAGTATACCAGAGTTTGTGGTTTTATATACTGCCATGTTTCATATAATGCTCTTGCTTAATAAACTTTATTTGTTCAAATTCACCTCCACATGTCAGCCACCTCATTCAAAGTCCCACTTTTTCCTTTTTGCATACATCAGTCTATAATAAGCTTTTAAGAGTATGCCACAGTTGTACCAGTGGGATGGCTCCCTATATCACATTTATTTATTCAGTCCATTTCCTCAGACTGTAATATATTTCAAAAGATAAACCACAGATGTGCCAAGGAGACAGGTCTCTGTATCAGAATGATCTATTCGGTTCAGTTATAACAAAGAAAAATCATAGCCACTCACCCCTTGCTGCTTCAGTTCC
Organism: Aquarana catesbeiana; assembly: GCF_042186555.1. Taxonomy (NCBI): domain Eukaryota; kingdom Metazoa; phylum Chordata; class Amphibia; order Anura; family Ranidae; genus Aquarana; species Aquarana catesbeiana. The sequence goes on along the minus strand of NC_133328.1, from coordinate 254,508,167 downwards.
ACAGAGAGTTCCATTAGATTCAGCTGCTGTTTGTGAAAAACTTCTCCTGTTCCCGTTCAGCCATAAGCTCCTAGGAGCCGGAGGATGCCAGAGAAGCCCACGGTAACAGGCAGGGGGGGGGGGGGTCCACCGATCCCAGTGGGGAACGGCCCCTGACTGACAGTCCAACAGGCTCCTGTGCCTCTTCTCACTCCTCCTGACCGCGGCCGGTACTACACCCAGCACACTCTCCTCACGACCGTTCCTCCGCGGCTGAAAGCTCTGCCAGATGGCGGGGACAGCTGCTGCCTCTCTCTGACTGGAGAGGAGGGGGTACTGAAGAGGAGGGGAAGGAAAAACAGGGAAGGGATCCTTTCCCTCACACACGTCAGGGAGGCTTTGCGGGCTTCACGGGGTCAGCAGCTGCGTCTGTCCAGCTCCCACATCAGGCCCCTCCCTCGATCAGAGCCGACTTGAGATATACTTTTAAGGCGAATCACACTGAGCTGCAAAAAACTCACCATGCCTCTTGGCAAATACCATGTGGGGTGTCTACTTTCCAAAATGGGGTCATTGTGGTAGGGTTTTGTGCCATCTTGACATTTCAGGGCCTCCGAAACATAGTTTAGTGAGGTAGTGAAATCCCCATTTCACGCTCTTAGCCTGAATGCAGCGATTGGTTTTTGGCGTCCTGTACGCGGCTAGTCTCCCAAAACGTCTCACACATGTGGTATCCCCTTACTCAGGAGAAGCAGCAGAATGTATTTTGGGGTGTAGTTCCACATATACCCATGCCATGTGTGAACAATATATCCTTTCAGTGACAACTTTGTGTTAAAAAAAAAAATTACCAGAACTTGTGGTGAAATCTAAAATATTCCATGGACTCAACATGCCTCAGCAAATAGCTTGGGGTGTCTGCTTTCCACAAAGGGGTCTTTTTGGGGGGGTGGTGTTTGAACTGTCCTGACATTTTATGCACAACATTAGAAGCTTCACATCACCCACTCTTCTAACCACTTGAAGACAAAGCCCTTTCTGACACTGTGTAAAAAAGTTGGGTTTTTTTTTGCTAGAAAATTACTTTGAACCCCTTTTAACATTATGTGTGTGTGTGTATGTATATGTGTGTATATATATATATATATATATATATATATATATATATATATATATATATATATATATATATATATATATATATATATATATATATATATTATAATTTTTTTTTAAAGCAAAGGCCCTACAGATTAAAATGGTGGGTGTAAATTTTTTAATTTTTTTTCATCACCGTATTTCCACAGCGACTTCTTAAACGCAAATTTTATTGGATTTTTAAAAAAAATTTTTAATGCACTAAAACGCTCCATATTGCTATATCTATATATCGCCTTTTGCGTGCGAGCACAAGGGGACAGGGGTGCTCTCCTCCCTCCTCCTCCTCCTCATGAACGAGCTGGCTTCTTGGCTCATTCATTGGATGATTGATAGCAGCGCAGCCATTGGCTCCCGCTGCTCTCAATCAAATCAATGACATGGCGTGCCGGGGGCGGGGCCTAGTGATACAGTTGGCGGCTCATCACGGGATCATGCCTGCAAGCTGACCCCCTTGGGAGAGCACTTCCCTGAACGGCGGTTAGCTTACACAGGGAGGAGCCGAGACAGCCACCAAGGGACCCCAGAAGACGAGGATTGGGGCCACTCTGTGCAAAACAAGCTGCACAGTGGAGGTAAGTATGACGTGTGTTTTTTTTTTTTTTTAATTTATTTTATTATTATTTAAAAAAAAAAAACAAAGAACCTTTACAACCCCTTTTTAACTTTAGGTTCACGTGTGTGCGGGTGGTTCCCGCTGCGGGTCTGCACCTGTTCCTGCAGCTGCAACCACCTGCACAGAAAAACTAGCTGGATTCATGCAGGTGCCAGTAATCATAATGGCATGCCACACGCACTGCACTTGCAGTTTCCGTGCAGGCTGCAATTTCTAAAATGCTGCAGGGACTTTTTTTTTTGTGTTTCAGGAGGCACGGCAGCCCATTCATCTATGTGAGCTGCGTGTGTCCATGGATGCATAAAGCCTGGCTCAGGAGTGAGGCCACAGGTGTGCCCCCATAGGAAGTGTGTTTGGATGGGACAGGAGAGCCCCAAAAAACCATGGAATGTGGCGGGAGTGGGGGGTAGATGTTCCCTCACACTGCTTCTAAAAGCAGCCCAGTGGCTAATTGGCCGCTAGGTTCGCTTTTACATGAAAGCCAACATACCTGGATGAAAATAACAATACGAAGATGATACTTAAACCTGCAGGCATCATTCTGGTATAACCACTCAAAGTCCAGAAACATACCAGTACGTCACTGGTCCTTGTTGGGCATATATTGTAGTAATTTTTTTATTTATTTTTATTTTTTTTCATGCAGCCTGTGGATGGGGAAAAAAGAGACCCTAACAGATTTCTCCATTCATATTGATCAATCAGTGGTATGCCCACCATCAGAATACCTCCCTGCATTTTAATTTTGGGCATGCATTTTATTTTATTTATTTATTTCAGGTACTTATATAGCGCCGTCAATTAACGCAGCACTTTACATATACATTGTACATTCACATCAGTCCTTACCCTCAAGGAGCTTACAATCAAAGGTCCCTAACTCACATTCATACATACTAGTAACAATTTAGACAGGATCCAATTAACCTACCAGCATGTCTATGGAGTGTAGGAGGAAACCGGAGTACCCGCAGGAAACCCGCGCAGGCACAGGGAGAACATGCAAACTCCAGGCAGGTGGTGTTGCGGCTGGGATTTGAACCAGCGACCCTTCTTACTGCTAGGCAAAAGTGCTATCCACTACACCACTGTGCCGCCCATGCATGCACTGTGTGTGGTGTTTATTTTTCTTTTTCTGTAGTGGTGAAATCACCTCCTACAGCGCTGGAGTCATGGCTTTACGTATCCTGAGGGCAAACCCTGTTGCTGTCAGAATAAATAAACCCATGCTGCAGCTGAACGCCATACCTGCAAAGCAAATAATGGTTAACAATAAAACAAGGTAACATTACAGTGTAAAAATAGGACATACCATACCTGCAAAGAAAATACAATAAAACACAGTAACGATGGCGAAAGAAGAAAAATAAGAAGCTAATTTTGGCTTTATTTTTTGCACTTTTATTTTAACTATAAACGTTTCAGATTAGGGTCTCTACAAAATGTGATGGCCATCTCATCTTTCGAGACCCTGTGTAAGTGTGCTTTTTAGGACTGTGCTGTGCTTTACCCTGTGCTAATACTCCACTAGTGTGCGTGGTAGCGGCGGAAACATTCACCGATGCAGAGACCAGGTTGGTCAGGACGGGAGGGACAATAATGGGTGTCACACCTATATCCCTGTTTTCTACAAGACATCTTCTTTGGGGTGCCCTTTGGGTAGGGGGTACCACAGAGAACTTCTGGAAAGGCCTCTCATGCAGCCGGCTCACTGCGTTTGAATTGAATTGGGATTTGCATTTGAATTGGGAAGTTGAGCCACAGCACTGTCTAGAAACAGAAGGGCTGTGATGATCTCTTCCTGGAATTTTAGGAAGGATCCAGTTCGTCCTGACTCTTTTTGTATAGCACAAAAGCGTTCAGCAGAGCCAATTGGAATAAATATACAGACACCTTCCTTTTTTTTTTAACCAACGTCTGGCCTTCTGGGCAATTAAGTACGGCACCATCATCTGGTCATTAAAGTCCACCCCTCCTATGTTGAGGTTGTATTCGTGGACACAGAGGGGCTTCACAACAACCCCAGTCGCCGTTGGAATTTCGACTGTCGTATCTGCCTGAATGGAGGACAAGCAGAGGGAGAGGGAGCAGAAAGGATGGGCATAGCCCAGAATAAGACCAGAATCGGCATGTTATGCTATCACCATACCCCAGCACCAGGAGTGTCCAATTTCTGGAGGATTTTACCCCCAATAAGAGGACCTTCCACCACAGGACCAAACGGAAGGAACATCTTTTCCACAGGAATGTCCAGAGTGAGGACAGAAACAGAACACTTCCACCACGTACTGCCATCCTTTTAGTCAGGCATGTCCTTTGGGGGTCAAGGGGTGGAGTTGAGCCGCAGTCACCAGCATGATGCAGAGCCAGGAAATGTGTATATACCCATAAGTAAGATTAAGATATACGTGTGTGTGTATATGTATGTGTGTGTATGTATATATATATATATATATATATATATATATATATATATATATATATATATATATATATATATATATATATATATATATATATATATATATATATATATATATATAATTTGTATTTTAACTGGGAGTCAGACATGAAGGGTGCTTGGGGTTGTTCAATATTTTTCATTATTTTTTTCAATCATTATTTCCCTTATCGTCTTTCAGGACAGCTCACGAGAGAGTGGCTCCACCCACTAGGAAACAGGAAACACAAACTCCACCACATTTTAAAAGGAGGCTCCTCTCCACAGCTCGTCAGTTTTTGTGTTTCCTCCGGCAAGGGAACACCTAGTAGGGGCCAGGGTCTCTTATGGTACTATCCTGAGAGGCCAGGCTGCCTACCCCACCATACCTATTTTTTTCCTCCAGAGAGTCCGATCCTCCCACACCGTGCCACAGGGTTGCTGGTAAGTGGGCTCCTTTTTCCTTTTTCTTTTCTCATGATGAGCTGGACCGTTCCTGGAGCCGCTCCTTAGGCGGCGGCAGCCGTTCGCAGGCTTTTTTGAAACCGCGTGTCGGCGTTACTGGCCGCCGCCATGTTGGAAGAGTACAGACTCGACCGGTCGGAAGTGAGGTATCCGACGAGGGGAAGGCACTAGGAACGGGCGCATCATTTCCGATCGGAAGTGGCACAGAGGAAGAAGGGAGGAGCGGTCCTGGTGCCTATATTCCGGTTCCGGTCGGGCGCAACAGCGTTTTTTGACTCCGGAACCGACGTTTGTAAGAGCTACCGATCGGAGCAGCACCACTATGGATTCTGTGGCAGCTGCATGTGGGACAGGCACAGGCACCAGCAAGGCCCTGGTAAGAGGCTATAGTGAATATCCTGGTTACTTTGGTGCCCCTCTCACAAATGTTTTTTCCCCCTTGGTGGCTGGGGCCTGTCTGGGCACATGGGGTTAACTGTTGTTCCTCCTGTGCACCTGTGGTGAGTCCGTTAGGAGGAAGTATAGCAATAAAAAGAACTGCGCTAAAAAAGTAAATAAATTAAATTGAATTAAAATAAATTAAAATAAATGGATACACAAAATAACTCAGAAAATGTATTGCATTCCCCTATTAATCACATCTGTGAACCCAAGTAACCACACAATACCAATCAGATATCTTGATATATCAGAAATTATCGTGAAGCACTTAATTCAAAATAGACAAGTGACAGAAATCCAAAAAGTCTGTGACAATAGAAATGGCTCAGGAAATCAGCAGTCCTTAGTGTAAAACAAATCCACCGATAGTGATTGAAGACTTTTAGTGAAAAAGCATCTCGTGAACAGAATCCACCACCTATAACAATATGTGCTTACCAGAGGTAAGCTATAATGGAGCTTATGTTCGAAATCCACTCCGTGGGGACACCAACATCGATCTCAGCATGGAGGAGGACCACCCGAAACCCACCAATAGAAGGGTCGATTATTCAGCAATGGACACCCAGGGAAATAAAAAGTATATCCTCCATAGTGTGAATCCGTATAAAGCAATTTATTTGAAAGATAAAAATAACGCACTTACTACAAATAGCGAGTAAACAGCGAGTAAACAGCGTATGATACCAATCAGCCGGCCGGCCTGCATACACCCGTTCACTATATTGAGGAAATATATGAGCTCTTTCAAGTACTGGGGATGTCCTCAGACTCTGCTGTCTTGCTGTTTGGCATGGAGCGGCTCACAGTCAGTTCAGAGCAACATTCAGTGGGAGGAGGAAGCTTTGGCTTAATGAATGCTGGTGTTTTTTTTTCTCTTTTGTCTTTTTTTTTTTTTTTTCTGGCAGGCTAAGAGCTCTGAACCAGCCATTAAAAAGAGATGCCCCTCATGTAAAGCAAAGTTACTGGAGGGTTGGAAGAAGACTTTATGCCAAATTTGCATTGACTCCTTAGTCAAGGAAGAGGCTTCTTTTGCGTGCAGCGACATAATCGCATCAGTTAAGAAAGAGCTAGATGCTACTATACAGGCTTTTCGCTCTTCTCTTGTAACACCAGCATTAAGTCAGGCAACTACCTCAGACCCCTCTCAGGACTCACACTTAACCCCAACGGTAGTGGCTGAGGCTGGCCCGACTACCCAAAAGGGGCATTCCCCCTCATACTCTGGAGAAGAGGAGGAAGAGGCAGATGCACCTTCTAGATACAAACTGTCCTTGGAACAAGTAGACAGTCTGTTGAAAGCAATTTATGCAACATTGGGAATAGAGGAAGAAAAAAGAGAATTATCGCTGCACGATAGAATGTATGAAGGGCTTGGTGAAGCAACAGGTCGCACTTTCCCTGTACATTCGGTAATCTCGGAGACCATTAAGAAAGAATGGGCTGACCCAGAGAGAAAACCCTTTTTCCCAAGAGCTCACAAGAGGCGTTTCCCATTTAATGATAATCCTGAGTCACTTTGGAATAAAGTCCCGAAGTTGGATGCAGCTTTTTCCCAAGTATCTAGATCAACAGATCTGGCATTCGAGGACATGGGTACTTTGAAGGATCCTATGGATAAGAAGGCAGACCAACAGTTTAAAAAAGCCTGGCAGTCCATTGTAGGGAATCTCAAGCCTGCTATGGCTATGACGGGTGTCTCCAGAAATATGGAGTTCTGGCTGAATCAGCTAAAAGCACATATTATAGCTGATTCACCCAAACAGGAGATTCTAGATTCCTTCCCAACCCTTATAGCAGCGGTAGCATATATTTCTGACGCCTCTGCAGATTCTATAAGAATGTCAGCTAGATCAGGGGCCCTGACCATTGCAGCTAGGAGAGCGTTATGGTTAAAGACATGGCCTGGGGACGCAGCTTCCAAAAATAAGTTATGCGGAGTGCCATTTTTGGGAGATCAGCTATTTGGTCCCGATCTAGAGTCTATTTTGGATAGAACAGCTGATAAGAAGAAATCCTTTCCTGTTAAAAAGAAAAAGCAGCCAGTTAGGCGGTTTTTTCGACCTCAAAGAAATCAGGAAAGGAGTGACTTGGTGGTGCCTGTGGGAGGAAGGCTTCAAAAATTCCTTCCTCTGTGGGCAAACATAACAAAAAACCCTTTTGTTTTGGATTTAATAGCTCAGGGATACAAGATAGAGCTGTTGAACCTTCCCCCAGAGAGGTACTGTGTAACAAGTCTGCCAAAAGACACAACAAAAGCCCTAGCCATGAAGAACCTGTTAGGGGATCTGATAAAGCAGGGTGTTGTGGTTCAGGTACCTCCAGAGGAAGGTTGCCAGGGGTTCTACTCCCATGTCTTTCTGATAAAGAAACCATCAGGAAGCTTTCGGCTCATCCTCAATTTAAAACCGTTAAACAGGTCAGTCCAATACAGGCGATTCCACATGGACTCCATCTTTTCGGTAAGAAATCTCTTAGTCAGGGGATGCTTTATGGCATCAATCGACTTAAGGGATGCGTACCTGCATGTACCTATAGCTGTTCAGTCCCAGAGATACCTGAGGCTGGCACTAAATATGGGGAGGGAGGTTCTGCACCTTCAATTCAGGGCCCTCCCGTTTGGTCTATCTTCCGCCCTTCGAATATTTACCAAAATTATGGCGGAAGCCCTAGCTCCCCTCCGGCTACAAGGGATTGCGGTTATCCCTTACCTGGACGACCTCCTTTTCTTTGCCCCTTCCAGGGAAAGGTTACAGGAGGATTTGATCAAGGCTCACAGTCATCTGGAGGCCTTAGGTTGGATTATAAACATCCAAAAATCAAATTTCAATCCAGCACAAAGAGTCCAATTTCTGGGGTATCTGATAGACTCAGTGGATCAAAAGATCTTTCTTCCAGAAGAGAAGAAAGTGAAGGTATTGCAGGCAGTATCCAGCCTTCAGACGAACCTGGAGGTATCAGTCAGAAGGATTATGTCGGTACTGGGAACCTTGACCTCAACCATGCCGGCCATTCAATGGGCCAGACTCCATTTCAGACCCCTTCAGAGTTTTCGCTTAAAGATCTGGGATCACAGTCCAGAAGCTTTAGACTCAAAGGTAAAGCTTCCCACCAGGGTAAAAAGGACCCTTTGGTGGTGGAGAAATCAGGCAGTGCTGTCTAGGGGTTTACTCTGGTCCTTCCCAACAGAGAGAAGGATAACGACAGACGCCAGCAGTTTGGGATGGGGAGCACACTGGGGTCAAGACATAGCTCAGGGAGTTTGGTCCCCAGTGGAAGCAGGAAGGTCATCAAATTGGAGGGAGTTAAAGGCAGTCGCTCTAGGCTTGGTTGCCTTCTCTCCAAACCTTCAGGGGTCCCATGTGCAGATATTGTCAGACAACGCCACCACGGTGGCATACCTGAACAAACAAGGGGGCACAAGGAGCGGGACTCTTCTATTGCTATCTTCAGAGATCCTAGGATGGGCAGAGAGTCATCTACTTTCCCTGTCAGCAGTACATCTCAAGGGCACGCTAAATGGAGTAGCAGATTTCTTGAGCAGACAAAAGATTCAGGAGGCAGAGTGGAGTTTGAATCCAGAAATATTCACTCCAATAACCCAGAAGTGGGGATGCCCGCAGGTGGATCTATTCGCATCAAGAGAAAATGCTCAGCTCCCTCAGTTCTTCTCCCTGCACCAAATCAACGGATCGATAGGGATAGATGCCCTGGCACATCCTTGGAATTTTCAGCTGGGTTATGCCTTCCCCCCTTTTCAGCTAATTCCTTTAGTACTGAGGAAGATACAGAAGGAGAAGGTGTCGGTAATCTTGATCACCCCGTACTGGCCAAAAAGGGCCTGGTTTTCCTCCATTCTACTAATGTCAGTCAAACCATTCTGGCAGCTTCCCCTCAGACAGGACTTACTACTTCAAGGTCCAGTGTATCATCCGGATATAGCAAGACTAAGTCTCACTGCTTTGTATCTGAGGAACAGCTGTTAAAAAACAAGGGTTTGTCAGACCCTCTAGTATCTACTTTACTTGCTAGTAGAAAGAAGGTGACTAGAGATATCTACGCTAAGGTTTGGAAAGTCTACAAGTCCTGGTGTCGCTCGGCAAACCGAAATTTAGAAGACATTGTGTCGGTTCTGGAATTTCTGCAGAAGGGGGTGGACAAAGGGCTGGCAATTAGCACTTAAAGTACAAGTGGCTGCCCTAGGAGTATACCTGGATCACCCTATTTCCTCAGTTCCGTTGGTCACGAGATTCTTTAGGTCACTTACTAGATCCAGACCAGTTCCCAATAGACACTTTCCAAAATGGGACTTGACAGTGGTCTTACAAGTACTCACAAAAGATCCTTTTGAACCATTACAGTCAATCTCGTTAAAGAATGTAACTCTAAAAACGGTATTCTTAGTTGCAGTTACGACTGCGAGAAGAATTGGAGAACTTCATGCTCTTTCAGTTAAAGAGCCCTTTATGTCAATTTACCCAGACAGGATTGTGCTTAGAACAGATCCTGCGTTTTTACCAAAAGTGGCATCAGTCCATAACAGGTCGCAGGAAATCATCCTGCCAACTTTTTGTTCAGATCCTTCAGGAAGTAAGGAAGAATTATTTCATAAGTTAGATGTAAGAAGAACTTTATTACATTACTTAGAAAAAACAAGGGACTTCAGGTCTTCGGACTCTTTATTTGTTTTGTTTTCTGGCAACAGAAAAGGAAGGCAAGCTTCAAAGGGATCAATTGCCAGATGGTTAAGAATGGCTATTTCAGATGCTTATGTCCAGTTGGGGTTGTCTCCTCCTCAGGGAGTACGAGCACATTCTACCAGAGCTCTAGCCACTACATGGGCAGAAAAAGCTGGTGCCAGCCCAGACCAAATTTGTAAGGCGGCTACGTGGTCAAGTTATCTTACGTTTGTCCGTCAATAAAGATTGGATCTTCTGTCAGCTGATGATCAGGCATTTGGCAGAAAGGTCCTGCAGGCTGTTGTCCCTCCCTAGTTGGTAAGTCTCGATTATCCTCTCATGTGCTGTCCTGAAAGACGATAAGGGAAAATTCAAGTTAGACTTACCGATAACTTGTTTTCCAAGAGTCTTTCAGGACAGCAAACTACCCGCCCTTCATGTTTATATATACATATTTATACGTATATGGAAGTGTGTATGTATATATGTGTATATATGTGTGTATGTATGTATGTGTGTGTGTATATGTGTGTGTGTATATATATATATATATATATATATATATATATATATATATATATATATATATATATATATATATATATATATATATATATATATATATATATATATATATAATATACTGTGAATTAACCGTATTATGATTATGTGTTCCAGCTTGGGCTGGAGGTACTCTACTACAACTGACGAGCTGTGGAGAGGAGCCTCCTTTTAAAATGTGGTGGAGTTTGTGTTTCCTGTTTCCTAGTAGGTGGAGCCACTCTCTCATGTGCTGTCCTGAAAGACTCTTGGAAAACAAGTTACCGGTAAGTCTAACTTGAATTTTTTTAAATATAAATAATTTGTATTAAATATACAATACTGGTAAAATTTTACTTAAAATGTAATTGTAATGTCATAATACACTTCCAGTCTATCAGCCTACACCTTCTCTGGGCTCAGATGCTGATCATTGCTGCACAGAGCCCTTAAATCACTTCCTTCTCCTGCCCAGGACTACATGTCTCATAAAGCATTGCTCCTCACATTCACAAGTTCTCAGGCATTTACTGACATGTACGAATGGTGTATTGACCTGTATGTGTGCTGCAATGTGTATACCGACATGTAAACAAACAATGCATTCTGTATGTAGGCCAGCTAATCGCCTGTCCAACTAATCGATTAATAAAAATAGTTGACTATATTTTAATCGATTATTATCAGTTATGTCGATTAGTTTTAGCCCTAAGGCCCCTTCCACATAGAGTGGGCTTTGTTGGAGTTTGCTTGCTCAGCTGGGAATCTGTCCGCCAATCCCCACTGAGTGGGCAGATGGCTGGCTGGTCCGTGTCCATACCACTTACGCAGAGCAGACACAGGCATAGCCTGCTCTCCTTCTATGGGCGGTCAAATGTAAACATACTGCTTGTTCGTTTACACCCGACTGCCATCCGATCCGCCAAATGGATGGGTAATGGATCCCCATCTGTCAGTTTTTAGTAGATGGGTTCAGATTGGATGTCAGCTGGTATCAACGTGCACATGTCTGTTTTACACCCACCGCTCCATAAAGGAGACTAGAGTGTCCGATCGTGTCCGCCTGAAAAACTGACAGGCGGACCTGATCGATCCCCCAGTGTGAAAAGGGCCTAATAGATATGAACCACTCAGAGGGTTACCGATATTACAGATCCCAAGGTCTTCCTCCTTCCCCCCCCCCTTTTTTTTTTTTTTTTTTTACGATACGAGAGGTCACCTAAAAGGATGGAGAAAGATGGATGAGAAAAAGCCCAAACGGGAGAGAATTTTCGATCAAATACTTACCGTACTTTTCCTTTCCTGATGGACTCCATGGCAGCCTACGTGTGGGAAAGAACTAGCCATACACACCTGGGTGGGCAGAGTGCTGGACAAAAGAAAAAAAGGTTTAATTGGCACCATCAACAGACAAGATACGTAAACCAAATTTAACAGAGGATAACGAGGCTGGCTCTACGCAGTAGTGTGCCATGAATGTGTTAATTGAAGATCCCGAGGCTGCCTTGCAAATGCCTTCCGGAGCCACGTGATGTGAAGCCACCCATGATGTAGACATGCTTCTAGTTGAGTGAGTGGTCACTGCGTCTGGAAGCGCCAAGCCATTGGCTTTGTAGGCCCACTGAATGGTCTGAACAATCCATGCTGCAATAGATCTGGAAGAGGCACGGATTCACTTATCCTTCCCATGAAAAAGAACGAACAGGTGGTCGGACTGTCAGAACAGAGCTGTAGCTCCTAGATACTGACTCAGAGCTTTCCTGACATCTAGGGGATGAACACTGGAATCTCCGGTAGATCTGAACGTTGGAAGAGCAATCTCCTGATTGTCGTGAAACACAGATGACACTCTGGGGTTTGAACCCAACATAGGAATCAAAAATACCCGATCAGGAAAAAAGGTTAGATATGGCTCCTTGCATCCCAGAGAGCTGATTTCGGAGACCCTCCTGGCCAATGTTATAGCCACCAGGAAGGTAACTTTCAGGGAAAGTTCCTTAATAGAGGACTGATCTGCATGTTCCAACTCTTCCTGAGAAGAAATCCAAGACAAGGAAGATCCCATTTAGAGAAGCTTGGCTTTTTCTGAGGTCTGAGCCTCACTGCTCCTCTGAAGAACTGTTGAGTAAGAGACTGTCTAGCCCAGGAAATTCCTGTAAAGGCAAAAATTGCAGAGACTGACCTGCAGCGAGCTGACTGACAAGGAGAGATCCAAGCCCGATTATAGGAAGCCCAGAATCATGTGTCTTTGGGTTATTGCAAGACCCTGCAGTGGAATAGGTGTAGTCTGCAAATTTTTTCCAAATCCTCTGGTAGACCCTGTTGGTGCCTGCTCTTCTGGCATTCGATAACGTGGAGATGGCCGTACTTGGACAGCCTAGGGCTTCCAAGAACCAGACCATCAGATGTAAATGGGCCGGGCACAGATGTAGAGTTGCGCCTTGTGATAGGAGATCTGGTCTGGAGGGCAGGGGAACTGGGTCCCGGAAGCCGAGTTGCATCAGCAGGGGAAACCATGGCCTGTTTTTCCAGTACGGGACTATTGCCTCTATCTCCGCTTCTTCCATCCTGAGCCTCGACAGAAACCGAAGAATGACAGGAACTGGGGGAAAGGCATAGGCCCTGTGGAATCGCCAATGGTCTGTTAGAGCATCTACCCCGAAAGCCTAGGAAAAACAAAAAGACCTTGTGTAGTATTTCTGTAGTCCTGAAGTTGCTTGGGGAGGCGAACAAGTCTACTTCCGGAGTGATTCCCAGGGACAGGACCCACTTGAAGACTCCGGGGTGGAGAGTCCACTCGTTGTCTAGAGACACTCTCAACAGAAAATATGCCTGAACGTTCTGGACTCCAGGGAGATGGACAGCTGTCAGGTTGGCCAAGTTCTTCTGGGCCCAGGTCATGATGTTCTCTACTTCCTTCAACAGGGAGAGACTGCAAAGTACCCCCTTGTCTCTTTCCTTCTCACAGGATAGTCTCCAATGTTCTGGAACTCCAGGCAGCGTTTTGCGCTCTATAGGCCTTTCACCACTTAACAGCAGGAGCCTCAGTTCTCCTAAGACTGGACAACACCACGGCAGTCTCATGCCCATGGCATGTTTGAGCAATATATCATCTAATGACGACTTTGTACAAAAAAACCCCAAATTGTTATTTTCCCCGCAACTTGTGGCAAAATATAAAATATGTTCCATGGACTCAACATTTCTATCAGCAAATAGCTTGGGGTGTCTACTTTCCAAAAATAGGTCATTTGGAGGATTTGAATTGTCCTGCCATTTTATGCACAACCTTTAGAAGCTTATGTCACACATCACCCACTCTTCTAACCACTTAAAGACAAAGCCTTTTCTGACACTTTGTTTACATGAGAAAATCTTTTTTTTTTTATTAACAAGAAAATTACTTTGAACCCCAAACATTATGTATTTTTTTTTTTAAAGCAAAGACCCTACAGATTAAAATGGTGGGTGTTGCAATTTTTGATGAAATAAAAATGATGATCTTATGCCGAGTACATGGATACTAAACACGACATGCTTTAAAATTGCGCACAAACGTGCAGCTGCGACAAACTACATACATTTTTAAAAGCCTTTACAGGTTACCACTTTAGATTTACGGAGGTCTACTGCTAAAATTACTGCCCTTGATCTGACCTTCATGGTGATACCTCACATGCAGGTACTCCCTTCTCTTCTTCTTCCTTTTTTTTTTTTTTTTTTTTAAGAAAAAAATTGGTGTCTATTAGACCCTAGATCTCTCCTCTGCCCTCAAAGCATCTGACCACACCAAGATCAGTGTGATAAAATGCTTTCCCAATTTCCCAATGGCGCTGTTTATATCCGGTAAAACATAAGTCATGAAATGCTCATAGCTTCCGGTTTCTTAGGCCATAGAGATGATTGGAGCCCTTCTGGTCTCTGATCAGCTCTATGGTAAGCTGGCGGAACCACCGGCTGTAGTCTTGGTTCCCTGTTGGGACAGAAGAGCCCGAGAAAACCATGGAAGACGGTGGTGGGGGGAACGTTCCCTCCCACTGCTTGTAAAAGCAGTCTAGAGGCTAATTAGCCGCTAGGATTGCTTTTACATGAAAGCCGACCGCTGGCTGAAAAGAATGATACCAAGATGATACCTAAACCTGCAGGCATCATTCTAGTATAACCACTCAAAGTCCAGCAACATACCAGTACGTTGCTGGTCCTTGTTGTGCATATATTGTAATGTTGTGTTTTTTTTTTTTTTTTTTTCATGCAGCCTGTGGGCTGAACGAAAAAAAGAAATTGATCGGTGGGTATGCCCACCATTAGAATACCACCCTTCATCCACCCACTTCTAATGATGGGCGTACATGTACCATTTTTATTCAACTGTGGTGGTGCAATCGCCTCCTACAGCGCTGGAGTTGTTGATTTGCGTATCGTGGGAGCAAACGCTGTTGCTGTCAAGATAAGTAAATTGGTGCTGCAGCTGAATGGCGTACCTACTAAGCAAAAAAAACAAAGTAACATTACAGTATAACAGTAAGACCTACCATACCTGCAAAGCAAATACAATAAAACATAGTAAAAATAAAACATTACAGTTCTAAAATACAGTAACAGAGAGAGAACAATAGATATAGAACAGTAGTGAGTAAACAATAAAGCGGACAATAGAGAGCAAACATAAGAGAGACAACAATAGAGAGAGAGGAAAAGTAAAACCACAACTATTTTTGGCTTTTTTATTTTATATTATTTTTTTGTTTTTTGCACCTTTATAAAAGCTGTGAACGTTCCAGATTAGGGTCTCTCAAAATGTGATGGCCGTCTCATCTTTCAAGACCGTGTTAGTGTGTCCTAGGACTGTGTAGTGCTGTACCCTACGCTAATACTCCACTAGTGTGTGGTAGCGTTTGAAACAGTCACCGATACAGAGACCAGGTTGGTCAAAACAGGAGGGACAATAAAAGCGGGTGTCACGCCTAAATCGTGTTTTCTGCAGACACAACATCATCTTCTTTGGGGTGTTCTTTGGGCAGGGGTACCAAGGAGGACATGCGGAAAATGCCTCTCGTGCAGCCGGCTCACTGCATTTGCGTTGGGAAGGTGGGGCATAGCACCGTCTGGAAACAGAAGGGCTGTGACGATCTCTTCCTAGAATTTAAGGAAGGATCCAGTTCATCCTGAAGCTTTGTATAGTACAAAAGCACTCAGCAGAGCCAATTGAAATCAGTATATAGACAATTTTTTGTACCAGCGTCTGGCCTTATG
The DNA here is from genome assembly GCF_042186555.1 of Aquarana catesbeiana. Taxonomy (NCBI): domain Eukaryota; kingdom Metazoa; phylum Chordata; class Amphibia; order Anura; family Ranidae; genus Aquarana; species Aquarana catesbeiana. The sequence goes on along the minus strand of NC_133328.1, from coordinate 254,492,596 downwards.
GGCAATTAGGTACGGCGCCAGCAACTGGTGTTGAGGTCCACCCCCTCCCATGTTAAGGTTGTATTCGTGGATACAGAGGGGTTTCTCCACACACCAGTCACCGTAGGAATTTGGACTGTCGTATCTGCGTGAAGGGAGGACAGAACGAAAACATTCCGTGAATCCCTTCACTTCACTGCTAACAAATTATTACACTTCAAGCAGGCTTTCTCCACCCGTCCTAGTCGGGATTCTACAAGCCGTTGGGGAAGCCCTGACGATTAGATCGCATGGTGCCACATGTGCCAATTCCATAATCAAAAAGGTGACTAAAGTGGCATGCTCATGTAATAATTGTCTACGTACAAGTGGTATCCCTTTCCGAAAAAGGGTGACACCAAGTCCCACACAATTTTACCAGCGCTGCCTATGTAGTCTGGTCAGTTCTCCGGCTCTACGTGACTATCTTTTCCCTAGTAAGCCATAAAACCTGTTTCCCCTGTCACAGAGCTTATACATCTTGACCCCATATCTGGCACGCTTGCTGGGAAGATACTGTTTGAATGACAAGCGGCCAGAAAACTTAATCAGGGACTCATCAACGCAGACAACTTGATCGGGAGTAAACAAGGCTGCAAACTGCTGATTGAATTGGTTTATGAGGGGCCGAATTTTGTAGAGCCGATCAAATCCAGGGTCACCCCGAAGACGACAGAGTTAATTATCATTGAAGTGCATGACTCTGCGAATGCTGCAGTTATGTGTTTAGTGTTTTTGTACGTGACAGTGATCGATTGATACTGCACTTGGGTGGGCTGGGCGGAGGGGCTAAATGCAGGTGCTAGCAGGTATCTGGGCTGATCCCGCTAACACTGCGTTTTTGGGAACCCTGAACTGCTGGGGACGCTAGTATAGATCTGATCAGATATTGATCCGTTCAGATACTATACTACTAAGGGAGATGTATGGTGCGTGCTTGGGTGTTAGTGCTACTGGCACTTGTCTGGGGGGCGTCGCAGACCCTATCTGACACTAAAACCTAACTGATATCACCCGCTGGGTGATCAGGATATTAAACATTTATTTAGGTAATATACAGTGGGTGCCCTGATGCTATAAAAAAAAACTAACCAGCGACACCTGTGACACTAATACAGTGATCACTGGTGACGGGGTGATCAAGGGGTTAAACCTTTATTAGGTCTAGGGACCCCCCCTAGCTGGGCCTACCACTAAGTACCCTAACACTGTTTTTGTCACCAATGACACCAGTACAGTGATCAAAAAAAAATCTGTCGCAGTATAACTGCGGCGGCTGTTCCGGAACTGGTTAAACAGTTTGTTACCCTTAACAAAAAAAAAAAAAAAAACAGATTCTGTCTCCTTTAAAGCATGTTATACAGCTCAGTGTGCTTGTGCTGTGTAATTTGCCCCCTGTATAACCTAAAAAACCTGGCTGATCCTGCCTGGCTATACCCTCCCACCTGTAAACTGACCACAGTTTACTATGACTGCTTAGCCCTGACACCGTGGTCAGTTTACGTGCCTCCATCCGCAGCACTGCTCTGTCCTCCCTACCCCCCCCCCCCCCCCGCTTGTCTGTTTTGTGTCAGTGCCCACCCCCTCCCCTCCTGCTGCTATCATAATTAAAATAAAATCCTCCCATCCCCTCTGTAACATAACCATATGTGCCCCTGTGCCTGTGTTATATAAAAAAAAGCTGCCGATCTGTACCTATATTAGAGCATCTCCTGGCGCTCACTTGACTCTCTCTCCTCTCCGGCTGATGTCAGCTGGAGTGCTCGGCCCCACCCGCTATAGCTGTCAGCCATGCAAAGGAGAGAGCTGAGGAGTCACGTGAGCGCCGGGGATGCTCTGATATAGGGTACAGATCGGCAGATTTTTTTTATATAACACAGGCATAGGGACACACATCGTTATGTTACAGAGGGGATGGGAGGATTTTATTGAACTGAGGTAACAACCACTACTGTTTAGAAAGCGCATGTCCTGTTAGCATTTTATCTTCCCGTTTCCCCTGTAGGAGGGGATTATTGCTAGACACTGTGAGACAGTTGATACAGGCTGCCATCTCAGAGAACTTATCAAAAGATAGACTGATAACAGAACTGAGCAGGACAAAGCTATGGGACACAGTTCTTTGAAAAGAGAGAAAAAAAACACTGCACATATATGTGCCCAGCTCAAATTTCATGAATCGAGTTTACATCCACTTTAACCACTTAACAACCGGCCCATAGCCGAATGACGGCTGCAGGGCGGTTGCTTAACTCTGGGAGGATGTACTATGACGTCCTCCCAGAATTCCCCTTTCGCACGCCCCCTGGGGCGCGCACCTGAACACATCCGTGGAGGACCCGGCGCATCACGGATCCCGGTAAATGGCCGCTGATCGCGGCCGTTTACCATGTGATCGCACCGTCAAATGACGGAGCGACCACATGTAAACAAACCGGCGTCATCTTATGACGCCGGTTTCTCTCCTCCCCTCCTGTGTATCGATCGGTACACTGTGAGCAGAGAGGGGGATGGATGGATGGCTGCAGCGCTGTGGGCTGGATGTGTAGTGCCCACAGCGCTGCATAGTGACATCCAGCCATCCATCCATCCATCCATCCATGCTCCGCCATCCCTAATGCTCTGCAATGCCCTGCACCACTCTGCAATGCTGTGCAATACACTGCAATGCCCCACAATACTCTGCAATACCCCAGAATACTCTGCAATACCCCCACAGTACTCTGCAATACCCCCGCAGTACTCTGCAATACCCCCGCAGTACTCTGCAATACCCCCGCAGTACTCTGCAATACCCCCGCAGTACTCTGCAATACCCCCGCAGTACTCTGCCATACCCCGCAGTACTCTGCCATACCCCGCAGTACTCTGCCATACCCCGCAGTACTCTGCCATACCCCGCAGTACTCTGCCATACCCCGCAGTACTCTGCCATACCCCGCAGTACTCTGCCATACCCCGCAGTACTCTGCCATACCCCTGATACCCAGCCATACCCAGTCATACTCGGCGATACCCTGCCATACTCGGCGATACCCTGCCATACTCGGCGATACCCTGCCATACTCGGCGATACTCTGCAATACCCTGCCATACTCGGCGATACTCTGCAATACCCTGCCATACTCGGCGATACTCTGCAATACCCTGCCATACTCGGCGATACTCTGCAATACCCTGCCATACTCGGCGATACTCTGCAATACCCTGCCATACTCGGCGATACTCTGCAATACCCTGCCATATTCGGCGATACTCTGCAATACCCTGCCATACTCGGCGATACTCTGCAATACCCTGCCATACTCGGCGATACTCTGCAATACCCTGCCATACTCGGCGATACTCTGCAATACCCTGCCATATTCGGCGATACTCTGCAATACCCTGCCATACTCGGCGATACTCTGCAATACCCTGCCATACTCGGCGATACTCTGCAATACCCTGCCATACTCGGCGATACTCTGCAATACCCTGCCATACTCGGCGATACTCTGCAATACCCTGCCATACTCGGCGATACTCTGCAATACCCTGCCATACTCGGCGATACTCTGCAATACCCTGCCATACTCGGCGATACTCTGCAATACCCTGCCATACTCGGCGATACTCTGCAATACCCTGCCATACTCGGCGATACTCTGCAATACCCTGCCATACTCGGCGATACTCTGCAATACCCTGCCATATTCGGCGATACTCTGCAATACCCTGCCATACTCGGCGATACTCTGCAATACCCTGCCATACTCGGCGATACTCTGCAATACCCTGCCATACTCGGCGATACTCTGCAATACCCTGCCATATTCGGCGATACTCTGCAATACCCTGCCATACTCGGCGATACTCTGCAATACCCTGCCATACTCGGCGATACTCTGCAATACCCTGCCATACTCGGCGATACTCTGCAATACCCTGCCATACTCGGCGATACTCTGCAATACCCTGCCATACTCGGCGATACTCTGCAATACCCTGCCATACTCGGCGATACTCTGCAATACCCTGCCATACTCGGCGATACTCTGCAATACCCTGCCATACTCGGCGATACTCTGCAATACCCTGCCATACTCGGCGATACTCTGCAATACCCTGCCATACTCGGCGATACTCTGCAATACCCTGCCATACTCGGCGATACTCTGCAATACCCTGCCATACTCGGCGATACTCTGCAATACCCTGCCATACTCGGCGATACTCTGCAATACCCTGCCATACTCGGCGATACTCTGCAATACCCTGCCATACTCGGCGATACTCGGCGATACTCGGCGATACTCTGCAATACCCTGCCATACTCGGCGATACTCGGCGATACTCTGCAATACCCTGCCATACTCGGCGATACTCGGCGATACTCTGCAATACCCTGCCATACTCTGCAATACCCAGCCATACCCTGGCATGCTGAGCCATACTCGGCTGTACATGCTATGCGTTAGAAATATTGTATAAATGGACAACTTTGTGTTAAAAAAAAAAAATGCATTTTAACCACTTCCCGCCCGCCGGCTGTCATACAATGTCCTTGACTTTGTGCGGGAATATCTGAATGATGCCTGCAGCTACAGGCATCATTCAGATATCAGCTTTTTCAGCCACCGATTCCCTACACCATAGGAACGATCATAGCAGCTGTTCCACTGCTTGATCGTTCCTACGGGAGGCGAGAGGGGATGTCCCCGTCCCCCCCCCCCCCCCCCTCCTGCCGCCCTCCGGTGCTTCTACCGACTCACCGCTACGATCGAAGCCAGGTTTTTTTTTTTTTTTTTTTTTTTATTTCAGGCTTCCCAGCCTAGAGGTGAGATGTGGGGTCTTATTGACCCCATATCTCACTGTAAAGAGGACCTGTCATGCCATATTCCTATTACAAGGGATGTTTACATTCCTTTTAATAGGAATAAAAGTGGTCAAAAACATTTTTTTTTAGAAAAAAGCATCAAACTAAAAAAGTAAAATGAACAATAAAAAAAAATAAAAAAATTTAAAGCACCCCTGTCCCTGTGTGCTCGCATGCAGAAGCGAACGCATACGTAAGTCCCTCCCACATATGAAAATGGTGTTCAAACCACACATGTGAGGTATCGCTGCAATCGGTAGAGCGAGAGCAATGATTTTGGCCCTAGACCTCCTCTGTAACTCAAAACATGTAACCAGTAAAAAATTTTAAAGCGTCGCTTATGGGGATTTTTGAGTAAAAGTTTGGCGCCATTCCACAATCGCGTGCAATTTTGAAAGGTGACATGTTGGGTATCTATTTACTCGGCGTAACTTCATCTTTCACATTATGCAAAAACATTGGGCTAACTTTACTGTTTTTTGTTTTTTTTAAAGCACAAAACATTTTTTTTTCCCCAAAAAAAACGCGTTAAAAAAATTGCTGCGCAAATACCGTGCGAGATAAAAAGTTGCAATGACCACCATTGTATTCTCTAGGGTCTTTGCTAAAAAAACATATATAATGTTTTGGGGTTCTATGTAATTTTCTAGCTAATAAATGATGATTTTTACATGTAGGAGAGAAATGTCAGAATTGGCCTGCGCACTCCAGAACGCCTGAAGGTGCTCCCCTGCATGTTGGGCTTCTGTATGTGGCCACGCTGTGTAAAAGTCTCACACATGTGGTATCGCCATACTCGGGAGTAATAGCAGAATGTGTTTTGGGGTGTAATTTGTGGTATGCATATGTGGTGTGTGAGAAATAACCTGCTAATATGACAATTTTGTGAAAAAAAAAAAGTAAAAAAAAAAAAACTTGATTTTGCAAAGAATTGTGGGAAAAAATGACAACTTCAAAAAACTCACCGTGCATCTTTCTAAATACCTTGGAATGTCTTCTTTCCAAAAAGGGGTCATTTGGGGGGTATCTGTACTTTTCTGGCATGTTAGGGATCTCAAGAAATTAGATTAGGCTGTCAGTACTTCAGGTGTGATCAATTTTCAGATATTCGCACCATAGCTTTTGGACTCTAACTTTCACAAATACCAAATAATATCCACCGATTTGGGTTATTTTTACCAAAGATATGTAGCGGTATAAATTTTGGCCAAAATATATGAAGAAAAATTACTAATTTGCAAAATTTTTTAACAGAAATGAAAAAAAATGTATTTTTTTACAGATTGTTCGGTCTTTTTTCTTAGCGCAAAAAATAAAGAACCCAGCGGTGATTAAATACCACCAAAAGAAAGCTCTAGTTGTGTGAAAAAAAGGACAAAAATTTCATATAGATACAGTGTTGCATGACTGAGTAATTGTCATCCAAAATGTGAGAGCACCGAAAGCTGAAAATTGGTCTGGTTATTGAGGGGGTTTAAGTGCCCAGTGGTCAAGTGGTTAAGGATTTAATGAAGATCTGTAAAGAAGAGTAGACCAAAATCCCTTCTGAGATCTGGTCACTAACCACAAGAAACGTCTTACCTCTGTGCTTGCTAACAAGGGTTTCTCCACCAAGTATGAAGTCATGTTTTGCTTGGGGATTAAATACTTATTTTACTCACTGAACTGCAACTCAATTTTTAACATTGTCTGCATTTTTGGTTGATATTCTGACTTTATCATTTAAAATACCCCTATGATAAAAATTATAGACCCTTAATTTCTTTGCAAGTGGGTAAAATCTGCAGGGAATGAAATAATTTATTTTCCCTAAAAATAAATGATAAAAGAATAAGAGGGAGAGGGATTGTAAAAAAAAAAAAAAAACTTGAGATACGAGTTCAAGGATCAGGAGTGAGGCAGAGTTAAGGGGTGAGGAGTAAATGAGGCAGAGTACAGGGGTTCAGTTTTAAGTGAGACAGAGTTCAGGGATGAGGAGTAATGGGGCATGTACATGCATATATATATAATTTTTTTATATTTCTCAGTATATATAGTCAGCCATAAATATTGGGACATCGACACAATTCTAATCTTTTTGGCTCTATACACCACCACAATAGATTGGAAATTAAACGAACAAGATGTGCTTTAACTGCAGACTTTCAGCTTTAATTTGAGTGTATTTACATCCAAATCAGGTGAACGGTGTAGGAATTAGAGCTGGGCAATTTTCTCCAAAAAAAATCGATTCACGATTCAAATCGAGGTGATGGACACCGCGCCGGTCCTGAGGAGCTGCGGGCAGGAGTTTTTAGGCGAGGCCGCGGCGTCCGGCCTCGCGGACTAGGTCGAAGCCACGGCTTCACCTAAAAACTTCTGCCCGCAGCTCCTCAGGACTGGCGCGGTGTCAGCGCCGGTCCTGGGGAGCTGCAGGCAGGAATTTTTAGGCGAGGCAGCAGCTTCAGCCTAGTCCGCTGCATCCAGCCTTGCAGACTAGGCCGAAGCCGCGGCCTCGCCTAAAAACTCCTGCCCGCAGCTCCTCAGGATCGGCGCAGTGTCAGCGCCGGTCCTGGTGGGAAAAAAAAAATCTGAAAAATCGATTTGCTGAAAATTTGAATTGATTTGACCTCTCAACTCGATTCAAGATTCAAATCGATTTTTTTCCCCAGCCCTAATAGGAATTACAACAGTATATGTGCCTCCCACTTTTTAAGGGACCAAAAGTAATGGGACAGATTAACAATTCTCCATCAAACTTTCACTTTTTAATACTTGGTTGCAAATCCTTTGCAGTCAATTGCAGCCTGAAGTCTGGAATGCATAGACATCACCAGATGCTGGGTTTCATCCCTGGTGACGCTCTGCCAGGCCTCTACTGCAACTGTCTTCAGTTCCTGCTTGTTCTTGGGGCATTTTCCCTTCAGTTTTGTGTTCAGCAAGTGAAATGCATGCTCAATCGGATTCAGGTCAATGAGTTCTGAAGCATTTTGCTGAATATGAGCAGATAATATTGCCCGAAACACTTCAGAATTCATCCTGCTGCTTTTGTCAGCAGTCGCATCATCAATAAATACAAGAGAACCAGTTCCCTTGGCAGCCATACATGCCCACGCCATGACACTACCACCACCATGCTTCACTTATGAGGTGATATGCTTTGGATCATGAGCAGTTGCTTTCCTTCTCCATACTCTTCTCATCACTCTGATCTTGGTCTCATCTGTCCATAGGATGTTGTTCCAGAACTGTGAAGGCTTTTTTAGATGTTTGGCAAACTCTAATTTGGCCTTCCTGTTTTTGAGGCTCACCAATGGTTTACATCTTGTGGTGAACCCTCTGTATTCACTCTGGTGAAGTCTTCTCCTGATTGTTGACTTTGACACACATACACCTACCTCCTGGAGAGTGTTCTTGATCTGGCCAGCTGTTGTGAAGGGTGTTTTCTTCACCAGGGAAAGAATTCTTCGGTCATCCACCACAGTTGTCTTCCAGGTCTTTTGGTGTTGCTGAGCTCACAGGTGCGTTCTTTCTTTTTAAGGATGTTCCAAACAGTTGATTTGGCCACACCTAATGTTTTTGCTATCTCTCTGATGGGTTTGTTTTGTTTTTTTAAGCTTAAAGATGGCTCGCTTCACCGATGGTGACAGCTCTTTGGATCTCATATTGAGAGTTGACAGCAACAGATTCCAAATGCAAATAGCACACTTGAAATGAACTCTGGACCTTTTATCTTCTTGTAAATGGGATAATGAGGGAATAAAATACACCTGGCCATGGAACAGCTGAGCAGCCAATTGTCCTATTACTTTTGGTCCCTTAAAAAGTGGGAGGCACATATACAAACTGTTGTAATTCCTACACCGTTCACCTGATTTGGATGTAAATACCCTCAAATTAAAGCTGAAAGTCTGCAGTTAAAGCACATCTTGTTCGTTTCATTTCCAATCTATTGTGGTGAATAGAGCCAAAAAGATTAGCATTGTGTCGCTGTCCCAATATTTATGGACCTGACTGTATGTGCCCTGGGCACCTCAATCCATTTCAATATAAACTCCTAGCTATGTGAGAAATACATGATAAAAGAAAGGAATATGAGGGAGAGGGATTGTAAAAAAAAAAAAAAAACGTGAGTAATTAGTTCAGGAGTAAGTGAGGCAGGGTTCAGGTGCAGGCGGGGCTCAGAAGCAATTGAGCTATAGTTTGGAGCTCAGGAGCAAGTGGGGCAGGGGTCAGGAGAAAGCTATAAGAGCGAGGGATATGCCGACAACAATCATTATTGATCGGTAATAAGAGAAGTCTGATAGGCAAGGATGTGGCAGACTGTTTCCATTTGTCCTCTCCCCCCAAAACTAAAATAGTCAGTATGGTAGAAGACTGCTGCTAGTAAAATACTTTATGGCCAGGCTGACTTTTTTAACAAAGTTCCAAGCAGCTCAATAATTCAAGAAACTGTAACCTGATGCCATTTTCTCAGTCAAAAAGAGATCCCTCCATTTGCAGCCAAGCGGGTCATCTAACTCCCCATGGTGTGCGGGGCTAGAAGGACTGTGGTTGACCTTGGCAGTGGCCAAGCACAAACCTCCCCCTGGAAACAAGGACCCACCCTCTAGCAGACCGACACCTGATCTCCCATCACAGGAGCTGGACGGATTTTTACTGCAAGTGACAAACGCAGCTGCAGCAAAGACAGAGAAGCAAACAATATTTCTCATGTTATGCAATGTTTGGGGGGCACAGTGGACTCCTCTTAGTGCCGCTGTGGGTCGGGCAACTCTGAGATCGGCATGCTAGGCAGAAGCTGTGTCTCACTGACACTGCCCTGCTACGCCGCTCTCCAGATGGGGAGGGAGTCGCGTGCCAGTAAAAAAAGGCTTTAGAGTGTGTTTTTAGATTTTGTTACTTTTATGTCTAGGGATCATTTGTACACAACAATATCACCAAATAATTGCCTTGTTTGTCCTAAAAACAAATATATAATATTACTTATCTTCAAGCCAAACTTTGGGCAACTAAAAGTATCCCTTGCAGTGGGGCTGTGCTTGCACCACAAGGGTTAATTGCTCATAGGGGAATAAAAAAAAGATTTTCAACCCCAGTTTCAAAAAAGTCGGGATGCTTCATAAAATTTACATGAAAACAGAATGCAATGATTTGCAAATCTCATAAATCCATATTTTATTTATAATAGAAAATCAAAAACCTATCAAATGTTTAAACTAAGAAAATGTATAATTTCAAGAATATTATCTGGTACTTTTGAAATTGTTGGCAGCAACACGTTTTAGAAAAGTTGGGACAGGGCAACAAAAAGCTGGAAAAGTAAATAGTACTAACAAGGAAGAGCTGGAAGAACATTTTGCAACTACACTGAGCAAAATTATAAACGCAACACTTGTGTTTGCCCCATTTATCATGAGCTGAACTCAAAGATCTATGACTTTTTCTATGTACATAAAAGGCCTATTTCTCTGAAATATTGTCCACAAATCTGTCTAAATCTGTGTTAGTGAGCACTTCTCCTTTGCCTTATCCATCCACCCCACAGTTGTGGCATATCAAGATGCTGATTAAACAGCATGCTTATTGCACGGGTGTGCCTTAGGCTGGCCACAATATTAGGCCCACTCTAAAATGTGCAGTTTTACTGTATGTATGGGGGGGGGGGGGGGGGGTCCGAAAAACAGTCAGTATCTGGTGTGACCACTATTTAATCTCATGCAGTGCAGCACATCTCCTTCGCATAGAATTGATCAGGTTGTTGATTGTGGCCTGTGGAATGTTGTTCCATTCCTCTTCAATAGCTGTGCGAAGTTGCTGGATGTTGGCAGGAACTGGAACTCTGTCGTATACTCCGATCCAGAGCATCCCAAACATGCTTAATGGGTGACATGTCCGGTGAGTATGCTGGCCACATGCAAGGACTGGGATGTTTTCAGCTTCCAGGAATTGTCTACAGATCCTTGCAACATGGGGCTGTGCATTATCATGCTGCAACATGAGGTGATCGTCGTGGATGAATGGCACAACAATGGACCTCAGAATCTCGTCACAGTATCTCTGTGCATTCAAAATTCCATCAATAAAATGCACCTGTGTTTTATTGTTCATAGCATACGCCTGCCCATACCATAAACCCACCACCACCAATGGGCCACTCGATCCACAACGTTGACATCAGCAAACCGCTCACCCACTCAATGCCATACATGCTTTCTGCCATCTGCCCTGTACAGTGAAACCCAGGATTCATCCGTGAACAGAAAACACCTCTTCAAAGTGCCAGACACCATTGAATGTGAGCATTTGTCCACTCAAGTCAGTTACGATGATGAACTGCAGTCAGGTCAAGACTCCATCGAGCATGCAGATGAGTTTCTCTGAGACGGTTTCTGACAGTTTGTGCAGAAATTCTTTTGGTTATGCAAACCGAGTGTTGCAGCAGCTGTCTGGGTGGCTGGTCTCAGACAATCTTGGAGGTGAAGATGCTGGATGTGGAGGTCCTGGGCTGGGGTAGTTACACATGGTCTGCAGTTGTGAGGCCGGTTTGATCTACTGCCAAACTCTCAAACGTCTTTTGGAGACGGATTATGGTAGAGAAATTAACATTCAATTCAAGGGTAACAGCTCTGGTGGACATTCCTGCAGTCAGCATGCCAATTGCGCGCTCCCTCAAAACTTGCGACATCTGTGGCATTGTGCTGTGTGATAAAACTGCACATTTTAGAGTTGCCTTTTATTGTCACAAGCCTAAGGCACACCTGTGCAATAATCATGCTGTCTAATTGGCATCTTGATATGCCTCACCTGTGAGGTGGATGGATTATCTCGGCAAAGGAGAAGTGTTCACTAACACGGATTTAGACAGATTTGTGAGCAATATTTTAGAGAAATAGACCTTTTGAGTACATAGAAAAAGTTGGAGATCTTTGAGTTCAGCTCATGATAAATAGGGGCAAACACAAAGGTGTTGCATTTTATAATTTTGCACAGTGTAATTAGGTTAATTGGCAACAGGTCAGTAAAAAATATAAAAATAAATATAAAAGTTTAAAAAAGCTTCCCAGGCCCCCTTTTTTTTTTTTTTTCTTCTGATCAGGTTCGCCTGTCAGTTTTTTTTTTTTTTTGGCAGACCTGATTGGACGCTGTATTCACCCCTATGGAGCAGCGGATGTCAGTAGTGACTTGTCCGCTGACACCAGCTGCTATCCGATCCTGTCCGCCAAATCCAGACTGATGGTGGCCCAATTTCCCATCTGTCTCGTGGATCGGATCAGACGGGATCGAAAGAAAACAGACAAGCGGTCTGTTTTCATCTGATCTCCCCATAGAGGAGAACGGGACACTTGACAGGTTCGTCAAGCGCAGTGAGCGGAGATGGACCTGTCATCCGCCTGCTTGGCGTGGATCAGCGGATCGATCCCTGACGAGCAATCAGTCTGTCAAATGGAACCGCCCAGTGTGAAAGGACCCCAAGAGTCAGAGTGACTCAGAAGTAAAAATGGGATGAGGTTCACCAGTCTTTGAAAAGCAACGTCTAAAAATTGTCGGACAATTTCAGAATGATGTTCCTCAATGTAAAATTGCAAAAAAAAAAATGAAGGATGTTTTCTTATCGTACATCGTGGGACACAGAGCCATAGTAGTTACTATGTGGGTTATAGGCCACCTTCAGGTGATGGACACTGGCACACCCTAAGACAAGAAGTCCACTCCCTAATATAACCCCTCCCACTACTGGGAGTACCTCAGTTTTTTCGCCAGTGTCTAAGGTGTTGGTCATGAGTAAAGATGTGCTGTGCTGAGCTCCACTGGCGCAATCCTTGCTGGGGCTAGCTATGCAGCTGGATCAATTCATAGTGTCTTTTAGGCCGAATTGAATGGTACATGGGCCTCGTATCTGAAGAAACGAGGTTTTGCCTGTAAATGCTTCTCTTTTTTAGAGAGCTGGACCCCGGGATCCAGTACTTTTTGGTATTATGGCCATAAAGTTTTACTGGCGGTGATGCTATTACAGGTCCAGGTTTGTGGGTTCCCCAAGGGTCCCCGGCTCCTGAAGGTTTGTTACCAAACCCACCGTGAAGGGTGAAGATTGGGTCTGTTGGTTTTACCACAGAAAACCCTGCGGCGGGAAAGGTAAGTGGGATTTTCTAAGAAATTTATGAATGTCTCCTTTAACTTGGTAAATGTTTTCATGGCTGTGTGGAGCACATACCATCTCATGCTTCCTCAAAGGTTCACTATGTGTCCGGAGCAGCAGGCTTTTTTTCTCTCCAGCCAGCAGCAGACCTCCGTTAAGGGGTTTTCCTCCTCACCAGATGCCCCCCATCTGTGCTATTTTTCCCCCTCTTCACGAGAAAGAGCGTCAGGAGAAAAACTAAAAAAAAAAAACAAAAAAAAAAAAAACGATCGGCACGCCGCCTTACCGGTGGCTTCCAGGCTCCCTCCTCGCCATTTTTTCCCCTCACAGAATGATCCTGTAGCAAAAAGGGAAAAGCTCTTTTTTTTTAAAAAAAAAAAAAAGGGGGGGGGGCTTAGCGCGGCATTGGCACCCTCCAATGTCCAGCGCGGGAATGTATGTTTTTAAAAGCACCATTATTGCTGCAGCAGGCTGACGGAGGGACACAAGAGCAAGAGGGACATGATAGAGGTTTGGTGACACAGGTATTCCTTTTGACACATTTACTATTGCATCAGGCTGAGCACTAATAGCAGCGAAAGGGCTGGACAATTGCTCAAGCAGTGGATGCGTTCCTTCTGGTAGTACCTGATACTACCTGGTACTAGGTTCACAAGAAAGGTTGTTGGTGCTCTCTACATTTTTGCTGCCAGTAGCGGAGTCAGTTGATGAGCCCACTTCTTGTTTGGGTTCGCTAAAGCCTCCCCAAACTATTCATGCTTTTCCTATCCATTCATTACTAAAAAAGCTTATGTATTCTGAGTGGGAGCACCCAGATAAACAGTTTTTTCCTCCAAAAAAGTTTTCAACACTTTATCCAATGGAGGAAGAGTTTAATAAGAAATGGGGGATTCCAGCAATTGACGTTGCTATCTCCTTGGTGAACAAAAACTTAACTTGTCCAGTAGACAATGCTCAAATGCTGAAGGATCCAACAGATAAAAAGTTGGAATTCCTATTTAAAAACTATATTTCGCTGGCAGGTTCAGTGGTTCAGCCTGCGCTGGCAGCGATCGGGGTATCTCAGTCCTTAAAGGACCAGTTTAAAGAGGTACTCAAGATTATTCCTGATCAGCAGGCCCAGGATTTGGCTGGGATATCAGAGGCGTTACGTTTTACAGTAGGCGCTATGAAAGATTCTATTCCCCAGGCCTCACGGCTAATGCTAGGGCTGGTATAAGGGCTGGGAAAAAAATCGATTTAAATCTTGAATAGAGTTGAGAGGTCAAATCGATTCAAAATTTAAGCAAATCGATTTTTTTAGATTTTTTTTTTTCCACCGCGCCGGTCCCGAGGCGCTGCGGGCATGAGTTTTTAGGCGAGGCCGCGGCTTCGGCCTAGTCCGCGGCTAAGGCCGGACGCCGCGGACTAGGCCGAAGCCGCGGCCTCGCCTAAAAACTCATGCCCGCCGCGCCTCCGGACCGGCGCTGACACTGTGCCGGGCCTGAAAAGCTGCGGGCAAGGAATTTTTAGGTGAGGCCGCGGCTTCGGCCTAGTCCGCGAGGCCGGATGCCGCAGACTAGGCCGAAGCCGCGGCCTCGCCTAAAAGCTCATGCCCGCAGCGCCTCAGGACCGGCGCGGTTTCCAAAGAAAAAAAAAAAACTCGATGTGAATCGAGTTTTTTTATAAGAGAATCGAAGATTTTTTTTTTTTTTTTCAAGAAAATCTCCCAGCCCTAGCTGGTATATGTGCATAGAATTTTATGGTTGAAAAATTGCTCAGCCTGAGCGCCATGCAAAAAGCTCTTGGTCAGTTTTCCATTTCACGGTGAAAGGTTAATTGGGGACGATCTGGATAAATACATCCAAAGAATTTCTAATGGAAAAAGTTCCCTTTTACCAGATAAGAAGTTTAAGCATTTTTTCTTTTAACCACTTGCCGACCGGGCCATAGCCAAAAGACGGCTACAGCGAGGTTGGCTTATTCTGGTAGGGCGTCCATGGACGTCCTCCCAGAATCTTGCTCTCGCGCGCCCCCTGGGGCCCGCACCCGGGGAACATCCTTGACCGGTCCCGGCCGATCACAGTAAATGGCTGCCGATCGCGGCCGCTTACCTCGTGATTGCTCCGTCATTGACGGAGCGATCACATGTAAACAAACCGGCATCACGTTAAGTTCCTCCCTCCCCTCACTGTACAGTGCGAGGGGAGAGATCGAGTGCTGCAGCGCTGTGGGCTGGATGTGTAGTGCCCACAGTGCTGCTATGTGCCCACTCCAGCCATTTAGCCAGCCATCTATACCATTCATGCTCAGCCATTCATACCATTCATGCTCAGCCATTCATACCATACATGCTCAGCCATTCATACCATACATGCTCAGCCATTCATACCATACATGCTCAGCCATTCATACCATACATGCTCAGCCATTCATACCATACATGCTCAGCCATTCATACCATCCATGCTCAGCCATCCACATCCATCCATACATACTCAGCAGTACTCATCCATCCATGCCCAGCCGTACCCAGCAATACTCAGCCATCCCATCCAAACTCAGCCATACCCAGCCATCCCAGCCATACTCAGCCATACTCAGCCATACTCAGTCGTACCCCGCCGTACTCAGCCATCCCCATTCATGCTCATCCATGCCATATCAGTTCTCATCCATGCCACATCCATGCCACATCCATGTCACTACAGTGCCTCACAAAAGTGTAATAGGTAGTTACCGGTAAATTAGATTTGAAACTTATGCCCCTAGAACACCTGACGGTGCTCCTTGCATGTTTGGCCTCTCTGTGGCCAGGCTGTGTAAAAGTCTCACACGTATAGGGGTGCTGAAATTAATCGTTGCATCGCGATTCAGGTGTCCCCGATGCGGCATCGATGCATAAAAAACGGAAAATCGATGTCCGGTGACGTCATTAGTAGCCCCGCCCCTCCCGGGAAAGCGCTCGAGCATATTTTTAAAATGTTTTTATTTTAATAAATGTGTTACAATTGATGCTGTGCCCCCGCTGTATGTGCTTTTTAAAAAACAATGTCACTTCATACCGAACTTCGCCGGTATACGATCATGTGACTCCCGGCCCGCCCCGCCCCGCTCTCCGCTTCGCTCTCCGCTTCCGTCTCCTGAGTCCTGACGTCAGCGGGGATTTCTCAGTCCCGCCCGCCTCTCTTCTGATATGATAACTATAGTCAGCGGGTGGGGCTGAGAATTCCCCGCTGACGTCAGGACTCAGGAGACACGTGAGCGGAGAGGGAAGAGGAGAGCGGAGAGGGGCGGGACGGCCGGGAGTCACATGATCGTATACCGGCGAAATTTGGTATGAAGTGACATCGTTTTTTAGAAGCACATACAGCGGGGGCACAGCATCAATTGTAATATATTTATTAAAAGAAAGTAATTGTGGGGGGTCAGTGATGGCTGCATTTAATGGGCACAGGTGGCTGCATTTGGGCACAGGTGGCTGCATTTGGGCACAGGTGGCTGAGTTTGGCGGGCACAGGTGGCTGAGTTTGGCGGGCACAGGTGGCTGAGTTTGGCGGGCACAGGTGGCTGAGTTTGGCGGGCACAGGTGGCTGAGTTTGGCGGGCACAGGTGGCTGAGTTTGGCGGGCACAGGTGGCTGCATTTGGGCACAGGTGGCTGAGTTTGGCGGGCACAAGTGGCTGAGTTTGGTGGGCACAAGTGGCTGCGTTTGATGGGGGAGGTGCAGTATTTTTCAGTTTGTTTGCGCCCCCCAAAAAAATTTTGAGCACCAGCCGCCACTGGTCAGCACAGAGACAGTACAGGGAACTTCACAGGGCTGTTTGTCATCTGTGGATTCTATCCCTTTTGACCTCCCAGCAGCAGTGTGTGTACCGGATTACTGCACTTTTTAGGGAGTGAGGTTATTTTTAATTCAAAGCGGAGTTCCAGTCAATTTTTTGTTTATTAGAAGTCAGCAGCTACAAAAAAGTGCATCTTCTGACTTTTAATAAAAAGACACTCACCTGTCCCACAATCCAGTGACGTGGCCACCCAAACCCTCCCTTCTCTCCCCCGCCTGTCCACAGCGCTGGCAATACTACTGTGGGCATCCGGCTGTGACAGCTTGCAGCTTCACAGCCGGGTGCGCATGTCTCACTGTGCTGTCCTGCATAGCCGGGGAATCTTTTGGGAACTGTGATGTGTCCCAAAAGATTGCAGGGTGGAAGGGCCACCTAGGCGGCCCAAGCGGAAGTGGGAGCTCGTCGGTAATCGTGATGCATCGCGGAATCTAATCGAATCGTTGACCAGATAATCGTAATCGAATCGTGAGACCAGTGAAGATGCGCAGCCCTACACATGTAGTATCGCCATACTCAGGAGGAGTAGGAGAATCTATTTTGGGGTGTAATTTTTGGTATGTACATGCTGTGTGTTAGAAATATTGTATAAATGGACAACTTTGTGTTAAAAAAAAAAAAAAAAAAAAGTTTTCTTTACACATTTTCCAAAAACTTGTAGAAACAAATGACATGTTCAAAAGACTCATTATGCCTCATAGATTATACATTGGGTTGTTTTTTCTTTCCAAAATGGGGTCATTTTTGGGGCGTTTCCATTGTCCTAGTGCTCCAAGGACTTCAAAAGTGTGGGAGGTAGTCAAGAAATTAGATGTGTAATTTATGCTTCAAGAACGCCTGGCGGTGCTCCCTGCATGTTGCGCCTCTGTATGTGGCCATGCTGTGTAAGTCTCATACATGTGGTATCCCCATACCCAGGAGGAGTGGTAGAATTTGTTTTGGGGTGTACTTTGTGCTATGCATATGCTGTGTCAGAGAAATAACCAGCTAATATAACAAATTTGTGAAAAAAAAGAAAAAAAACGTGATTTTGCAAAGAATTGTGGGAAAAAATTACAACTTCAAAAAATTCACCATGCCTCTTACTAAATACCTTGGAATGTCTACTTTCTAAAAAGGGGTCATTTTGGGCGGTATTTGTAAATTCCTGGCTTGTTATGGTCTCAAGAAATGATGGGGGTGTGTGATCAGTTTTCAGAGATTGGCACCATAGCTTGTGGACACTCTAACTTTCACAAAGACCAAATAATTTACACCAATTTGGGCTATTTTTACCAAAGATATGTAATAGTATAAATTTTGCCCAAAATTTATGAAGAGAAAAATTACTAATTTGCAAACCTTTTTTTATAACAAACGAAGAAAAATTAACTTTTTTTTTTTTTTTTACAGGATTTTTGGTCTTCTTTTTTTTTTTTTTTTTTGTCTTAGCGCAAAAAATAAACCCAGTGGTGATTAAATACCACCAAAAGAAATCTCTATTTGTGTGGAAAAAAGACAAAATTTTCATAGAAGTACAATGTTGCATGACTGAGTAATTGTCATTCAAAATGTGAGGGCACCGAAAGCTGATAATTGGTCTGGTTAGGAAGGGGGTTTAAGTACCCAGTGGTCAAGTGGTTAAAACAAGCTTCTTCTCCAGTGCCAGGAGTATCAGCCTACAGACAGTCATGACGGCCTCCACCGTCAGGTTCAAGAGGTAAACCTCGGGGTCAGCCCCAGGGTCAAGAGGTCCTGGGGGAGGAAACCCACAAAACAAATACTAAAATCTCCTTATGAAGGGGCGCCCCCGCTCGCTCGAGTGGGGGGAAGACTTCTGCAGTTCTCAAGGGTCTGGCAGATGGGTGGCTTCCTCAATATCTCTAGGTTACAAATTAGAGTTCAGAGAGTTCCCGTCTCCTCGTTTTCTCAGATCAAACATTCCCAGAGATCCAGTGAAAAAGAAGTCTCTCTTTCTAGCTTTGGATCATCTCTTGTCCCAAAAAGTGTTATCGATGGTCCCCTTGGAAGAGCGAGGATTAGGATATTATTTAAACCTTTTCACGGTACCAAAACCAAACGGGGATGTCAGACCCATTTTAGATTGCAAAGATCTAAACTGTTTTTTGAATATCTGCTCTTTTCGCATGGAGTCAATCCGATCAGTGGTCTCCATTCTACAAGGTGGAGAGCTGCTAGCGTCAATCGATATCAAGGATGCGTATCTCCATGTACCTATTTTTCCCACTCAGCAGAAATATCTACGCTTCGAGATAGAAAATCTTCTTTTTCAGTTTGTAGCTCTGCCTTTCGGTCTAGCTACTGCACCTCAAGTGTTTACAAAGGTCCTGGCTTCTCTTTTAGCCAGATTAAGGGCTCAAGGTATAACGATTCTAGCTTACTTAGACGATCTACTCTTGATAGATCAGTGGGTAGCCCGCTTAAACCAAAGTTTCGTCACCACAGTCAGCTACCTGGAATACCTAGGTTGGATTCTCAACTTAGAGAAATCCTCCTTGAAACCATCAAGGAGATGGCAGTACTTGGGTCTGATCATAGATACAGCTCAGAATAGGGTGTTTGTTTTTGCCCCAGGCAAGGATCAGTTCCATAAGGGAACTGATTCAGTTGGTCAAAGCAAAGAAAAATTCTTCTATTCGACTTTGCATGAAATTGTTGGGAAAGATGGTGGCTTAATTTGAGGCCATTCCTTATGCTCGGTTTCATTTGAGACTGCTGCAAAACAGTATCCCGTCAACTCGGAACAAGAGTGTCCAAGCTCTGGACTTCCCAATGTGTTTATCCCCCAAAGTGCGTCAAAGCCTCAGTTGGTGGTTGCTATCCAAGAATCTTCAAAAAGGAAAATCCTTTCTACCAGTTACCTGGAAGGTGGTAACAACAGATGCCAGCCTTCTGGGCTGGGGAGCAGTCCTGAAAGAAGCGTCTGTCCAAGGAAAATGGTCCAAATCAGAAGTGACCTTGCCCATCAATATTCTAGAGATTCGGGCAGCATGCCTGGCCCTGAAGGCCTGGACGCTCAGAGTACGTAATTGTCCTGTCAGAATCCAATCCAACAATGCCATAGCAGTGGCCTATATCAAATAACTAAGGGGGCACGAGAAGTCGTGCGACCCAGAGAGGTGAATCATATCCTATCTTGGGCAGACAACATTCCTTGTCCATCGGCAGTCTTCATTCCAGGAATAGAGAATTGACAGGAGGACTACTTAAGTCGCCAACAGTTGTTCCCGGGAGAATGGTCTCTTCACTCCAACATCTTTCTGTCAATATGTCAAAGATGGGGAATTCCGGACCTGGATCTGTTTGCATCCAGGTTCAACAAAAAGAGCGACAACTTTGTGTTAAGGACAAGGGATCCGATGGCATGTGGATATAGATGCCTTGGTTTTTCCGTGGGATTTGTTTTCACTGATCTATGCGTTCCCTCCTGTTCTGCAGCTTCCGCGCCTTCTTCGCAGGATCAGGTAGGCAGGGAAAGAGGTGATTCTTGTGGTCCGGGAGATCTTGATATGCAGAGATCATAAAGATGGCGGTAAGAACCCATGGACCTAACACCACGGCCAGACCTTCTCGCAAGGTCCGGTATTCCATCCTACCTTACGGATGCTAAATTTAACGGTTTTGGCTATTGAGACCCACATTCTGAAAGACCGTGGGCTGTCAGCTTCAGTAGTTTCTACTTTGGTTAATGCTATCAAGCCGGCCTCCAGAGTCATATACTATAGAGTCTGGAAAGCATATGTCTCCTGGTCTGAATCCAGGGGTTGGCACCCCAGGAAATATGTCATAGGTAGGTAGGTTCCTCTACAGATGGGATTAGAAATGAAGCTGGCCTTGAGTACTATCAAAGGCCAGGTGTCAGCCTTATCAGTGTTTTTTTTTTTCAACGACCACTTGCTTCACACTCTCTGGTTCGTAGCTTTATTCGGGGGGTAACGTGGATTAATCCTCCAGTTAGGTCCCCCCTGAACCCTTGGGACTTGAATTTAGTCCTGTCGGCGTTACAGAAACAGCCTTTTGAGCCGATACCAGATATTCCCTTGGTCCTTTTGACAAGGAAGTTAGTTTTTTGGTTGCCATATCTTCTGCAAGAAGAGTATAAGTTAGCTGCTCTTTTTTGTAAACAGCCATATTTGATTATTCATAAGGATAAGGTTATATTGCGTCCTCATCCTAACTTCCTACCGAAGGTAGTGTCAGGTTTTCATTTAAACCAGGATATTATTCTGCCTTCATTTTTTCCAGAACCTCGTTCTGCAGAAGAAAGGTCACTACATTCTCTTGATGTGGTGAGAGCAGTCAAGGTCTATTTGAAGGTGACCGCTCAGATTCGTAAAACAGATGTTTTGTTTGTGTTTCCAGAAGGTCCTAAAAGAGGACAAGCGGCGTTGAAATCTACTATTTCTAAATGGATTCAAGTGATTGTGTTCAAGCTTATGGTTTAAATAGGAAAATTCTACCTTTTCATATTAAAGCGCACTCCACCAGGGCTGTTAGTACTTCCTGGGCAGTGCATCACCAAGCCTCCATGGCTCAAATCTGCAAGGCTGCAAATTTGTCTTCAGTCCATACATTTACAAGATTCTATCAAGTAGATGTAAAAGGTCATGCGGGCGGCACAGTGTAGTGGTAGCACTCTCGCCTAGCAGTAAGAAGGGTCGCTGGTTCGAATCCCAACCACGACACTACCTGCCTGGAGTTTGCATGTTCTCCCTGTGCCTGCGTGGGTTTCCTCCGGGTACTCCGGTTTCCTCCCACACTCCAAAGACATGCTGGTAGGTTAATTGGATCCTGTCTAAATTGTCCCTAGTATGTATGAATGTGAGTTAGGGACCTTAGATTGTAAGCTCCTTGAGGGTAGGGACTGATGTGAATGTAAAATGTATATGTAAAGCGCTGCGTAAATTGACGGCGCTATATAAGTACCTGAAATAAATAAAATAAAATATCACCTTTGGATGTACTGCAGGCTGCAGTATAAGTCCTCTAGTCTCTTAGTGCCCTACTTTTGTTGTGTCTCCCTCCCTTCAGTTGGCATTGCTATGGAACATCCCACATAGTAACTACTATGGCTCTGTCCTGTGATGTACAATAAGAAAATAGGATTTTTATAACAGCTTACCTGTAAAATCCTTTTCTTTGAAGTACATCATGGGACCCAGAGGTCCCTCCCTTCTTTTTGGTATACACATGTATTGCTTTGCTACAAAACTGAGGTACTCCCAGTAGTGGAAGGGTTTATATAGGCAGTGGACTTCTTGTCTAAGGGTGTGCCAGTGTCCATCACCTGAAGGTGGCCTATAACCCACATAGTAACTACTATGGCTCTGTGTCCCGTGATGTACTTCAAAGAAAAGGATTTTACAGGTAAGCTATTTTTTAAAATCTTTATTAGAAAATCATAAATAGTGATCATATCTAAGGGGGTTTATTTATAAAGCAGAGTAATTCATTCACCCCCTGGTGCACCTGTTTTAAATGATCATTATTGATTCACCACTACTAAATATTTGGTGAGAGTCACATTCAATGCTTCTAAATATGCCCCTAATTGTTTTTGATGTTTTTATGTACTTTTTTTGATTTATGTATTTTTTTCTTTTCTAGCACTGAAATGTCACTGTGAGCACTGTTCAAAAGATAATCAGACCTGTGTTACTAATGGAATGTGCTTGGCATCGGTGATATTACAAGATGGTAAAGAAACGCACAACAGCATGTGTATTAATGAAGTGGACCTTATTCCACGGGACAGACCATTCATGTGTGCGCCCTCTTCAAATAATGGCATTTACACTATCCCTTTCTGCTGTGATGAGGATTTTTGCAACAAGAAAATTCGGCCTTCAGTTGGTAACTAGTGTTCTCTATTCTACTATTATATAACCACTATGCTCCTTCTTCCTTTTCTATCCACAGAGTTTTTAGCTCAACACATTGAACACAATAAAATGAATATTCCTCTGTAAACGATTTTGTAAAAATTCCTACCCAGCACTTGCACTTTACATCGGAAATTGATGCTGACTCCTGCAGTCTTGGTGCTGCTTTATTGAACTAAACGGTTTTCAAAGTTAACAGTGAAAAGCGCAATCTGTAACCAGTTTAAGACCAGGCCTTTTCTGGACCTTTTTGTTTACACGTTTAAATTTGGTATTTTTTGCCAGAAAGTTACTTGGAACACCCAAACATTATGATTTCTTTTTTTTTTAGCAGTGACCCTAGTGAATAATAAATGGCGATCGTTGCAATATTTTATGTCACACAGTATTTGCGCAGTGGTCTATCAAACGCAACTTTTTTTTGGAAAAAATAAAAACTTTTTTTAATTAAAAAAAAAAAAAAAAAAAAACGTAAAGTTAGCCCAATTTTTTGTATAATCTGAAAGATGTTACGCCGAGTAGATACCTAACATGTCATGCTTTAAAATTGCACACGCTCATTGAATGGTGACAAACTATAGTACTTTAAAAATCTCCATAAGCGATGCTTTAAAAATGTTTACAGATTACCTGTTTAGAGTTACAGAGAAGGTCTAGTGCTAGAATTTTATTGCTCTCACTTTAACGATTGCGGCGATACCTCACATATGTGGTTTGAAAACCATATACATATGTGTGCGCGACTTACATATGCGTTCGCTTCTTTGCGCTAGCATGGAGGGACAGGGCACTTTAAATAAGAATTTTTTTTTTTTTTTTGGATCACTTATATTCCTATTAGAAGGGATGTAAACATCCCTTGTAATAGAAATAAACATGACAGGTCATCTTTATTGAGAGATCTGGGGTCAAAAAGAACCCAGATCTCTCATTAACCTTTTAAAAGCAGAAGAAGAAAAATGTATTTTGCCTTTTTAATAGGGAAAAAAAAACAGCCCTTTAAGGCCGTGAGGCGGAAGTGACATCAGGTGTTGCTTCGGTCCTCCAGGGGCATAGAGTCGAGTGGGAGCCATCTTGCCCTCACTCGACTTTCTGCCCATTGCTCCAGCAGATCAGATCGTTTCCGCCTTTACCGATATCTCTCCGGGAAACTACTGGAAAGCGGTGGGAGGAGGCACCTCTCTCGCCGCCTCAAAGTGATCTTGCGGCGAATGTGCCACTGAAACCACTTTTATATTGTAGATCATTGCCCACAGAACAAAAGAATACCAGGGTTATGGCAGATGACCTAAATGTACTGTGGGTGGTCATCAAGTAATTAAAATGATTGTAAAAGCTTTTTTTTCTTTAAAAACGGAACATGTCATACTTACCTGCTCTGTGCAATGGCTTTGCACATAGCAGCCTCAATCCTCCTCCTCTTTTGGGGTCCCCCGCTGACGCTCCTGGCTCTGTGCCCCCTTAGCAAACCACCTGCTATGGCGGCACTTGTGCGTACTCCATAAGATACACCGAGTGGGGCTTGGCCCTCCGCCTGCTCTGTTGTCACTGGCTCTGATTGACAGCCATTGGCTCCAGCTGCTGTATCTGAGCCAACCCTCAGGTAAGAGGGTGGGGGTGGGGCTGCAAGTGATATCGGTGCATCCCTAATTTTACCCCCATGTTGAAGGTAAAAATTTGGTATGCACCACTTTCTTAACGAGTACCTATACTTTTTTTGCAAGTATTTGCTGATGCCTGTCGCCTAGGAAGAGTAAATTCGGGGGGGGGGTTGTTACTGAGTTGGGCGAGGCTGGGGTGATGGTAGGGTGGGAGGGGGGTAGAGGGGTAAGTGAGGGCAGGGTGTTTGAGGGTGTGGTAAAAAAAGGATTGTGGGGTAGGAGAGTTGATAGGGATAGAGGAGGGTCATTGTGTGACATGGGGGCAGAGGTGACATCTGGTGAAGGCAAGGAGGAGGCAACACGGAGGGCACAGTACAGGGGGTTAGGAGGGCACAGTACAGGGGTCACAGTTGGCAGTGCACTAGGCAGAGCTCTCTCCCATCCCTGCATTGTACACAGCCTGAACACAGGAAGAGCTCCTGCTCCCCACACAGCACACACTGGAGTTGAAATCCCATTGCCTTACAGCTACAATGTGCACAGTGTATAGCTAGCTACTGGTTTCAGTTCAGACCTGTGAAATTCCATGGTGGGAACGTCATCTTAGTTGCAGTAGATAGCTATATACTGTGCACATTGTAGCTGTAGGGGAATGGGATAGGGAGGTGGAGTTCTTAGTGCTGCTGTGCTCAAGATATGTACCATGCGGAATAGGAGACTGACGGTGTTCTGACAAAATGAGCAACCTGGCAGAATGTGCAACCCACTTCCTGTGACGTGAAATCAGCTCTATCGCCAAACTGCGCATGCGCAACGCATCATACATGCCTTCTGAAGCTGACGTCGGTGCACAGAGGAATTTGCCTGACAAAATGCTCGACCGACTACTGCACATGCGCACGGCAGAAATCAATTACTTGCGAAACTTACGTTGCTAAGCCCATCTTGGTACACCTTACACTCGACCTCATCACACCTACAGTAAGAAGGCGGAGTAGGGGACATCTTGCTACACCAAACCCCGTTTTTTAATTTGCAAACTAATTTCAGCAATCAGTGAGCTTATCTACTTAAGTTTAGTATATTGAAATCTACAAGGTCGTGTTGTCACAAAATCAGCAACCTGCATAGTTACTTGGTTCGTATTCTTAGCAATGTAAATTTCGTAAGTAGTTGATTTCTACCGTACGTATGCGCAGTAGTCGGTCGAGCATTTTGTCAGGCAAATTCCTCTGTGCATCGGCGTCAGCCACTGAAGGCATGTATGACCAGTTGCGCATGCGCAGTCAGCGCGGTTTGGCGATACAGCTGATTCCACGTCTCAGGAAGTGACATGGGTTGCACATTCTGCCATTTTGTCAGAACACCGGCAATCGTCAGGGGTGGGGGAGGGCTTGAAAGTGGAGCCCCTCCCCCCCCCCCCCAGATCCGGACATGATCTTACCACTGATACAAAGACGCAGCTGTACCGCTCCAGATGGCAATGATTGCTCCCTTCAACCTTGTGGTGCAGGTCTAGTCCGCAGCCTGAATAAGAGCCAATGGTTCAAGAAAGGTTGACTGCACTCGCAGGTATGAAGCGTTGATTACTTAATTGAAGATAAAAATCGATCAAGATGCATTCTGAGACCTCAATGCAGGCATGGCAAGATTAACTCATTTCAGGAATCAAGGTTCGCTTAGTCATAATCCTTGATATGTGAATCGCGTTAATCTTGCCATGCCTGCATAGAGGTCTCATGATGTCTCATGATGTATCTTGATGGATTTTTATCTTCAATAAAGTAATCATCACTGCTTCATACCTGGGAGTGCGGTTAACCTTTCTTGAACCATGTGTATATTGTTCCGACCGGAGGGGAGGAGGAGATGTTCCGCTCCTAAGCTGATGTCACTTCCGGTATTGGAGCATTTTCGTGAGTACCGATACTCATGAAAATGCCTAGCATCAGCACCGATATGGATACTGGTCTTGGTGCAACCCTAAGTAAAAATCCACTGCCTTTAGAAACCCTTTAAGCCAGCCTTTTAGTTTGGAGAAGGACAAGGGGAGGAAGAGGGAGGAGCAGGGTAGTGTCTTGCTCACCTAGACATAGGATGTTGCAGTACCAGACTACATGCTCTCAACACGGGGGGCTCCTAACAACCCAGCACAGATCGTATTATAAAAGAGATCAAAAAAGAATGCAGATGCAATTTTGATGCATGTTCATTGAAGTTTAAAGACCACAACATTGCACCAAACTCGCACAGGACCCTTTTCAAAGTTGTATCGCAGTCACACTGCATGTATGTGAATGGGCTTCATAGAAACTGATGTCATTTCACTTTTTCATGCGATTAAATGCATTCCAACTCGCATTAGAAATTGCATAAGCGTGAACCAGGGCTAAAGCTAAACTTCTGCTGCTGCAGATGAATTACTCAGATGGAATGTATTAGGGTTGCATCGATATCGGTGTCAATACTAAGCGTTTGTAAGAGTACGTATGCAAATGCTCTGATACCTTAAACCGATACCCTTGCA
This sequence comes from Aquarana catesbeiana, assembly GCF_042186555.1. Taxonomy (NCBI): domain Eukaryota; kingdom Metazoa; phylum Chordata; class Amphibia; order Anura; family Ranidae; genus Aquarana; species Aquarana catesbeiana. Next base: position 254,465,771 of record NC_133328.1, on the reverse strand, counting down.
GTGCGATTTTAGCCCATAAAAATTAAATGAACCCAAATCGCACTGCAAAGAATCGCATGCAATTTCCACAGGAATGTGGTGCGATTCCTGTCCAAGTCCCATGGTGTTTTCCCCACCGCTGCTGTGTGAACCCAGGCTTTTCATACTAACTTCAACCTGGGTTCAAACAAGAGCGGTGCGGGAAACCGCATGTGCTTCGCACAGGAATCGCGCAACGTTCCTGTTCAAACCGCACTTTTTTTTTTTTTTATGGCCTTAAATTGCACTGCAAAGGTATTAGTACTCTGTATTGCGAGTACTTGACCGAAAGTATTGGTACTCATAGGTAAAAAAAAGGTACTTGTACATCCCTAGAATTTATAGATGAACATTGCACAGGAGGTGGGAAAACTTGCTCAAGAGCTGAGAGGGGAAGTAGTAGCACAACTGGGAGAACTCGCTGACACCTTGAGAAAAAGGTTGATGAACTTATACAAAATGTGCAAGTCTTGGAAGAGGACAATCCTGCCATAAAACACTCTGTCGCTTAGCTCCAAGCCCAACAGGAGGACCTGGAGAACAGAGAACGCAGGCAAAATTTGCGGATCAGGGGTATTCCAGAAACAGTGGAAGACCAGGACCTCCGCCCCTACCTACTAAGCTTGTTCAATATAGTGGCTCCCAATGTCCCTGATATCGACTGGCATTTGAATAGAGCTCAACCAAAAACAAACAGTCAGCGCAAAAACCTAATACGAACTAAAAGCCGCTGGACACTAAAGGCAAATATATAAATCCTTTTAGGGTAAACAATAACAGACAGTGCAGCGCTACAGGGATAATCTAACAATCTGAAATAATGGTAAAATGTCCATATAGAAAGAGACACACATAATTGTAGTAGAAAAGCCGGAAACATCAATGGTGTTAAAGGGTGCTTCATGCCAAATTCTGAAGTGCTCCTTAATCCGTGCTCACACCACTTGCTAGCTAAACTGCTCACCTTGCAAAATGGACCCTTGAGCTAACAGGAATGTCACACAGGCATTCGCCACCAATGGTGGTTAAGGTTAAATCTTGAATGGAAAGCCGGGCACCTCTTTCATTCACTAACTTTAAATGATTTTCATCCATAATCACATGAAATTTAAAAAGACAATATAGTGCTCTCTGGCTAAAATTTAAATACTTTATTAAAAGACAGGTACTCACATAGGAGGCACTATACCCAGTGCTAGGAAAATAGGTGTATGCACATCAAATGGTAACAGCAAATGATAAGGTGACTGCAGTGACGTCCAGGGATGCTCCTGCACGCGTATCGTCCAGCAGGACTTCCTCATTACCGCTGAGGAAGTCCTGCTGAACAATACGCGTGCGGGAGCATTCCTGGACGTCACTGCAGTCACCTTATCATTTGCTGTTACCATTTGATGTGCATACACCTATTTTACATACACTCTCAAGCTAAGGCTTTATAGGGATGGAGCTCCTGGCGTGCGCGTGGACAGCACAGAGCGATATTTGGGCACGTGAGTCTGGAGGTCTTGGACACAGTGGTGACAGGTTGAAGGCTGGTTGTAGTTTGTGGGGAGTACTCCTTTTCTTCCTCGTGTGTAAGCAATGTCTTCCAGAAAACGAGGTATAGGGAACAAGGCTAGCACAGGGGTAAGAGTACCTCCTTTAAAAACAGGAGACCAACCCCATGCTGATGCAGCCTCAGGTTCTCCTGAAAGACCTGCAGCATCTGGCCTGGCTGAGCCATTGCATTTGTCAGGCATAGTGGCCACTACCAATATACCTGCCTCGGGTTATGTTGCAAAGGATGATTTGGCATCTACCTTTAGCGGGCCTTGAGGGCAAAATAGCTGGCATGATTGCCTCTGTAACACAGGGGGAGGAAGCGTAATAGATCTCCCTTCCCTGAGCCTGGGCCAAGTGGAAAGTCACTAGAGCACCAGGACTCTTATAGCCAGATGGGTCCAGGTGATCTGGAACCAGAATGGGCAGAGGATTTGGAAGAGGTGGTCATAAGACTGAGAGGAAGGAGAGGCTGAAGAATCCTCAGCTGAGGACTCTGGCTCTGAAGAGCCAATTTCAGCCTCCCATTCCCAAAAATTGTTTATCCAATCTCTAATTGAGATGGTACGAATTGTGTTTGTTACCCCCTGTTCAGGAGTCTGCACTCTCCTGTTCTACTTTGGGATCTTTGCGACCTCAGCAAATTTCCCAAGCGTTCCCTTTGCATCCGTTATTGGAGCAGGTGGTTTACGCGGACTGGCAGCACCCTAACAGGATATACTTACCTCCAAAAAGGTTTTCTGTCTTATATCCTATGGAGGAGAAGTTCAGGAAGAAATGGGGCACACCTTTGGTGGACGCTGCCATATCTTCTGTAAATAAAAGTTTAACCTGTCCAGTGGATAATGCCCAGGTATTCAAGGATCCGGCTAATAAAAAGCTAGAGTCCTTATTAAAGGCCTCCTTTTCGGTGGCTGGTGCAGCAGTTCAGCCAGCAGTTGCAGCTATTGGGATTTGCCAATCCCTAAAGGATCGCTTTAAAAGGTTGGTAAAGAACATACCTTGCCAGGAGGAATCTGCCGAGGAGTTATCGGAGATTCCTCATGCCTTATGTTTTGCAGTAGATGCATTAAAGGACGCAATCCAACAGATGTCTCATTTTGCGTTCCTGTCAATCCATATGTGCAGAGTCTTGTGGCTAAAGAACTGGTCTGTTGAGACGCCATGTGAAAGGCTACTCGCAGCTTTTCCGTTCCATGGAGAGCGCTTGTTTGGCGAGGATCTGGATAAATATATCCAAAAGATCTTTGGAGGAAAGAGTGCCCTACTCCCTATTAAAAAGAAAGGGAAGCAACCCTCTTATAAAATTCCCAACACCTAGTGCTTCTTCCCCTAAGCGGTATCGACGGCCTCAGCCGTCTGGGTTTAAAAGACCCCAGGGTCAGAAGAAACCCTGGACCCAAAAGACACCCAAGCCCAACTCCAAGTCTACCTTGTGAAGGGGTGCCCCCGCTCTCACGGGTGGGGGGCAGGCTTCGGCTGTTTGGGGATGCCTGGAAAGAACTAGTTCAAGACAGATGGGTCATTTCCACTGTAAAATACGGTTACAGAATAGAATTTCGGGAATTCCCCCCAAATCGGTTTCTGTACTCAAGGGTTCCGTCGGATCCAAAGAAAAGAAGATGCCTATTCCTAGCTTTACAGCATCTGCTGATACAGGGGGTAATTGTAAAGGTTCCGCACGAGGAAAGGTTCAAAGGGTTTTATTCAAACTTATTCACTGTGCCGAAGACAAATGGGGAAGTAAGGCCCATTTTGGACCTCAAAGCTCTCAACGTCTTTATAGACATTCGATCCTTCCGTATGGAGTCGGTTCTTTCGATAATAAAATCTCTGAGAAAGGGAGACTATTTAGCGTACATAGATATCAAGGACGCGTACCTTCATGTGCCGATCTTCGGTCTACATCAAAGGTTCCTACGCTTCGCTGTAGAAGGCAGTCATTTTTAATTTGTGGCACTACCATTCGGTCTGGCCACAGCCCCCAGGGTTTTCACAAAGATTCTGGCCCCGGTGTTGGCTTCCCTAAGGTCTCAGAAGGTCTCCATAGTAGGATACCTGGACGATCTTCTCCTAAGGGATTGCTCTTGCCCCATGCTGATTCAAAACGTGTCAAGAACAGTACGGGTTTTACAACGCCTAGGTTGGATTCTAAATTTGGACAAGTCAGCTCTTTCTCCGACCCAAGCCTTGGTGTATATGGGTCTGGTCTTGGACACCGCCCAAGAAAAGGTGTTTCTGCCCCCCTTAAAGGTCGCCTCCATAGTGGAACTTGTCCAGAAGGTGAAAAAATAACTAACACCTTCTATTCGGCTGTGCATGAGGTTACTGGGCAAGATAGTGTCATCCTTCAGCGCAGTGCCATATGCACAGTTCCACTCCAGAGTGTTCCAGAACAGTATTCTAAAGGCCTGGGACAAGTCAGCTCGAACCTTGGATCAGCCGATGGTTCTATCTCCACAGGTACTATGGAACCTCTCTTGGTGGTTAAGAACCAGCAATTTGAAAAGAGGGAAATCTTTCCCACCAGTAGCCTGGAAATTCGTAACTACAGACGCCAGTCTTCTCAGCTGGGGAGCAGTCCTAGAGGAGGTGTCTGTTCAGGGAATATGGTCCCAGACAGAGAGGACCCTGCCCATCAATCTATTGGAGATTCGGGCAGCTCGTCTGGCTCTGTGTTTCTGTACATCCAGATTGCGAGGTCTTCCTGTCAGAGTCCATTCCGACAACTCCACGGTGGTGGCACATATCATCCACGAGGGAGGTACCAGGAGTTGGGCAGCCCAGAGAGAAGTAAACCATATATTGACTTGGCAGAAAAAACATGTGCCATTCCTTTCGGCACTGTTTATCCCGGGGGTGGACAATTGGCAGGCAGATTTCCTAAGTCGCCAGAAATTGTTGCCAGGGGAATGGTCCCTGCACCCCGAGGTTTTTCTACAGATCTGGGAAATACTGGGGGACCCCAGATGTGGATCTGCTGGCATCCAGATTCAATGCCAAGCTGGACAGGTTTGTCTCCAGGACCAAAGATCCTCTTGCTGTCGGGATAGACGCATTAGTAGTTCCTTGGGATCAGTATTCTCTGATATATGCCTTTCCCCGATCCAAATTCTGCCGCACTTATTATACAGGAGGAGCAAAAACCAGTGATCCTAGTGGCCCCAGCGTGGCCCCAGAGATCCTGGTACTCGGAGATTGTGAAGTTGGCAGTAGGGGACCCATTGGTCCTTCCATGCTGTCCAGACCTGTTGTCTCAAGGACTCATATTCCATCCTTCTTTATGGTTGCTGAATTTGATGGCTTCGCTATTGAGACCAGACTGTTGAAAGACCGTGGTATTATGGGTTCAGTCTTGTCTACCTTGATAAACGCTAGAAAGTCGGTTTCTAGAGCTATCTATTATAGAGTCTGGAAGTTGTACATTTCTTGGTGTGAGGAGAGGAAATGGAACCCTCGTAGGTATACGATTGGAAGAGTTCTTGCCTTTCTTCAAGCAGGAGTAGACTTGCAGCTCGCTTTGGGGACAATTAAGGGACAGATTTCGACCTTATCGTTTTTTTTTCCAAAGACCAATTGCATCCCATTCTTTGGTGCAAACCTTTGTCGAGGGAGTAACACACCTGAGGCCGCCGGTTAAACCACCTTTATGTCCCTGGGACCTAAATTTGGTACTGTCAGCCTTACAGAGTCAACTGTTTGAACCTATTAGGCATATTCCTTTTGTCCTATTGACCAGAAAATTCGTTTTTTTGGTGACTATAACATCGGCTAGAAGGGTGTCAGAATTGGCCGCCCTTTCTTGCAAAGAACCTTTTATGATTCTTCATCAGGACAGAGTGGTCATTCGCCCTCGTCCGGATTTTTTACCGAAGGTAGTTTCCAAATTTCATTTGAATCATGATATCATTTTACCTTCCTTTTTTCCAAACCCTAAGACTAGGGAGGAAAGGTCGCTTCAAAAGCACACTGCACTAGAGGAATTAGTGCATCATGGGCAGTACGCCAGCAGGTGTCTATGGCTCAGGTTTGCAAAGCGGCCGCTTGGTCTTCAGTTCATACGTTCACCAGGTTTTACCAGGTGGATGTGAGATCTCAAAGGGAGACTGTTTTTGGCCACAGCGTGTTGCAGGCAGCTTTATAGTCTCAGGCCCGTTGGGCTTAGGGATAATGTGTCCCCCCCCCCCCCCCTCATATGCATTGCTTTAGGACATCCCACATAGTTATTATTATGGTGCTCTGTGTCCCGTGATGTACGATGAAGAAAAATGGATTTTTAAAACAGCTTACCTGTAAAATCCTTTTCTTGATGTACATCATGGGACACAGAGGTCCCTCCCCTCTTTCTGGGATCATCATTGCTTGCTACAAAACTGAGGTGCTTCCGGTATAGGAGGGCTTATATGGGAGGAACCGTCTTACTATTGGTTGCCAGTGTCCAATCACCTAAAGGTAAGCGTATAACCCACATAGTTATTATTGTGGTGCTCTGTGTCCCGTGATGTACTTCAAGAAAAGGATTTTGCAGGTAAGCTGTTTTAAAAATCAATTTTTTGCTTCTTACTTTTTTTTTTTTTTTCTGACCTGTGGTTGCAACACCTTATAGACCTAATGTATTCATGTTACAATGCTACTGATCTTCAAAGTTTCATTATGTTCTCCTTTATATGCCCTGCACACCATGGACCTCTTCATCCAACATTTATTATGCAGTTTATCATATGCCTTTTCAACAGACTAAATCACTATGGTGCTGAAATTTCTTACTTGTAATGCCAAAGGTTTTTTAAACTCTATTCAAAAAAGATGGCTGGCTTTGAAAGAGTTTAAATCTTCCAAGGCTGATATAATTATGATCCAGTAGACTCATTTCTGCCCTGGGGGAGCCTTCAAATTTGCTAGCAAAAGCTTCCCAACAACTTTCATGGCCTCCAACCTATCTGGGAAGGCAGGTGTGGTGATTTTAATTAAACGCTTGTGCCCCCTGCGTATCAAATTTTCACACCTGGACCCCCACGGAAGATTTTTTTATCTTGGATTGTTCATTTCTCAACCACTCTATTACTATAGTTAACGTCTATGCTCCTAACTCTGGCCAAGTTCAGTTTCTATCCACCCTGTTTGACATCTTAGACAAATTCTCTCAACCCTTTATGGTTATTGGTGGGGTTTTTAACATGACCATGTCCCCCAACAAAGACAGGCATATACTATTCTTCTCCACGACACCCACCAAAGTGGACCGACTTTCAAAATCCTTCCGTAAACTCATAAGAGCTCCTAACCTCCTAGATGTCTGGGGGATTAAACATCCCATACACAAGCAATACATGTTCTATTCCCACCCCCGCAAGCTTTACTCCAGACTAGACCATTTCTTTTGTCTTTTTTCCCCTTCTGACTTCCACAGTCGCCTCAGAAATTAACCCCATAACGTGGTCAGATCACTCTTCTGTACACTTAGACATTGCCCTATCCTCCGCCTCCCCCAGAACATGTCATTGGCACTTCAACAAGTCTGTACTTCGTATCCCAGAAACTAGGGACCACCTATCCAACAGCTTATCTGAATGTTTCCAACTTAATCCAAACACGGTCTCTGGGGCCTCCACCTTGTGGGAAGCACATAAAGCCTACTTCCAGGGGCACTGTATTTCTACAGGCTCCTGCTTGAAAAAGGATGCAGCGTCCCAACGCTCTTCTCTCCTGTCCAAACTTCGCAAAGCTGAGAGACGCTTGGTATCTTCCCCCACAGTGACTAGGCTCCGAGCCGTTATTTTTCTACGTAACCAAATCAGATCCCTAGGCATGAAGAGAATCAATAAATCTCTTCTGTGGTCCAAACAGAAGTTCTATAAATTCTCCAACAAACCCCATAGAATGCTGGTAAATAAACTGAAACCCCACCCCTTCCACTCATTTCCGTATTTTCTCATGCAAACTAATGGTACCCCCACTTATTGTCCTCTCACCATATTTGGAGATTACTATCATAAACTATACAACTGCCTACAAACAGACTTCAGCTGCCAATTCACACAAGAAAAATTTTACACTTTTTTTTTTTTTGACTCCCTACACTTACCTAAACTCTCCCCAGACCACCTTCTATCCCTGAGCTCTGTGATCACCCCCGAGGAACTAGCCGGAGTAGTCAATCTCCTAACTCCTAAATCACCTGGCCCAGATGGCCTGCCTATCTCATATTATAACACTTACCTCCTGATTTTAAGCCCACACCTGATATCACTATACGCCTTGTTGCTCAAAGGCACTGAACCCCATCCCCAATTTCTCCATGCCCACATCTCCGTAATTCCTAAACCTGGTAAGGATCTCTTCCCTCCCTGACAATTATAGACCCATTGCTTTACTTAATTCTGATTTATAAGATACTCACAAAAAATTTGGCCAACAGACTATCCCACATAATCCCCAAACTCCTACACAAAGACCAAGTAGGATTTTTACCTGCCAGACATGCCGGCGACAACACAAGACGCACCATTGACCTCATTCACCTGTTAAACAAAACCACCCGCCCAGCTCTTATATTGAGCCTGGACGCACAAAAAGCCTTCGATTGGCTCAGCTGGCCTTTTATGATTGCTACCCTCTCCAATTATGGATTCCAGGGTCACTTCATGGCAGCACTACACGCCCTATACTCCCAACCTTCCTCCCAAGTTCAGCTATCCTCCTATTTGTCGCCATCATTCCCTTTGAGTAATGGTACCAGACAAGGATGCCCGTTATCTCCCCTGCTCTTTATTCTTTGTTTAGAACCTTTAGCTGAAGCCATTTGCACTTACCCTGACATTTGTGGGTTTTCGCTACGCCGACGACATCCTACTGACATTGTTGCAGACTTTGTTTGCAGACGACATCCTACTGACATTGACCAACCCCCATACCTCCCTCCCGAACCTCCACAACCTGTTAAAAAATTGAGCTCAATCTCTGGGTACAAAATCAACACAGGCAAGACAGAAGCGCTACCACTACACATCCCGCCCTCAGTTCTTGCCACTCTTCAACAAAACTACTCCTATCATTGGTGTCCACACTCCGTCAAGTACTTAGGGATAAACTTAACTTCCTCCTATCCCACCCTCTATCTGGCCAACTGCCCCCCCCCCCACTCTTCCGTGACATTGACCGACAGTGGGATGCCTTTCCCCCCTCTCTCTTGGGTTGAATCAATGTCCTGAAGATGTCTATCCTACAAGACTCCTATATCTGTTTGAAACCCTACCAGTCCCTATCTCTGTCACAGCTTAAAGCTACACAGAGGTCATTTCTTAACTTCATTTGGCATAACAAAGCTCATCGAATAGCCAGTTCGGTAATGCTAGCCCCCTGCCCTAGAGGTGGTATGGGAGCCCCAGACCTTATCAAATATTATTTTGCCACCCATCTCAAACCAATTATTTCATGGTCCACTAGAATGGCAATTAGTATTTGGTCAGAGATCAGTTCTCTCTCTCTTCCCCGTGCCCACCCCTATTAAATGTGCTTTTCAACCTCGATATTCTGGATAGTTTATCTTTATACCCAAGTGCTCCCCTGGACACAGGCTGGAATTTTTCAGCTTTGAAACATGGTGCATCCACTCACACGTTACCTTTTACAGAAATACAATGAAAACGCCAGATTCCTAAACAATTATTCTACTCCTACCTCCAATTTAAACACTTCTTCTACTCTAAGTCCCATGCCTTAACCTTGGATAAACCTACCCCATTTGAACTCTTATGTGCTCAAGGTCCATACCGGACCCACCTTATTTCAGATATCTATAGGTATCTCCATGACGTTCTCCCACTCGCTAGCACACAACATCCATATATGCAGAAATGGTCCCAGGTTATCCAACGACCCATACTTCTCCCTCAATGGCAGAAGATCTGGGAAGCAGGTTCCAAATCAAGGTGCGTGGCGCATAGAGAGACGGCTTATAAGATACTGTTCTTCTGGTATAGTACCCCAGAGGTCCTACATAGATATGATCCTAAGGTTCCTCGGGTGTGCTTGAGATGCCTGGGTGACATTGGCTCACATTTTCATATATTTTGGGAATGCCCCATTATCCATTCAAGCCCTTCTACAGGGCTTTTTATAAACCAATCTCCCCCTAGACCCGATCCATTACCTACAGGGCCTGCCGTTCCCTGGCATTTATAGACACACCCAAAAATTAGCTACCTTTATTCTCCTGGCAGCAAAAAGCCATTCTCTTAAGATGGCTATCCACCTCTCCACCCGCCCTCCCACGCGCTTTACGGATATTGGAGCAGATCCACAGAATGGAACACCTTACTGCGATAGTCCATGATTCGCTTCCTCAGTTCTCAAAAATGTAGGACTTGTGGGATCGTTCAGAGCTTAACCCCAGTACCATACCATTGTACCCTATCTGATCAATACTTGCCTAAGCTACTGTGCTGAATATTGTCTCCTCAGACCTACTAACTCCACATCATATCTCCATGGTGTTTCCCCCTCCCCCCTCCCCTTCGGTGGGACTCCTGCGGTGTGTCCTAATTTCTCAGTTCGGGTACCCTGGGAACCCAACTGACAACTGATCCAGAGAGCGTTAACTCCTATTTGTGTGATATACTAAGTCCTGTTTGTCGCCTGCTCTCTTGCTCTTCCACTCCCCCCCTCCCCAACCAGCTAGGTTGAAGTTCCATGATACTGCAATATAGGTAGCATTGTACACCCAACTCTGTGTTCTATGCATATGATTTGTGCCTTTTTGATGACTATTTTTCACAATCTACCATTTTTGTTCTTTCTCTTCTGTATCTCTGAGAAAATGTTTAATAAATACACAATTTACAAAAAAAAAAAAAAAAAAAAAAAAAAAAGAATTTTATAGATGACCCCTGCTTTACCAGACAGAATTGTGGTCTGCCGAATGTAAACAAGGCAGATCACTGTGACAGGAGAAAACAGAGATTCTGTGTTTTTGCAAAGCAAGGAACACTGATCTCGGTCTTCTAACAATACGAGCCCCCCCCCCCCCCCCATACAGTTATAAAGCACCCCCTAGGAACACATTTAACCCTTTGATTGCCCCTGATAACCCTTTTCCTGCCAGTGTCATTGGTACAGTTACAGTGCATATTATTGAGCACTGATCACTGTATTGGTGTCACAGGTCCCCAAAAAAGTGTCACTTAGTGTCCAATCCCGCTATAAGTTGCTGATTGCCACCATTACTAGTAAAAATAAATTAATGAAAATGTTTAAAAATATTCCGTAGTTTGTAGACGCTATAACTTTTATGCAAACCAATCAATATACGCTTATTGGGATTTTTTTTACCAAAAATATGTAGTAGAATACATATTGACCTAAAATGAAGAAAAAATTAGATTTTTTTTTTTTTTTTTTTTTTATTGGATGTGTTTTTATAGCAGAAAGTAAAAAACATAGTTTTTTTTTTTTCAAAATTATCGGTCGTTTTTTTTGGTTAAAGCGCAAAAAATATAAACCGCAGAGGTGATCAAATACCACCAAAAGAAAACTCTATTTATAGGGGGGAAAAAAAAGGACTTCATTTTTATTTGTGTACAGCGTACCATGACCGTGCCATTGTCAGTTAAAGTAACTCAGTGCCGTATCACAAAAAATTGCCTGGTCATGAACGGGTGGAAATCTTCCGGGGCTGACGTGGTTAAACAAAGCACTACTGACAGGGCTTCCATCTTCATCCTGTCTTCCTTCTGGATTTACGGACTCAGGCCGGCTAACTGGCCGAGCCGCAATAACGTCATGCATGGGAGTCACTGTTTACGGCACAGATATCTGAAGGAACGGCATGGTATGGGGTTTCCTCAGAGCGTGTTCGCCTGTGACGTCACTGTCTGCTGCTCTGTGGCATATTTCCTAAACGGTGCACGTTTAGGAGATATTCATTTTACCTACAGTTAAGCTTTAATATAAGCTTACCTGTATGTAAAAATCACTGACATTACTTTTTTACCACTTTAACCCTTCATTGGGGGACACAGGATATTCAGTGATGTAGGGCTATAGCAGTTGGGGTGCTGAAATTAATCGCAGCATCGCGAATCGAATGTCTCCCCCCCCCCCATGCGGCATCGATGCATACGACCGGAAAAATCGATTGGGGGGTGACGTCATCCTGAATTTCCCCGCCCCTCCTGGGAGAGCGATCCGAGTGTATAATTAAAATAACTGTTTTATTAAATCCTGTGTTACAATCCATTGAGTGCCCCACTGTATATGCTTTTTAAAAAATGTGGAGCTACATACCGTATGCTGCTCATGTGACTGCCCGGCCCGCCTCTCTCCTCTCATGTCTCTCCTGACATCAGCGGGGAATTCTCAGGCCCGCCCGCCTCTCTTCTGATCTGATGGCTACAGTCAGCGGGCGGGGCTGAGAATTCCCCGCTGACGTCAGGAGAGATGTGAGAGGAGAGAGGCGGGCCGGGCAGCCACATGAGCGGCGTGTACACACACTGAGAAATGCAGTATGTAGCTCCATATTTTTTTAAAATATGGATTGTAACACAGGATTTATTAAAACAGTTATTTTTAGCAGCAGTAAGTAGAGTACATACGAGTTTGTACTCTAACACCTCGTTCACGCTCCGTGCTGTGTTAACTCCTAGTGTGCTGGAAGTTGCAAACGGGGAAAGCCCAGGGGAACTGTCAACACAGAGACAATACAGGGAACTTCACAGGGCTGTTTGTCAGCTGTGGATTCTAATCTCTCCTGACCTCCCAGCAGCAGTGTGTGTGAATGCCTGTACCCTGTAGTGCACCGGATTAGAGAAGGAGGGCGCACCGACCTTGTGCATTACCAAAGATAAAATGTATTTATAAAATATAACAAGAATTATACTCACAAACAAGCTTTAAAATAAGGCTTATCAATACTCCAGCAATTACGAGCAGTATCTCTAGACGCCTGCAACCTGGACCAGATATTTGGAGGAACCAGATGGCATCACAAACGGCTTGCGTGTTTGTGATGCCATCTGGTTCCTCCAAATATCTGGTCCAGGTTGCAGGCGTCTAGAGATACTGCTCGCAATTGCTGGAGTATTGATGAGCTTTGTTTTAAAGCTTGTTTGTGAGTATAAATATTATATTTTATAAATACATGTTATCTTTAGTAATGCACAAGGTCAGTGCGCCCTCCTCTTTTTGTATGTTTCAGTTCTAAGGATACCCATTGTTCTGAGGAGGGCAGCAAGACCTGCGATATTCCATATACTTTTTCAAAAGGGTTGGCTACACCACCTACTCATTTGACCAAGCTCCCGAGCGCAAGAGATTGTATTGTGTAATGTGCACCGGATTAGTGCACTTTTTAAGTGACTGAGATTATTTTTAATGCAAAGTAGAGTTCGTCGATTTTTTGTTTATTAAAAGTTAGCAGCTACAAAAAGTGTAGCTGCTAACTTTTATTAAACACACATTCACCTGTCCCATGATCCAGCGACGTGGCCACCCAAACCCTCTGTTCTCTCCCCTGCCTGTCCACGGCGCTGGCAATACTACTGTGGGCACCCAGCTGTGAAGCTGCAGGTCTCACTGCGCTGTCCTGAATGGCCGGGCAATCTTCTGGGACCTGTGACGTGTCCCAGAAGATTGCAGGGAGGGAGGGGCCACCTAGGCGGCCCGAGTGGAAGTGGGAGCTGGGTACCTGTCAAAAACTAGGTACCCCCCCAAAAAAAAGAAAACAATGACATGCCAGTTGTGGCATGTAAGGGGGGAGAGGGGCCTCCTGCTGATTGCCGGTTGTCTCCGCCGCTTACCGGACCCGCCGATCGCATCCTTTCTCCTCACTGCCTGGATGTCGAGTGAGGGAAAGATGGCCTCTGCTCGGCTCCATAGCATTGGAGGGTGGAAGCAACGTCAAACGTCACTTCCACCCAATGCTCTTGAAGGAGAATTTTTTTTTTTATTGCATTTTAGAGTAAATATGAGATTTGAGGTCTTTTTGACCCCAGATCTCATATTTAAGAGGTCCTGTCATGTTTTTTTTTACAAGGGATGTTTACATTCCTTGTAATAGGAATAAAAGTGACCCAAATGTATTTATTTGTTTTTAAAAAGGATAGTGTCAAAATAAAAAGTAAAATAAGAATAAAAAAAAAAAAAAAAATTAAACGCCCCGTACTGACGAGCTCGCGCACAGAAGCGAACGCATACGCGAGTAGCGCCCGCATGTGAAAAACGGTGTTCAAACTACATGTGAGGTATTGCCGCGATCGTTGGAGCAAGAGCAAAAATTCTAGCCCTAGACCTCCTCTAACTCAAAACTGGTAACCTGTAGAACATTTTAAATGTCACCTATGGAGATTTTCAAGGGTAAAAGTTTGTCGCCATTCCACGAGCGGGCGCAATTTTGAAGTGTGACATGTTGGGTATCAATTTACTCGGTGTAACATTATCTTTCACAATATAAAAAAATTTGGCTAATTTTACTGGTCTCTTTGGAATTAAAAAAAAAAAAAAAAAAAAAATTTTTTTTTTTTTCCCAAAAAAGTGCGCTTGTTAGACCGCTGCACAAATACGGTGTGACAAAGTATTGCAAAGACCGCCATTTTTTCTCTAGGGTGTTAGAACCCCAAACATTATATATATTTTTTCGAAGTAATTTTCTAGCAAAAAAAAAAAGATTTTAACGTGTAAACATCGAGTCTGAAAAATAGGCCCGGTCCTTAAGTGGTTAAACTTTGAAGCCGAGTCCTGCTTCTGCTCTGAAGGAATAGCTGTTTGTTCTTCTAGATCTTTAACCAGTTGCCGACCAGCCGCCGCAGTTATACTGCGGCAAGTTGGCTCGGCTGCACGAATCGCAGTACCGGTAAGTCGGTTCGTGCACTAGCTTTTGCGGGCGCCCACTACGCGTCGCGGGTTCGGCAGACTCTGTCGCCGGCCACCCGCGATCGTGGGAAAGAGGCACAGCGGGGATCACAACAGGAAATCCAAGGAATAGATGCAAAGGTACAGGAACACAGGGAAGCTGGTGACAATCCAGCAATTTGGAGGAAATGGGAGCAGCCTTTTATAGGCCAGCCAGAGATCCCATCTATCACGCCACCGATTCGCCACTTTGCTGTGTATGCACATGGGGATCTGCCAGTGGCGTCCATTTCTGTTGTTAGCATTATTGCCAGTTCTCTTATGGCCATTTCCCTGACACTGTGCCTTGATACAATCCTTTCTCGAAGGTCTACAGACAATTCCTTGGACTTCATGGTTTGGTTTGTGCTCTGACATGCAATGTTAACTGTGGGACCTTTTTATATAGACAGGTATGTGCCTTTTGCAAATCATGTCCAATCATGTGAATTTACCACAGGTTGACTCCAGTCAAGTTGTAGAAACATCTAAAGGATGATCAGTGGAAACCAGATGAACCTGAGCTCAATTCTGTTGCCCAAAACGAATGGTACCGGGTGTTTCTCTCCCCTTCCCCCCCTCTATCCTCTTGTCTCAATGCAGGGGTTGTCCAACCCGACAATCCATATGCACAGTGGCAGCAATGAGTCAGCCAAGTGGAGTAACACCACAGTCCTAGCTGAATGCTGGCTAACAGCTCACATTGCATAGCTAAGAAGCAGGGCTGTTGGCATGCCAAGCAGCTGGTTGTGGCAGGATAGTATGGGAGGTGGGTCACATGACCCAAATGGCAACGTGCTTCATCCCTTTATTCAGGACTATTTCGGGATGTAATGACAGGATGTGTATGTGTGTGTGTATATATATATATATATATATATATATATATATATATATATATATATATATATATATATATATATATATGTATGTATATACAGTTGTGCTCATAAGTTTACTTACCCTGGCAGAATTTATGATTTCTTGACAATTTTTCAGGGAATATGAATGATAACACCTAAACTTGTTTTTCAATCATGGTTAGTGTTTGGCTGAAGCCATTTATTATCAATCAACTGTTTACTCTTTTTAAATCATAATGGCAATAGAAACTATCCAAATGACCCTGATCAAAAGTTTACATACCCTGGTGATTTTGGCCTGATAACATGCACACAAGTTAACACAAAATGGTTTGAATGGCTATTAAAGGTAACCATCCTCACCTGTGACCTGTTTTCTTGTAATGTGTGTGTGTGTGTGTGTGTGTGTGTGTGTGTGTGTGTGTGTGTATAAAAGGTCAATGAGTTTCTGGACTCCTGACAGACCCTTGCGTCTTGAGGAAAGCAAAAAATTGTCAAAGGATCTGCAGGAAAGGTAGTTGAACTGTATAAAACAGGAAAGGGATATAAAAAAATATCCAAGGAATTGAGAATGCCAATCGGCAGTGTTCAAACTCTAATCAAGAAGTGGAAATTGAGTGGTTCTGTTGAAACCAAACCACGGTCAGGTAGACCAACTAAAATTTCAGCCACAACTGCCAGGAAAATTGTTTGGGATGCAAAGAAAAACCCACAAATAGCTTCAGATGAAATACACTGACTCTCTGAAAACATGTGGTGTGGCTGTTTCAAGATGCACAATAAGGAGGCACTTGAAGAAAGATGGGCTGCATGTTTGAGTCGCCAGAAGAAAGCCATTACTACCCAAATGCCACAAAGTTTCCCACTTCCAATACACAACAGCACAGAGACAAGCCTCAAACCTTCTGGTACAGTCATTTGGAGTGATGAGACCAAAATTTAGCTTTTTGGCCACAACCATAAATGCTACATTTGGAGAGGAGTCAACAAGGCCTATGAAATGTACACCATTCCTACTGTGAAACAGAGGTGGATCGCTGATGTTTTGGGGATGTGTGAGCTACAAAGGCACAGGAAATTTGGTCAAAATTGATGGCAAGATGAATGCAGTATGTTATCAAAAAATACTGGAGAAACATTTGCATTCATCAACCAGGAAGCTGTGCATGGGACGTTCTTGGCCATTCAAATAAGACAATGATCCAAAACGCAAGGCCAAGGAATCTCAGCTCCCGGGAGTAACTCGATGGGGCAATCTTATGGCCAATGCGGTGGGAGCATGTCAAGAGAATCATGATAGGTCTTAGGTACTGCCTGTCTTGTTTCATTCTCAGAGTCCATGCAGAGTGGCAGGAGGGTTGGAAGGCTCTGACAGGCAATGTTGCTTGCAATATATTGATGCAAATTTGATTTTTTTTTCCAGTTGCTCAATCAATTTGCAGATTATGGGCCTGTAGCCAGGGTATTCTCAGGATGACTGGAAACAGAGGGGACGAGATGGCATCAAGGCTCACGATCTCCTTGTGCTGGGTAGGGGTAACAGGCAGAGGAAGTCTCTTGGGTCACAATTTCAAATTTGATGCATGAGCCATCGGCCAGGCTCTGTGTCTTGGGTTGCAGTGGAATGCGTTGTTGCATAGCAAAGTTCAGGTCAATAAAACAACTGCATGCTCCTGAATCGATAATCTCGGTGACTGGAACTTCCCTTTTCTGGTAACTGAAATTAGGAAAGTGAGTGACACTGACAGATGGAGAGGACAAGTTATTACAGGCAATAGACGAGCACTTCCGTGTCTTAGCTGGGCATGTGCGTAGGTAGTGGCCAGCCTCTCTGCTAATTAGGCATAGGTTGTTTTGTCGCCGATGAAGGCATACTTCAGGTGACGAAGGACGAATGAGACCGATCTGCATGGGCTCTGGTACTTTGGCTGCAGGATTGACAGGAGCAGACTGGACTGAACAGAGGTGGCTTAAGTGGGGTGAGTAGGAGCTGGAACCCTGGGCATCACCCAGACTGGACAGGGCTGCTGGGCTGACCTTTCTGACCGTCGTTAACGGAGCCGTCGGTCGATTTGAATGGCCAGTGTGATTAGGGCTTCCAGGATATTTGGTACTCTGACACATGCTAGTTCGTCTTTCAGGCTTTCTGATAGGCCTAAACTGAACTGGTGTCGCAAGGCTGTGTCATTCCACTGGGTGTCTGCTCTCCAGCGTGTAAAGTCTGTGACATAGTCCTCGGCCATTCTGCAGCCTTTCTGGAGTGCATGAAGGGCAGCCTCTGCTGTGGTGGTCTGTTGCAGATCATCATATAATTTGGACATAGTTTGTAATAGTAAATCGTTACCTTCCAACATCCGGTGGGCCCAAGACTAAGGTTCACCTTGGAGTAATGAAATAATAAATCTCTCTTTGGTAGATTCCAGCTAGAAAGTTTGAGGTTGCAGGGCGAAGTACAACTGACATGCGTTGCAGAAGGATCTGAATTTTCCACGGTCCCCTGAGAATCTTTCTGGTGCTGGAAGGCAGCATCACAACTGAGGGTGCTGTAGTGGCAGTCCCTGCCATAGAAGATGCTTCAGTAGTCGCTGTAGTGCTTGCTGGTATAGCTAGAGACTGCACACGTTGTTCTAGTTGGGTGTAACCGTCCTGCAGTGATTTTACAGCTTGGGTAAGGGCTGCAAAGTGCTGACAGACCTCACCTATGGCTGACTTCCCAACTGCAGGCTCAGACATGGCTGTCTGATACTGTCACATACCTGACAGATGAGACTTGCGTGTAGTGGGAAGACTTCCTCGAACAACCCCGTTTCAAGGGCCACCAATGTTGTAACAATGGCTGCAAGAGCATGGCGTTGTATGGGTGCTTGGATAGTCTTCTGTGCAGAGGATGTGTCGCCAGGATGGGAAAGCAAGTTTAAACGGCAAGTGTTGTCAGTTCAGCTGATGCAGCAGGAAACGGGAAGCAGGGAGCTGAGGAGACACTGAATGCGTAGTCAGACAAGTCGGGTTTGGTAACTGACGATCAGTTGCAGATATAAACGACAGGTAGAGAATACAGGATACAGGCAAAGTTTGGCAACAGGATATCCGGCAGGTAAGAGGTATGCGGAGTCAACAAGGCAAGCCGGGTCAGGGTAACATATATATATATATATATATATATATATATATATATATATATATATATATATATATATATATATATATATATATATAGCAACGTAGTCCGAACAAGCTGGGTCAAAACCAAGGAATCAGAGCAGGATCTCAGGAACAGGTTTCACTGGGTACAAGCTGCAGGTCTGTACTATTGTTAACCCCTAGGTATCCACTGCGCCGGGTGGTGAATCCATGACACCACTACACCTCACGTTACTGACACTGGAAGATGTGGAGGATGATGAAACTGATCAACCCACTTTGGCTGATATTCTCAGGGCTATTCATAAATGCACAGCCTCAGTAGATACCCTGAAAGAGAACTGTGGGAGGTTGAAGGAGAAGTTGGGGCCTAACCCGCCATGATTTGCATAAGATCCGGGAGCGCACCACAGCAATGGAAGGCCGAGTCAGTGACGTTGAGGATAAATTTACCCCACTGATGAGGGATGCACAATCAACCATGAGGCTTGCAAAGGTTATGAGCTAAAGAATGAGGACATTGAAAACTGTTTAAGGCGAAATAATTTCTGTATTGTGGGGCTCCCAGAGGGGCTGGAGGGCAGGGATCCCACAGAATTGAGCAGTGGCTAGTGGAGGTGTTTGGGAAAGAGGCCTTTGCCCCTTTATATTCAGTTGAGCGGGCTCAGAGTGCCTCCTAGGCCCATGCCACCTGGGTACCCACTGCGCACCTTCGTCGCCAGATTACTTAACTACAAGGATAAAGAAATCATCCTATGTCTGACCAGAGAGAGAGAATGTCGTGCATAATGGCGCCCAAATATCCTTCTATCCAGATTACCCTGCAGAGGTTCAGTGGTGCAGAGCCCGGTTTACAGATGTGAAAAAACGGCTACAGCATCTGCAAGCATCGTATGCAATGCTTTTTTCCTGCCAAACTTTGTGTGTCGATCAGGGGACAAGCCCGTTCTTTTGGAAATGCGGCAGAGGCCTCGGGATGATTGGATGCAAATGAACACCTTTTCTGGCAGGCAGGTCATGTGGAGACAGAGGGAGACTGATGGGTTTTGTGGGTCCAGTGCAAGAAAATCCAAGCCTTGCTCCTTTTTAGCTCCCTATTGAGATCCTACATATTCAGCTGGGAGACACCGATACCCTATTTGTTTGGAGAGCGATGGGTTTTACTCTTGCTTTATTTTTCTAGGAGTTTTCTGTTCCCTACTAGGACATATGATTACATTCACAAGTTTCCAGTGGATTACAAATTGGGTTATGAGCAGTGACCCCATGCTGGCAATACTGCTTATTCACTTTTCTACCTGTTTCTTCCTACATTCATACACATCCAGTCAGACCAATATGCCAAAATATCCTATTACATGGAAGATCCCGCCCGTTGGCTGAGACTTTTTCAGTTTTTATCTTTTATTTTCTTACTGATAACTGGGATTTTTTCCAGAAGTCTGTGACAGTATGGTTGTGGAGTTCCCTAGTCCAAAAGCTTGCTGGGTGATGCATTCTGCGCCAACACTCAGGGCGCTTGACCGGAGAGGAGGCCTTGTCCATATCGCTGTGCCCCTGTATCCCTTATGTGTAGCCAGGCAGGGATCTGCCTGGGTATTTGGGCTAGGTGTGTGATCATGACACGTTTCTGATATAAACTTGACTGATAATGTTGTCTACGGTCCCCATCGTCTCATGGAACATTAGAGGCATTCAAAGCCCACTTAAACGCACTATGGTCTTTGCTTCCCTTAAAAAATACTTGCCTGCAATATGTGCCCAGCAAGAGACTCATTTGGTCCCTGACACTTTGGCGTCTGTGAATTTCTCTTGGGTAGGTTGGGCAGACGACTCCACTCACACCTCCTATTCTAGGTGGGGTAAGTGTTTTGGTGCACAGGTCTTTGGGCTTCCAAGTATTTGACAAGTTGATTGACGCTGAAGGCCGATACGTAATCTTGCTTTGCAGAATATTTCAATTGAAGTGTATAGTTGTTGCGATGTAAGTTCCACTGCCTTTCACATCAGCTATTCTAATGCCCCGTACACACGGTCGGACTTTGTTCGGACATTCCGACAACAAAATCCTAGGATTTTTTCCGACAGATGTTGGCTCAAACTTGTCTTGCATACACACGGTCACACAAAGTTGTTCGAAAATCCGATCGTTCTGAACGCGGTGACGTAAAACACGTACGTCGGGACTATAAACGGGGCAGTGGCCAATAGCTTTCATCTCTTTATTTATTCTGAGCATGCGTGGCACTTTGTCCGTCGGATTTGTGTACACACGATCGGAATTTCCGACAACGGATTTTGTTGTCGGAAAATGTTATCTCCTGCTCTCCAACTTTGTGTGTCGGAAAATCCGATGGAAAATGTCCGATGGAGCCCACACACGGTCGGAATTTCCGACAACACGCTCCGATCGGACATTTTCCATCGGAAAATCCGACCGTGTGTACGGGGCATAAGAGTTCTTCTGACGTACCAATTGGGCAGCCCAGATGTCCCCCTGATTTTAATTGGTGACCTTAATTATCTAAACCCAGGGTTGGATAAACACCTCCCTTTGGCTGTCGGGCGTAGTAGCTGCCGTCCAGGACTATTGAAATTTGTAGAAGAGGTGGGGTGGGTGGATCCATGGCGTACTCTTAATCCTCAACAAAAGCAGTTTTCATGCATTTTTTAAAACACACGTCTCTCTCCAGAATTGACTTATGTCTCTGTACCTAATCAGTAGTTCCCCTCATAAAGGACATACAATATGGTGTGCGGGGAATATCCGATCACTCACCTGTGCTTGTCTTCCTAAATGCCAAACCTACCACGTCACTGCTGCAAGCGCCATGGAAGCTAAACGCATTTTGGCTGTCACTAATTACTACCCATGGTAAGATAGCCAATCTGATCTCTTTCTGGCAAGATCATTCTAACCACCCGGACCTAGCTGTTGTATGGGACACTTTCAAAGCATTTTTGAGGGGTATCTTTATACGGGAGGTTGCGCTGTGAAGAATGCAACGAGAGCCCAGAGGGAGCAGGCTGCACGGTTGGTTCACAGATTGGAAGCGGTGTTTATTGCTGATCCTTCAGATATATAAATGGAGAGAACCGCGCTAACAAAAAAATACAAATAAGCAGCAGCATATAGTGCGATTACACCAAAATCTAGAGTCCTGTAAAAAGCTGCGCTAAAAAGTTAAATAATAGTCTATGCAGATAACATCAAAAGGGGATTTTTCTAATCCTTTCCAGCGTAAAAACACCACCACCGTGCACTTCTAAGCAGTAGTGACAATCCACCGTAGTAGTTGAGCCTGCTTACCAGATGGCAAGCATAAAAGGGCAAGTGGCTTTAGCCCAGCCAAGGCCTTTTAGCTTGCTGGCGCTCCCGGTGTTCCTATGGGGGGGTAAATCTCCAGGCTCACTTGTGTTGTCCACGTATCACCATTTAGCACGGGAAACCCGGATAACCCAGAAGGAAGAAGAACTCGCCATAGTATAAAATCCTCCAAATATTTATTAAAAAACATGTAGTCACTTACATTTAAGTTAGCAAAGTTGCATATACGAAAAAGCCGGCCGGCCGGCAAGCAAACAAACGGAGCCCGTTCTCTCACTCCGAAAGCGTGGTGACGTCAGTGCGTACCTTTCCAGACGCGTTTCGTCATCATCTGACGTTGTCAATGGGGAACGCGCAACGCAGCGACTCACCACAATATAAAGGGAGCCAAGCCTCGTTCTGAGTATATTAAGTGTGGGAAAAAAAATTCCCTTAGTTTGGGATAGAAGCGGTTTTGTTTAATGCTATCACATAAAATTTTAATTACACCCATTTTTCCCACACATAAGGTTGTGACAGACACCAACAATGTGCTCAATTGGGTAATGTTTTTGTTCGTTTTGGGATGGATGAGTGTAGCGATGCACATCCGCCCAGGACGTCCGTAAACTAAGGGAATTTTTTTCCCACACTTAATATGGCGCCTGGATGCTCGTTACTCAGAACGAGGCTTGGCTCCCTTTATATTGTGGTGAGTCGCTGCGTTGCCTGTTCCCCATTGACAACGTCAGATGACGAAACGCGTCTGGGAAGGTACTCACTGACGTCACCACGCTTTCGGAGTGAGAGAACGGGCTCCGTTTGTTTGCTTGCCGGCCGGCTTTTTCGTATATGCAACTTTGCTAACTTAAATGTAAGTGACTACATGTTTTTTAATAAATATTTGGAGGATTTTATACTATGGCGAGTTCTTCTTCCTTCTGGGTTATCCAGGTTTCCCGTGCTAAATGGTGATACGTGGACAACACAAGTGAGCCTGGAGATTTACCCCCCCATAGGAACACCGGGAGCGCCAGCAAGCTAAAAGGCCTTGGCTGGGCTAAAGCCACTTGCCCTTTTATGCTTGCCATCTGGTAAGCAGGCTCAACTACTACGGTGGATTGTTACTACTGCTTAGAAGTGCACGGTGGTGGTGTTTTTACGCTGGAAAGGATTTGAAAAATCCCCTTTTGATGTTATCTGCATAGACTATTATTTGATCCTTCAGATGCCCATAAGGATGCCTGGCTGGCAGCTCAGGAAGCGTTAGACCGTATCACTACATCTGGGGCAGATAGAAAGCGTTTATTTTCTAGATTGGCTTTTTATGAGGAGGGGAGCAGACGGGGAGCCTATTGGCTAAGATTGTACAGTCTCAGCAAACCTTACCAGCCATTGGAGCATTGCGTACTAAATTTGGGAAAACTGTTAACACTCCAGATCTCATTATGCAGGAACTGGTTTCTGGGGGGAATAGAGTTACCCAGTCTGTCAAATTCCCATAACAGAATGTTGGATGCCCCCATACCACTGGAGGAGTGGCAGAAGGCCATAAGTTTCTTCCCCAACCGTAAAGCCACGGGAGGCGACGGTCTCCCTATGGAGGTTTACAAGCAATATGGGGAGGTCATTTTGCCGCACTTAAAGTGCAGCAAAATGCCAGGAGGAGTGGATCCCTTCCATACTCCATGCTTCGAGCCAGCATTGTCTTCTTACTAAAACCAGGGAAAGACCCACTAGATCTGGGTTCTTATAGGCCCATTTCTCTCTTGCAGAGTGACATAAAGATACTAGCCAAAGTACTGGCTTTGAGATTGAACAAGGCTATTTCCACTATTATTCATGCTGACCAGGCCGGCTTTATGCCTCAGAAATCAACAGTGATTAACCTGTGCAGACTATATCTTAACATACAGTCCCCGGCAGATAACAGAGTAGATGGGGCTTTGCTGTCACTGGACGCCCATAAGGCATTCAACAGTATAGAATGGCAGTACCTATGGGCAAGGATGGGCAAGTTTGGATTTAGTGACACTTCTCTGTCATGGGTTTAGTTGTATGATGCCCTGGTGGCGACGATCAGAGAGGCGGGACGGATCTCACAGTCCTTCCCTTTGCATAGGGGCACCCATTGGGGATGTCCTCTGTCCCCTCTCCTTTTTGCTATCGCCATTGAGTCATTGGCAGCTATTATCCGCTCAACTCCAGTATCCGTGGATTCCAATATGGATGGTTACAGGAAAAAAATCATGCTGTATGCGGATGACACTATGCTCCTTCTTGGGGATACCTCTTAATCTCTTGAGAGAGGCAATGTCAGTCATATCCACTATTGGTACATAATCAGGATTGGTTATTAATTGGACTAAATCATCCAGGTAACTACTTTGCAAGACATCTCAGTAAATATTTAATAAAATACGTCATTTAAATACTTAGGTAATTATGTCACTCCCAACCCTTTGGAATATGTTTCCCTCAACTTATTGCCCCTACTGGGGCGTATTAGAGATAAAGCCAAGTTGTGGTCCAAACTCCAGTTGTCTGTGGTCGGGAAAGTTAACCTCATTAAGATGGTTTTTATGCCTCAACTTCTTTGTCTTGCACAATGCTCCAATGGTTATCCCCTTAAAGATGTTTTGCATTATTCAATATTCGGGTAATTTTTGTGGTTAACTAGACCCCCACAAATTAAATTGGAACAACTTCATAAACCTAAGGATGCGGGGGGGATTAGCTTTGCCCAACCCCTGGCTATATTACCTGGCAGCTCAGTTACAACACTTTTCTCGCGGGTTACCTCTGGACCAGATGGCAGTGGAAGGGAGTGAGGATTCCACTATTAATGGGTCATGTGACTGGGACTAGTGGTATGGCTATGGGTCTAGAGGCATTGGCATATGCCAAATCTAACAAACGGTTTCCCACGTTTGCCCTCTTGGAAAAGATATGGAATAAGACCAGAGAATTGCAAAATGTTGCTGGCTTCACTAACTACAGCCCTATCTGGGATAACAAATACTACCCTGAATTGCTACCACTGGACAGCGGGTCTAGGTAGAAAAAATATGGGATCACTTGTCTGAAACATCTCTTTTGCGATGGCAAATGATCTTATTTTACTGCACTACAACAAAAATTCAACGTACCGCACGCTATGAGCTTTTACTACTTGCAGTTGTAGCACGCCTTTAGGGCACAATCTGAAGGGGAACAGCGGTTACAGTCTCCGACCCCTATATTTAATTATATGGCCGAGGTCTCAACTCAAAGGTTTTTCTTCAAATTTCTACTCTGTTATCCTCCATATTCCTATGGGGCTACCCTACTGGAGTTATGAGCAAGTGGGAGAGAGACGTGGGTACATTCGAGGAAGAACAGTGGAAGGAGGTTATGCAGGCTGTACAGGCATGGTCTCTCAATGTAACGTAGCATTTGTCCCAACTTTACATAGTCCTCCGGGTGCATTTTACGACTGCTCAGCTGTGTAGGATGGGAGTGAGTGACAATTCTGCGTGCACCAGATGTTCTAGGGATCATGGTGATTAAATCTATCTACTCTGGAGATGTCCAAAACTTTATCTGTACTGGTCTGGACCATTAAAACGATATTTCAGGTAAATATTCCCACTGACCCAAAGCATTGCATACTAGGTATTCTAGATGAGCTTCTAATTGAGGAACTCTCTCTAAGCAGGCCATAGCCAGGGCCCTCTTTCAGGCCCGTAAACTCATACTCAGGCACTGGAAAGCAGTTGAACCCCCCCACACTTAAAGAATGGTTCTCACAGATGGGGGACAACTTATGGTTGGAAAAGTACATTTTCCAAGGCCCTGGTTCCCAGAGATCGTGAGATTGTCAGTCGACGGGCCATGGACGCTTCTGCGCCTCCCCGATCTACTGTCTAAAGGTCTTATATGCCACCCCAATTTACAGTCTCTAAATTTGACTGCATGGCTATTGAAGCCAGGGTGTTGAAGGATCGTGGCATCTCGGGACCGGTGGTGTCTATCCTAGTTAATGCCGGGAAAGTGGTCATTAGGAAGATCTATTCTAAGTTCTGGAAAGCGTATATTTCTTGATGTGAAGCCAGAAAATGGCATCCTCGGAAAAACGGAATTGGGAGAATTCTCTTTTTTACAGTTGGCTGTGGAAATTAGATTGGCTTTGAGTACAGTCAGGGAGCAGACTTCAGCCTTGTCGATATTCTTCCGAAGGCCTTTAGCCTCCTATTCTCTGGTCCAAAGCCTTATGCAGGGGGCAACTCGTTTGTTTCCCCCCATTAGGTCACCTATGTGTCCTTGGGACTTATACCTGGTGCTGTCTGTGTTGCAGAAACAACCATGTGAGCCTATCAAGGAAATTCCATTAGGTGTTACGACCTATTCCATCCTTCTTGCCAAAGTTGGTGTTGGCCTTTCATTTAAATCAGGACATTGTTTTGCCTTTTTTTCTCTCAGCCTTGTTCGGCGGAAGAGAGATGACGGCACTCCTT
The DNA here is from genome assembly GCF_042186555.1 of Aquarana catesbeiana. NCBI lineage: Eukaryota > Metazoa > Chordata > Amphibia > Anura > Ranidae > Aquarana > Aquarana catesbeiana. The sequence goes on along the minus strand of NC_133328.1, from coordinate 254,439,519 downwards.
GGATGTCAGAGTTTTTGTCTAGATCTGCGGAGATCCGAGAGTCAAACCCCTCTTCTTTTTTATTTTTTTAAAACTTTTTATTTAAGGATTGCTGAATGTACAGAGAGAAAGAAAATCAAACTTATCATTCAACCAATTCCAACATTAGGCATCAACAACAATTGTATAACAAAGTTTGCATTAATGAGACAGCACTCCAAGTTCTACTGTCCCATTTCAAATAAAGATCCGTGGTCCGGAATCTCCCCCACCGCCACCGCATACAAGCAGCGCGGCAGGGGAGACCCCCGGCCCAACAAAAAACGTATACATAGTTCAGTGAACAGAACCAATAGGGAGAACCCCATTTCAGGGGACAACTCCCAAGCCTTATACTCTATATAGGTTATAATTTCAGTATTGGAATAAATGGAATGGTATCAGCAGATATTGCAATCCAGGGTTTTTTTTTTTCTCATTTATATGAAAATAGGGTGGGAGACACCAATGGTGTCAATAGAGAAAAGAAAGGAGTGAGGGAGGAACAGTAGAGGGGAGGTCTGAGGAAAGAGGGGAAGGGGATGTGGGGTCGACGACCCACTACTCCAAATTGTCTTAAGCCAAAGCATTCAGAAGTATGACTTATAGGCATCCGAAAATCGGAACATGTTCCAATGTGTCCATCGGGTGTTGTGTTCCTCCTCCCTCTCCCCTAAGGCAGCTGTGAGCTGTTCCATCCGTTGAATATCGCAAACCCTGGCAAACCATTGTGAGACTGCCGGTGGGGATTGCTGTCTCCAGGCACTGGGGACATATGCCCTGGCCGCACTCAAGAGGTGTTTCAGGAGGGATTTACGATATCGCCTACAGGACATGGGAGTTAGATTTAGGAGTATTGCTACCGGGTTATCCTGGAGAGCAACATCCGTGAGCTTGTGAATAATTTGCAATACCGGTCCCCAGAAAGCGGCCAGGACCGGGCACTCCCAGAATATGTGAAGCAGTGTACCAGTCTGTGTGCCACATCTCCAACACAGTGGACTATGTCCCGGGAATATAGACGCCAGTACCGAGGGAGTCCTGTACCAGCGTGTCAAGATCTTATAGGTGATTTCCTGGTACTTGCTACAGAGCGAGGATTTATGTGCAAAAAGAAATATACGAGTCTTTTGGTCTTCGGTGAATGTGGTATTAAGATCTCTCTCCCATTTCCTCAGAAATGGGGGGTCTGATTGGGATGTGAATATGAAAGGGATTTCCGTATAGGTTCATCACCTAGGCATAATTCCTCAAAAGGTGTCGGTTGTCTGCGGAAGCCATCCGCATCCGGGAGGGACTTGAGGAAGTGAGTGAGTTGCAAGATCTTCCACCTGCCCAAGATTGAGGCACCAAAACTAGGGTATATGCCTAAAGGGTCACTCCACTCTGAGGGTCCAAGAAAAAAGGAAGCTCTAACTAGGCTGTGGTCTGGGTGGAGTCTGAAGGATTTATCAGAAATGCCGGGTAAAAAGTCTGGGTGACCAATTATGGGCGTCAATGGAGAGGGAAAACTAGGTATCTCTGCCATTTTAAAGTATCTGTTAATCTCCTGCAGAGTGGGCTCAATTAATGGATGTGGGGATGCGAATTTGGAGAAGTTAGTCCCACTCCAAGGCGTGCCCTCAAGGGGAAACGGCACCATTTCCCGTTCCAGGCTGACCCGTAGCTTATAAGATAGGTGTCTGCACCAGTCCACCACTCTATTCATATGAACTGCTGTATAATACAGGGCTGGATCGGGGAGGCCAAGTCCCCCTCTGAGTTTCGATCGCTGTAGAAGGGATCGTCTAAGTCGCGAGGGCTTGCCCTCCCAGACATAATTAATGAAGAGCTTGCGTAATTTACGGAAAAAGATCTGTGGTATCTTAACCGGTAAGGCTTGTAATAGATAAAGCAGTCTCGGCATGATATTCATCTTTAAAACGTTACATCTACCAAACCATGATACCGCCAATGTCTTCCATCTATCTAAATCGGAGGAAAAGATGTTCAGGAGGGGTTGGAAATTGAGTTGATAAGTGAGATGTAGGTTCGAAGGAATCCTAGTGCCTAGGTATTGGATGGCCTGGGGAGCCCATCGAAAGGGGAAATTGCTACAAAGGCGAGCCTGTAAGTTAGGAGCGAGGGAGACGTTAAGCGCCTCCGATTTTTGCAGATTCATTTTGAAATCAGAAACCTCCCCGTATTGGCGTAGTGTTGATAAGAGAACCGGGAGAGAGGTAAGCGGCTCCGCGACATAGAATAGCAGATCATCTGCATAAGCAGCAATTTTATGATGGTATGTACTCGTTTCAAGTCTAATGTCAGGATTGAGTCTAATATGTTGCAATAGGGGTTCTAGGGAAAGTATAAACAAGAGCGGAGAAAGTGGGCATCCTTGCCTTGTACCATTGCTTATCTTAAAGGGATTGGAAGCTATTCCGTTTACCCTAACCGATGCGGTAGGGGAAGAGTAGATGGCGGATATCCAGGATAACATAGCAATCGGCACACCCAAGCGTCGCAGGGTCGCTAGAAGGAAAGTCCAGTTCACCCTGTTGAACGCCTTTTCGGCCTCCGTGGACAACAGGATGAGTGGAATATTAAGGTGTTTAGCTCTCGCCACTATATCTATCGTTCTTATTGTGTTATCCCGTGCCTCTCTATTGCGGAGAAAACCGGCCTGGTCCAGAGGGATTATACGTTGGAGGACAGGACCTAATCGCTCGGCCAAGATTTTTGTGAACAACTTGAGGTCACAATTGAGTAATGAAATAGGCCTGTAACTTGCACAAAGGAGCGGATCCTTTTCGTTTGGGGATAACAGTAATGTTGGCCTGTAAGAGGTCCGGAGGTATATTGTGATTATCTATTATTGCGTTAAATGCAGAGACGAAATGAGCTGTTAGTTGGACTTGGAACGTTTTGTAATAAGAGACTGTAAAGCCGTCGGGTCCGGGCGCTTTCCCTGATGGGGATCCTGCCAAGGCATTTGTGAATTCTTCCGACGTTATAGGTTGCGAGAGTAAGTCTACTTCTTCTTCGTTAAGAGAAGGCAGATGAGCCTCCGCGAGGTAAGCTTCTATTGCTTCCAGTCTATCTAGGGACCGGTCTCCCGGTGGGTGAGAGTGCAAATCATAAAGAGCTTCGTAGAAAGCACGGAAGGACTCCGCCATCTCAGCAGAATCATGAATTTTGGTCCCTGTGGAAGTGGATAAAGCTGGGATATAGGATAAGTTGCGTCGGATTCGTATGGCATTGGCCAGAGATCTGCTGCATTTGTCTCCGTATTCGTAAAAGGATCTACGCGCCCTCAATAACCTGTTCTTAGATTGGAAAAGAGAGTATTCCCTGATTTGTTCTCGGAGGTTAGTTACCTCTACTTCCAATGTCCTGTCAGGGTGAATTTTGTGGCGTTTATCACAGTCGTGAAGCTTTGCGAGCAACTCAGACAGAGTTTTTGCTCTGGCCACTTTGAGTCTGTGACCATGTTTGATAAATATTCCTCTAATGTAGCATTTATGTGCAGCCCAGATAGAGAGAGGACTAGAAACCGATCCTTTGTTGCTCTCGAAGAAGTGACGCATTTCTCGCAGGATGTCTGCTTTAATTTCAGAGTCTTGAAAGAGAGACTCATTTAGTCGCCATGTAGCGGATCTAGGTGTCATGTGTTGTGTAGTCAAGCTAATGGAGATCGGAGCGTGATCTGATATTGCAATGTGACCGATCTGGGCACTAGAGACTAATGGGATCGTGTCGTGTGAGACTAGGAAAAGATCTATCCTAGAATATGAGCCATGTACCGCGGAGAAAAATGTGTAATCTCTCTCCTGCGGATGGAGGATACGCCAAATATCGACTAAACGGTGAGAGTGCAATAGATCCTTGATTTGGTTTCGAACTCTTAGGGACAGGGCCGAGGAGCCCGTTGATGAGTCTTTTCGGGGGTCAATGGTGAGGTTGAGGTCCCCCCCCAAGACCAAGGTTCCCTCAGCGAACGAAGCCAAGGCATTTAGACATGATTCCAGTACCGGGAGCTGATCCACATTCGGCAGGTATAGGTTAGCCAGAGTAAAAGTTTGCGATTGTATTGTACCTTTGACAAAAAGGTATCTACCTTCTCGGTCAGTGCGAAGGTCTGTCAGCTGCCAGGGTACAGTTTTGGCTAGGAGAATACTTGTGCCCTTTGACTTTGTATAGGGCGATACACTATGATATGCTATTGGAAAATGATTGTGGAGTTTTGGGATCTTGTCTGCTCTAAAATGAGTCTCTTGTAAAAAAACTATCTGGGGTCTTTGCCTCCAGAGTTCAGTGAGACAGCTGGATCGTTTTTCTGGGACGTTTAGTCCCTTTACGTTCCAGGACACCAATTTTAATGACATTTTTATTGGAGCAGGATCGGGTCGCCGGACCCCACCAGAACCCAGGACAGTAGTTGGTGTAGGGAGAAGGGGGCTAGAAAAGGAAAGGTTAGGAGAAAAGAAAATAGGGAAACAAAGGGGGGACTGGCAAGAAGTAGGAAATAAAGGGTGGAGGGAGAATAGGGAAAAATAGGGAAACGCTAAGTCTCCAATCGGAGCGTTACTGCCTAATTGGACAGTTATGGCCTAGTGGGGGAGGAGGTAGGGCACTTCAGAGGTAGAGCCTCCAGAGTACCGGACCCTCCCAACAACTCCCCGCAGGTGGCGGTTCTAAAGGGAGCCGCATGACCATGTTATGCTTCTCGGTAATGAAGTAGTGTAAGAAGGCAAAATTATGAAATAACCTTTAAGTGTTGGTAGTATCAGGTCTGATAATAGAGGAGTAACTTTTATAAACAATAACATAACCCGAATAGACAATAGACAGCTGCACTCTTAATCTATTATTAAATGAGATCACCCAATCCCAGTGGGTCTAGGCCGCCACGAGGTCCGGTCCCGCCTGGGGCAACCTTTGTGCCTCTGTGCTGGGGGAGAGGGAAGAAAAAAAAAAAAAATATGAGTAACAGATATTTCGCAGTGTAATAATAAAGCTTAATGGGTAGATGGAAAAACAGTACAACAGAAACACCGGTAGACCGGGAGAGGCCCCCGGGGAGCCGGAGCCTCATCAATTGGAAAAGCATGCCAATCCGATCTAAATCTAATTGGTAAATGCTCCAACCCGCTCCCCGGGGACCACCCCCGCATCAGCAATGAGAGGAACAATAGCCCATGCAAACCAACACCCACCCCCCCATAGTGCTAGCTCATAAAGCGTGCAGGACCCCAGCAAGCGGGGAGCTCTCCACTGAACCCCCCCATGGGGCTCATCTCCAGTCTGAGGTAATAAGTCCACTTATTCACACCCCAGAAGACGACTTTTTTAGTTGAAACATGTCGGGTGGACCCCTCACAACTACCGCTACACGATTTACATGCTTGTTTGATCTGCAAAAAATGTGAGTTTGTTTTTTTAATGCTATTTTTAATAAATCCAAGTTAAAACGTTATTACGCTATGTGAGTGTTTTCATCCCTCACATGTTATATGAATCTTTCGCTTGGCCTATGGTGGTGTGATTACTATTGAGGAAGTCGTGCTGATTACTTCCCCCCTTCCCTCCGTTGATGTGGTGATGACATCTGACCAGATAATACATCTAGACCAATTGGTCATCAAGCCTTTTTGACCTGTTTTGGCATATGCTATTTCAGGCCACTATTTCCGGTAAGCCTCCATACTCTCTGGTGATGGTCCTGGCACTGCTTCTAAGTTTCTGTGCACCTCTGGTCGTTTAGAGTTCATCCATCCACCAGGCTACCGGGTCTATTTGATCTTCTTGCACGTATAAGAAGAACACCTGCATATTTTTTATACACTGTTTTACAGACTTCTTTTTGGTGTTATGGACTTTTTATTGTTTTTGTCTATTGATATACTCATCTAAAGCACATATATGTATTATTTTTTCACCAGTTACTATCATAAGTATTCACGTGAGAATTTTTCATTATTTGTTGTCACTTAATGTCCAGTTTATTCATAATTTATTCACTCAATAGCGCCACACTTTGAATCTTTAGCTAATAAGTCCACTTGGGTCTAGCCGCTCTCAATGTAGACCTCCCCTCGAGGCCAACGGGAAAGTCCGCATAACATCTCTTCCCCACTGGGTAGACCTGAGCTAGGCTGGTAGCAGCAAGGGGTGATTCCTTGGTTCGGCGTTCTCGGGGGTTGTGAATACCAGCTCAGTAGAAACAGGTGTCATTTCTAACAAAAGTTACAAGACCTATAAGTCCATGATAAATGGGGCAGCAAAGAAAATATAGCGAAATGTAACCCTTACATGTAAAGGGAGACTACTAAGACTCCGAAAGTCTGTTACCTTAAGACAGTTCTAGTCTAAGAGACTTATGGTTCGTTATCCTGGGGAGCCTGTGCTCTTCTACGTTGGGTTCGGCGGTTGCGTCGGGACCTTTGGGGGCCAGCCGAGGGGTTTGTTGTGGGATTGTTGTTACCGGACGGGAGCACAAACGCCAGCCAGTTGGGTAGCGGTATCTGAGGCAGTCCAAGGGAAGTGAGGAAAGCTGGAACATCCGCGGGATGCCGAAGGGTATATGTGCGGCCTCCGACAATCAGATGGAAAGGGTGTCCCCATTTGTAGGTGATCCCCTGATCGCTGAATCTCTCAAGTAAGGGCTTCATGCAGCGGCGCATCTGCAGAGTCCTCCGTGACACATCAGGCAGGAGGGTGATCTTAGCGCCATCGAAGTCGATGTGTCCCCTGTGCCAGGCCTTTTGTAGAATGTCCTCTTTGACTGAGTAATTATGCAGGCAACACAGGACATCTCTGGGTCTGTCTTCTTCGGGGCTTCTGGGGCCAAGAGTTTTATGAACCCTGTCAATTTCAACAGGTGTCTCTGGGGGGCGCTCCAGGCAGTTGTTGAATATGGCGATTACAGTCGACTTTAGGTCAAACTGTCGGGTGGCTTCAGGTAGGCCGCAAATTCTTATATTGCGCCTGCGGTTACGATTTTCCAGGTCGTCCATCAAGAGGTGTAGTTGTGCAATCTGGTCAACTGTTTCCTCGTGTGTAATTTGAAGTCCAGAGACATCGTGGTGGAGGGCTGAAATGTCGGTTTCTAGTGAGGAGACTCGGGCGGTCACTTCTGTTATTTCTTGCTCGATCCCCACAATTTCTCCACGAAGTGCTGTCTCTATTCTGGTCACTACAGAGTCTAGGTCGTCTCTGGTGGGCAGCTTTTGCAATAGTGCCCACAATGCCTGGTCATTATAATGCAAAGGAGAAGGTTCCTGTGTGGGTAATGCCAGAGGAGCAGTACACACTGTCATACGTGGCTGTTGTACAGGGGGCTGGTAATGAGTGCTGAGAGGACTGCGTGTCCCGCGAGGCACACTGCACAGAGCCGCTGTGTTCCCCTCCTGGGCTGCCAAACGGTGTAGGAGAAAGTGAACGGGGAAAGCAGGGGGAGAGATCGCTTGATGGGGAGAATGGAGGCATGTCTATGCTGCGACCGTGTCTCTCACCTCCTCCCGCTGATGAGCCGAACTCCATCCTCGTGGCAGGCGCTGGCGCCATTTTGGCTGAGTCCGGAGTTGAAACCGGCGGCTGTATCGGCACCAGAAACCTCTCCATTCGGATCCCGGAGAGCACGGATCTGCGGGCCCACTTCTTCAGACACAGGGGCAGAGCCGAGAAGCTGGAATGTGGGATAAATCTGCGCGGGTGAGCTGTTAAGGAGCCGCGGACCGGGAGCTCAGGGAAGGTGCGTCTTCACTCTTCCATGCCGAGACCACGCCCCCTCCTCCTTTTTTTATTTTGCCAGAGGGACCCAAGAAGGGGCATGCAGCTTCCAAAGCTTCCATTGCCCTTTGGGTCCGCCAATTAGTCATTCAGGCCTATGGTCTGAAACGTATGGCTCCACCCTTCAGTTTGAGAGCTCATTCTACCAGGGGTGTGGGAATCTCCTGGGCTTTTCGCGATCAGATATCTGTGGCTCCGAATTGTAAGGCTGCCACCTGGTTTTCAGTGAATACGTTCACAAGATTTTATCAGGTGGATGTTGGAACAGCCGAGGATTTTTTGCATTACAGGCTGCCATATAAGGTCTGATGGCTATTTTGATTTGATTTTTGTCAGGGTGTCTCCCTCCCCTCAAGGCTATTGCTCTGGGACGTCCCAGTAAGTAAGGAGTAATGGCCTAACTCTGTGTCCCATGATGTATTCAAAGAAAAGGATTTTACAGGTAAGTATGACGAAAAAATCATATTTGCCTTTTCAATCAGCAGCTCTGTAATTTTCTGAAAATGCAATATGGCTACCTGGAGGTCTTCTGTACACAGAATGTGTTCAGAACGCCCCCCAGAAGTCTGTACTAAGATACAAGTCAGATTTCAAGCATCCCCTGCAACACAAATGTCATTTTTGGCGAGATACTTTCAATAGAAATTCAGGGCTAAAGGGATGCATGCCCAGCAGCTTTCCTCATTAGAGCCCTGCAGGTGCACAGCTGATTGATAATTATGAAACCACTCCCATTAGACTCACTTTCCCACGTGGATACAAATGCACAGGGATTTCTTCAGAATAACAAATGTTAGGAATCTGCAACAAAGTTTGTTAAAATCGTTTTAATGTACATAGATCACCCAAAAGGGAATGTTTTTTTTTTTTCTCAACAAAAGTGGAGTTATGCTTTAAATCACTTTCCTGGTGTTCATTGGGGGACACTGATCCCAACCCTCTGCTTTTGTTCACTCCTCCTTTTGGTTGCTACAAAACTGAGACATGCTAGGAGTGGGGAGAAAAAGGGGGGAGGTATGCTGGGCTATTTTAACAGCTCTAATTGGCTGCGATTGTCCAATTTTTTAGAAGTAGCTGAATAACGCTATATCGCTGAATATCCTTCTGTGTCCCCTAATGAACCTTAACCACTTCAGCCCCAGAAGGATTTACCCCCTTCCTGACCAGAGCACTTTTTACATTTTGGCACTGCGTCGCTTTAACTGCTAATTGTGCGGTCATGCAATGCTGTACCCAAACGAAATTCGCGTCCTTTTCTTCCCACAAATAGAGCTTTCTTTTGATGGTATTTGATCACCTCTGCCATTTTAATTTTTTGCGCTATAAACGGAAAAAGACTGAAAATTTTGAAAAAAAATGATATTTTCTACTTTTTGTTATAAAAAAATCCAATAAACTCAATTTTAGTCATACATTTAGGCCAAAATGTATTCGACCACATGTCTTTGGTAAAAAAATGTCAATAAGCATATATTTATTGGTTTGCGCAAAAGTTATAGCGTCTACAAACTAGGGTACATTTTCTGGAATTTACACAGCTTTTAGTTTATGACTGCCTATGTCATTTCTTGAGGTGCTAAAATGGCAGGGCAGTACAACCCCCCCCCCCAAATGACCCCATTTTGGAAAGTAGACACCCCAAGGAAATTGCTGAGAGGCATGTTGAGCCCATTGAATATTTTTTTTTTTTTTTGTCCCAAGGGATTGAATAATGACAAAAAAAAAAAAAATTTACAAAAAGTTGTCACTAAATGATATATTGCTCACACAGGCCATGGGCCTATGTGGAATTGCACCCCAAAATACATTCTGCTGATTCTCCTGAGTACGGGGATAACACATGTGTGGGACTTTTTGGGAGCCTAGCCGCGTACGGGGCCACGAAAACCAAGCACCGCCTTCAGGATTTCTAAGGGCGTAAAGTTGTGATTTCACTCCTCACTACCTAACAGTTTTGAAGGCCATAAAATGCCCAGATGGCACAAACCCCCCCAAATGACCCCATTTTGGAAAGTAGACACCCCAAGCTATTTGCTGAGAGGCATGTTGAGTCCATGGAATATTTTATATTTTGACACAAGTTGCGGGAAAGTGACAATTTTTTTTTTTTTTGCACAAAGTTGTCACTAAATGATATATTGCCCAAACATGCCATGGGCATATGTGGTATTACACCCCAAAATACATTCTGCTGCTTTTCCTGAGTATGGGGATACCACATGTGTGGCACTTTTTGGGAGCCTAGCTTAATACGGGGCCCCGAAATCCAATCACCGCCTTCAGGATTTCTAAGGGCGTAAATTTTTGATTTCACTCCTCACTACCTGTCACAGTTTCGAAGGCCATAAAATGCCAAGATAGCACAAAACCTCCCAAAATGACCCCATTTTGGAAAGTAGACACCCCAAGCTATTTGCTGAGAGGCATGGTGAGTATTTTGCAGCTCTCGTTTGTTTTTGAAAATGAAGAAAGACAAGAAAAATGTATTTTTTTTTTCTTTTTTCAATTTTCAAAAGTTTGTGACAAAAAGTGAGGTCTGCAAAATACTCACTATACTTCTCAGCAAATAGCTCTGGGTGTCTATTTTCCAAAATGGGGTCATTTGGGGGGGGGGGGGGGTTGTGCCATCTGGGCATTCCATGGCCTCCGAAACTGTGATAGGTAGTGAAGAGTGAAATCAAAAATTTACGCTCCCTTAGAAAGCCTGAAGGCGGTGCTTGGTTTTCGGGGTCCCGTACGCGGCTAGGATCCCAAAAAGTCTCACACATGTGGTATCCCCGTACTCAGGAGAAGCAACAGAATTTATTTTGGGGTGTAATTTCACATATTCCCATGGCATGTTTGAGCAATATATCATTTAGTGACAACTTTGTGCGAAAAAAAAAAGTGTCTTTTTCCCGCTACTTGTTTCACAATATAAAATATTCCATGGACTCGACATGCCTCTCAGCAAATAGCTTGGGGTGTCTAATTTCCAAGTTTTGAACTGTCCTGGCATTTTATGCACAACATTTAGAAGCTTATGTCACACATTACCCACTCTTCTAACCACTTGAAGACAAAGCCCTTTCTGACACTTTTTGTTTACATGAAAAAATTATTTTTTTTTTTGCAAGAAAATTACTTTGAAGCCCCAAACATTATATATTTTTCTAAAGCAAATGCCCTACAGATTTAAATGGGTGTTTCATTTTTTTTTTTTCACACAGTATTTGCGCAGCCATTTTTCAAACGCATTTTTTGAGGAAAATACACACATTTTAATGCACTAAAACACACTATATTGCCCAAATGTTTGATGAAATAAAAAAGATGATCTTAGGCCGAGTACATGGATACCAAACATGACATGCTTTAAAATTGCGCATCAATGTGCAGTGGCGACAAACTAAATACATTTTTAAAAGCCTTTAAAAGCCTTTACAGGTTACCACTTTAGATTTACAGAGGAGGTCTACTGCTAAAATTACTGCCCTCGATCTGACCTTCGCGTTGATACCTCACATGCATGGTGCAATTGCTGTTTACATTTGACGCCAGACCGATGCTTGCGTTCGCCTTTGCGTGAGAGCAGGGGGGGACAGGGGTGCTTTTTTTTTTTTTTTTTTTTATTATTTTTTTTTTTTGCTTTTTTATCTTATTTTTAAACTGTTCCTTTCATTTTAATTTTTTTTTTAATCATTTGTATTGTTATCTCAGGGAATGTAAATATCCCCTATGATAGCAATAGGTAGTGACAGGTAGAGGTCGACATATCGGCCGATATTTGGCTTTTTTTACATAGGTGTCCTTTTATGAAAGTGCAGTAAAATACCGCTTTTCAGTTCTCAGGCATTCTCAGAGGAGATCGCTCTCCTCTGAGTGCCTGTTTATGAAAGTGTGTAGATCGCTTCTCATGTTGAGTTGAGGAGCGATCTACAAACGCCGGGAACTTCTGAGAATGGCTCCTCTCACTGTAATCTTGCGTGATATAGCGGGATTACAGTATGAGGAACCATAAAATACAAAGTGTAACACAAATCAGCACACATTATTCCCCAACATATTAATAAAATAATAAAGTTAAATTCCCCCTACACAATATATATTAACCTAATTATAAAAAAAACATTGTTTTTATCAATATTTAAAGATCATACATGGCCCTATTTAAATGTGAATGGTGTATAGTAAATGAATGTAATGCACATATGTAATGCAGCTATACACCATTCATATAAATGCAAAATACATTTATAATCATTAAAAAAATAATTTTAATAAAGTATACAAGTATAAATATTTATTAATAAATTAAAATAAAATATATTTCATAATTGATAAACATAAAAATTGATAAACTGGTGCAATGCGAGAACACTGCGAATCCACTGCGGGTTCCCGCATCGCACCGACTCACGTGTCAGTTCACACTGCCATATGCGAATCGCTGGGGAGTGTCAATACATTGTTAAGGACACCCCCAGTTCAGCTTGCATATCGCACTGCGAACTGACAGTCCGGACATGCGATCCGATTCTGGTCCGAACAGAAAAAAGGGTCCTGTGCGTGTTTGCACCGAATGCGGTGCGATATCAGCCATACTACCTGTACAGCTGATATCGCAACGCACAGACATCGCATGTAATGTGAATGGCAGTGTGCTGCGAATTACATGCGATGCCTGTGCGATGTCCGGCATCGCACAAGTGTGAACTGGGCCTAACAGTTAACACCCCCAAATCAGTTCGCATATCGCAGTGTGATCTGCAAACTCGGACATTAATCGAATCGCATGGGTGTGAACACCCATGCGATCCGATTCTGCTGTGGACCAAAAAAAGGGTCCTGTAAGAGTTTTGTCCTAGTGCAATGCAAATTTAGCAATGCTATCTGTATGGCTGAAATCGCATTGCACAGAGATCGGATGTGATTTTGCAGTGCGGTGCGAATCACATCCGATCTCGGACACCGCAGCAGTGGGAACTGGCCCTAAATCATATTGCATTTGCACCAAAATGGTACAGGACCCTTTATTTGGTCCGCACTGGAATCGGATCGCATGGGTGTGAACACCCATGCGATCCGATTCCTGCACCATTACATAGTTCGCACTGCGATCTGTGAAATGATCTGGGGGTGTCATTAACTTTACATTGATCAATGTAGGTGCGATGTGAAAACCGCTCCTCCACCCACTGCTGCCCCCACACTTCGGCATATATGCTGAAGTATGTAACTGTGGTGGTGAAATCACCTCCGACAGCGCTGGAGTCACGGCTTTATGTATCGTGGGAGCAAACGCTGTTGCTGTCAAGATAGATAAATCCGCTCTGCAGCTGAATGGCGTACCTGAAAACAAAAAAGTGGTTAACAATAAAAAAACAAAGTATAAAAAAATTGCATACCTATAAAGCAAACATGATAAAAACATAACAATAAAACATTGCAGTATAGAATACAATAAAAAAGAGCAGAACAATAGAGAGAGAACAATAAAACAACAACTATTTTTGTTTTTTTTATTTTATATATTTTTTTTTTTCTTTTTTTTTACTTTTTTTTTTTGTTTTGTTTTTTACACTTTTTTTGTAACTTTAACTTTTTTTTATTTTTTTTTATTTCAATATATTTTTGAGTATTTCAGTAAATAGATACAGAAAAGAGAAGAATGGGGAATAAAAGTAAATGGATTGTATAACAGAAAATGGGTTGTTTAACATAAAATATGGTAGTAAGTGATATACAGCTTATGGTGATATATATTCAGAAGTTACAATCTTATGTAAGTTAAATAGGTATAGTGTTAGACCTACTGGTACTGTTAATACCTTACAGTCACCTCATGTAGCAAGTAAGTCATAGCCTATATGGCCATATAGACCAGGATTTATCAAACTTCGCACATTTTGATGAGTTTAATGCTATAAGACGTTCAAAGGTACAGTTTCTGTTGACAGCTTAAACTATATCTGTCATATTCAAGGCTGTCGCGGATTTCCAGTTACAAAGAATCATTGATCTCGTCTCTAGCAGTATGTGTGTCACTACGGGTCTGAAGTCCGTATGGAATTTGTCTATGTTTAAGTGTAATATTGCTAATGCAGGGTCTGGAGGTGTGAGCATTCCTGTAATAGAGGATATTAGTCGGAATATTTGATTCCATGTGCTTTTAACAGTGGGGCAATACCATAGCATGTGAAGTAGAGATCCTGTGTGGCCGCAAGCCCTCCAACATAGCGGTGAAGTGCCAGGAAAATAGTTCGCCAACCTGTATGGTGTATAGTGCCATCTATTAGCTAGTTTGATCGCTAGCTCCCTGTGCTTAATGCAATGAGAGGCTTTGTGTATTTCTGTGAATGCCTGTTGCCATTGTTCTGGTGAGAATATTTTTCCCAGTTCAACCTCCCATTTTTTCATTGCTGTGATTTTTAGGAATGTGATTTTAAACCTTAATTTATGGTAGAAGAAGGATATACCTTTTGTGTTTCTATTAGCGGTCGAGTAAAAGTTCCATATCGCTTTCGGTATGGAGATAGACGGTCTAGAGTAGGATTTAAGAAAATTTGTGATCCTCATGTGTAAAAATTTCCCGTTATTAGTGAGGTTATACTGGGACATGACCTGTTCAGTTGTTTTTAATTGTGTACCGTCATAGAGGTCCAGGATGTTATTTACCCCTTTACTCGTCAAGTAATTAACCTTCAGTGAAGGAATATTTGTTTCTAGTAGAGTCATTGGTATTGTGTATGGTATTTCTTGATTGTCCTTATGTTTTTGTTCTAGAAGGAATCTCCATGCTCTCAATGAGATCTGCATAGGAGGAGTAAAAGTGGACATATTCCATGGTAACCACCCATCACTCAGCAGTAGTAAGGTTAAATCCTTTGTTGGGGCTAATGCCTGTTCAATGTCTACCCATAGTGGTGTGTCCTCAGTTTTGAACCATAGTTTTGTTTGGTCTAGTCTGACAGCCCAGTAGTAGTCATATAAGTCCGCTAGGCCTGCCCCTCCTATTCTTTTATGGAACGTGAGGTTGTTTCTGGAGCACCTAGCTTTTTTGCCATTCCATATATATTTCCAACCTGCTTTTGACATTTTGTGGATATAGTGAATAGGTATGTGGATTGGTAAAGAACGAAACATATAAATTATTTGTGGTAACAACATCGTCTTATATGCATTAATTCTTCCAAACCATGACACCTCCTTATTGGACATATGCCTGATTTGGGCTTCCAGTGTGGCCATCAGTGTTAGCATGTTGACTTTAACAAGGGTGGAGGTTTTGTTGGTGAGTGTGATACCCAGATACTTTATGCCACTTAGGCTCCACGTATAAGGCAGTTGTGTTTGAAGCATTTTACGTTCGTGGGGGGGAATACCCAGATCCAATAGTAAGGATTTATTAAAATTGACTTTGTAATATGAGACTTTTCCAAATGTGTTGAGGATTGCATGAGCTTGCTGTAATGATGTGACAGGATTGGTCAGGATTAAGATTACATCATCAGCAAAAAGGTTTATGGTGTGCGAGCTGGAGCCAAACTGGAAGCCTTTAATCAGGGGGTGAGATCTTATGGTTTCAGCTAGGGGTTCGATCATTAGGTTAAAGACTGTTGGGGATAGGGGGCACCCCTGTCTTGTCCCGTTAGTGTTGTTGAATGGTTTGGATAAGAACCCAGAGGAGTACACCTGTGCTGACGGGTGTGAATATAGAGCCAAAATGGCTTGCAGTATGGGGCCTTGGAACCCAAATTTGGTAAGAGTCATTTTCATATACGTCCAGTGGACTCTATCAAATGCCTTCTCTGCGTCAATTGACAACAGTAGAGAAGGCGTTCGAGTTTTCTCAGCAAAATTCATCACATTAATAATTCTTCTAGTTGCGTCAGAAGTTTGTCTCCCCCTCACAAAGCCCATCTGGTCGCGCTTTATAATATGTGGTATTATGTCTGTTAATCTTTTGGCTAATAATTTGGCGTAGATTTTAATATCAGAGTTTAGAAGAGATATAGGTCTGAAATTTGCTGGTGTGGTAGGATCTTTGCCTGGTTTTGGCAGTGTTACTATGTAAGCTTTCAACATGTCTTGTGGAAGGGTTGCGGACTCAGCAGCTTTGTTGTATATGGTTGACATGTGTGGTGATAGAATGTTTGCAAAAGTTTTAAAGTATTCGTTGGAAAAACCATCCGGCCCCGGAGACTTTCCATTGGGAAGAGAGTTGATTATCAGTTCTATTTCCCGTGCCGTGATGGGTGCGTTCAGTGTTTCTAACTGGTGTATAAAAAGAGTGGGAAGAGTGATATTTTTTAGGAATGTCTCAATCTGTTCCACTGTTGGTTGGTGTGTGTTTGGATCTGTTTGTAGATTGTAAAGTGAGCCGTAGTAATCCGCAAATTGATCAGCTATAGCTTGAGGATTTACAATTTTGTGTGGTTGTGTAGGGTGCTGTAGGTAGGCTATTCTCGTTTTAGTTCGAGCCGCCTTTAATCTGTTTGCTAGATATTTTCCTGCTCTATTAGCATTGGCGTAATAGTTTAGTTGGAGGCGTCGGAGATGTATGTCATATTGTTGTGATAGCAGATTTCTAAGTTTTTCTCTGAGGGAGTTCATTTTGTCAGTAAGTGGTAATGTAGGGGATTGTTTGTGTTGTGTGGTGATATCGTGGAGTGCTACCAGGATATTGTGAAGCTGAGTCCGTTTCCTCTTTTCTCTGGCTCCTATTTGGATTAAAACGCCTCTCATGAAGGCCTTGTGTGTGTTCCATAAGATGTATGGGTCCTTGACTGAACCAACATTGTCTGAAAAGAAATGGTGTAGGTTCTGAGATAGTAGTGATTGGAGTTGTGGGTCATGGAGTATGCGTGTATTGCAGCGCCAGATGAGGGGGTGAGGAACTTTAACTTTTTTAACTGGTACCAGGTTTGGGTCTCTCAAAATGCGATGGCATCTTGGGAGACCCTGTGAAAGTGTGTCCTAGTCTGTGCAGTGCTGTACCCTACGCTAATACTCAACTAGTGTATGGTAGCGTTCACATTCACTAATGCAAAGACCAGGTTTGTCAGGACAGAAGGGACAATAATACCGGGTGTCACGCCTAAATCCGCGCTTGCTGCAGACACGACATCTTTTTTGGGGGGCTCGTTGGGTAGGGGTATTCGGGAGGACATAAAGAAAATGCCTCTCATGCAGCCGGCTTACTGCATTTGGTTGGGGAAGGTGAGGTGGAGCACCGTCTGGAAACAGAAGGGCTCTGACGATCTCTTCCTGGAATTTAAGGAAGGATCCAGTCTGTCCTGAAGCTCTGTATAGCACATAAGCATTCAGCAAAGCCAATTGAAATAAATAAACAGACACTATTTTTGTACCAGCGTCTGGCCTTACGGGCAACTAGGTACGGCGCCAACAACTGGTTGTTGAGGTCCACCCCTCCCATATTTTGGTTATATTCGTGGACACAGAGGGGTTTCTCCACAACACCAGTCGCCGTAGTAATTTGGACCGTCGTGTCTGCATGAAGGGAGGTAAGAATGAAAACATTCTTATTGTCCCTCTACTTCATAGCGAGCAAGATATTACACTGCAAGCAGGCTCTCTCCCCCAGCCTAAGACGAGAATCTACAAGCCGCTGGGGAAAGCCCCGGCGATTAGGGCGCACGGTGCCACATGCTCCAATCTGATGATCAAAAAGGTGGCTAAAAAGTGGCACGCTCGTGTAATAATTGTCCACGTACAAGTGGTACCCCTTTCCGAATAAGGGTGACACCCACTCCCACACTATCTTGCCAGCGCTTCCTATGTAGTCAGGGCAGTTTGTCGGCTCTACGTGACTATCTTTGCCCTCGTAAACCAAAAAATTACATGTATAGCCTGTGGCCCTGTCACAGAGCTTATACATCTTGACCCCGTATCTGGCACGCTTGCTGGGAAGGTACTGTTTGAATGACAAGCGGCCAGAAAATTTAATCAGGGACTCATCAACGCAGACAACTTGATGGGGAGTAAACAAGTCTGCAAAACATTGGTTGAAGTGGTTTACGAGGGGCCGAATTTTGTAGAGCCGATCGTATCCAGGGTCTCTTCGAGGACGACAGAGTTCATTGTCGTTGAAGTGCATGAACCGCAAAATCAGCTCGTATCGTGCCCTGGCCATGGAGGCAGAGAACATGGGCATATGGTAAATTGGGTCAGTGGACCAATATGACCGCAACTCACTCTTTTTATTTATGCCCATGTTGAGGGAAAGGCCCAGAAAGAGCTTCAATTCAGAAACCATAATTGTTTTCCAATCTCTGGCAAGGGAGGACTGGGGAATAGTGGCGATGTGTTGACCAGCGTACAAATTGCTTTGGTCCACAATAGATCTATAGAGATCTTCGGTGAAAAACAGCGAATAAAAATCCAGTGGCGTAAAACCAACTGTTTCCACCTGAATTCCGGGTTGGCCAGTGAATGGGGGAAGTGCGGGTGCTGCAGAAGTGGTGGGTTCCCAATTCGGATTGGCAAATGCAGCAGGAAGGGCACTATGGGCACGACAGGCCTGTGTTCGTCTTGGTGGCAGCGGAACACTACTAGTGCTTGCCACCTCGCCAGCTTGAACTGCACTTATGGGACTCGCCACGTCACCAAGTATTACTGCAGTGCTGGATGTACGACATGGGTGTACTAGGCCGCTGGTGCTTGCCAGTTCACCAGAAGGAATAGCGGCACTAGTACTTCTCTGCTCCATACGAGGGACCTGCGGTTCTTGCACTTCAAGGACAGAAGAAGAAGATTGGGGTCTGGTATGCCTGACCTTAGCAGGGACCACAACTCCGTCGTCAGAGCTATCAGTCATGGAGCCGCTGTCGTCTACAGTATCGTATTCTGAGCCTGAATCTGACAGATGAGTGACTTCCTCTTCACTATCTGTCATGCTCAGAAACGTGTAGGCCTCTTCACTAGTGTACCTTCGATTTGCCATTTTGGGCTCTAAATTTAGGGGTACACTAGTGAGACTCACAGGCAAAAAAGCTCCTGACTGTTAGTGACTGATTCAAAACGCTACCAAAAACTGTTTTTGATTGCAGGGATCAGGCCTGACTCTGCGAACGCTGCAGTTATGTGTGCTTAGTGTTTTGTAAGTGACAGTTATCGATCGATACTGCACTTGGGTGGGCTGGGCTGGGCGGAGGGCCAAAACGCAGGTGCTAGCAGGTATCTGGGCTGATCCCGCTAACACTGCGTTTTTGGGGACCTGCTGGGGAGTATAGATCGGATCAGATATCGATCCGTTCAGATACTATAGCACTAAGGGAGGTGTATGCTGCGTGCTTGGGTGTTAGCGGTACTGGCACTAACCTGACGCTGCCTGGGGCGACGCAGACCTTATCTGATCCTAAAAACGTAACTTATATCACCGCCGGGCAATTAGGGGGTTAAACCTTTATAAGGTAATAAACGGCGGGTGCCCTAAAACTATAATAAACTATAAAAAACAAACTAACCAGCGTCACCCCTAACACTTATACGGTGATCGCTGGTGAAAGGGTTAACTAGGGGGCAATCAGGGGGTTAAAACCTTTAGTAGGTAGTATATGGGGGTCCCTGTCGCTATAAAACACTGACAGCGAACCTATATACTTACCTCCCTAACTAGCGTCACCCGTGTCACTAATACAGCGATCAGAAAAATGATCGCTTAGCGACACTGGCAATGGGGGGTGATCAAGGGGTTAACCTTTATTAGGGGGGGTTAGGGGGGTACCTAGACCTAAAGGGGGGTACCCCAGACCTAAAGGGCGCTAACCCTAACTGCCCTAACACTTATAACTGTCACAAACTGACACCAGTGCAAAAAAAAAAAAATGCTATTGGTGTCAGTGTGACAGGGGGGTGATCGGGGGGTGACTGGGGGTGAAAAGTGTGCTGGCGTGTTCTACTGAACGTGTAGTGTTGGTGCACTTACTTGATGTCTTCTCTCCTCGGCGCCGGAACGAAAAGACCGGCTCGAGGAGAGATGACATCACTTCTTCTCCCTCTGTTTACATTACAGAGGCAGAGGAAGGATTTTCATTCGCCGGGAGTGATCGGGAGGGGGTGGCCTCCCCCTCACCTTTCATCGTCCGCGAACAAATGCCGGCCGCCTCTGGCATCGGGGGGGGGTTCCGATCGGACCCCCCGCCCGCGAGAAGGCAATCACATACCAGGTACGTGATTTTGCCTGCCCTTGCCATTCTGCCGCAGTATATCTGCGTGAGGCGGTCGGCAAGTGGTTAAGAAAAGGATTTTAGGGTAGGTCAGAAATCCTACTTTTATGTTGTTTACAGAGCTGCATTCATGTTTGTTGTTTTAAATCTACCTGAAGTTCAACTGTAAGCCCTGTTGCTGACCACCAAAATTATACAACTTGCACAACAAAGAGTGGGGCTTGGCACCGGAAGTGTCAGTGCCCAGTCTAGGACCCAAGAGGCTTGATTTTGAAGATTTACACAAGTATACCTGTCTAGCTTTTTTTTCTTGAGCATTTTGTAGGCAAGATAGTTTGAATTTAAAGTATAACTAAAGGCAGAGTCGAGAGAGATTAGAACGCCTGTCTTTTTTTTTTTTTTTTTCTTTTATTGCTGTCTGTGCCTCCATTAAGGAGATTTGCCCCTCTCTAAAAAAAAAAAAAAAAAAAAGAAAAAAGTTATGCCGATAGTTTTACTTTTAAAGCGTTTGTTACACCCACTCTTCATAATCCTGTTATGCGCCTGCTGTACCATGTACTTGTATGATAAACTATCCTGTTCTCTTTGTATTGCTTCCTTTATGTGAAATACCTGGTATTCCTGCCAGTTCCTATGCTTTCCTATTAAAAACTGACCCCACTAAGCAGGCGAGCACACCGTGGTCAGTTCTCTAGCTATGCTGGAAACTCGGTGAGCTCTCCTCCCATGATCAGACTTGTCCTGACATGCCCCTGCTGCATAGCCGTTAACTGGGAAGCTCAGTTTGCTGCTGCTTCTCCTTCCCCCAGCTCTTCTGCAGCTGAGAACAGAGGAAATGTGGGAAATAAAGGTATTTATAATGTATTTATTTTCTATGTGTTTTTGTAATGTTTTATCTATACAAAAAAAAAGTTGCCTTTCATTTCTATTTTAAACTGAATGGGTTGTTTTACAGCATGATCGTTTACAATCTAAGTTGAATATGAACATTAACTGTAAACTACCAAGGTTTTGATTGATTAGTGAGATTCAGCCTGTTTATTTGATCTGGTGAGTGTTACCGCCAAAAATTAAATAAAATAACAAATTTTTGCTTGTCACCAGAACAAGAATAAATGGGAAAATCTATCAAGGGTTACAGTTGTTCTGGTTTATCCTGGGGTTAACTATCAATTCCTTCACTTCCATCTCCCCAATGGGACACTGATGCCAAAAACTCTATCCAAATGGAATTTTTTTTTTTTCCTTTTTAGTCCTGCTTTTAAGTGATTGTAAATAATCACCTTGTAAAACAACCCATTCAGTTTAAAATAGAAATCAAAGGCAAAACATCTCTGCATAGATATAAAAAATATATATAAAACAGCCCTTTTCACTTTTTTTATAAGTGATCACATTCCTTCTGTTCCCAGCTGCAAAAGAGCTGGGGGGAGGAGAAGCAGCAGCACACTGATCTTGCCAGTGAATGGCTATGCAGAGGAGGCATGTCAGGACATGTCTGATCATTGGTGGAGAGTAGGCTGAGTTATCAGCATTGCTAGAGATCTGACCACAGTGTTTGTTTTCTTCTGCTTAGTGTGGTTAGTTTTTTTTTATAGGAAAACAGGGGGACTGGCAGGAACACCAGGGATTTCACATAAAGCAATACAAAGTTGAAGTAACAAACACTTGAAATGCTTAAGAACCAGCCGCTGCAGTTATACTGCGGCAATGTGGCTCGATCCTGCAAATCGCCGTAGGTGTACGTTGGCTCGTACATGGCCATTTGTGGGCTCCCATTGGCCAGCGGGGGAGCCAATAAGTGGGTCCGGCGGACTCTATGTCCGTCGGCGACCCGCGATCGTTCCCTGCAGTGACCAAACGGGGATCTTCCTGTGTAAACACGGCAAATCTCCATTCTTACAGGGAAAATCACACAGATCCTGTCTTTCTGCTATGCAAGAAGATGGATCTGTGTGTTTCCCCAGTCACACAGCCCCCCATACAGTTAGAACACACAGTGGGGGAACACATTTAACCCCTTGATCGCCCCTGATGTTAACCCCTTCCCTGCCAGCGTCATTAGTACAATAACAGTGCATATTTTTAGCACTGATTACTGTAATAATGTCATTGGTTCCCAAATCTGTCCGCCGCAATTTTGAAGTCCCGCTAAAATTAACTGATCATCGCCAATACTAGTAAAAAAAATTAAAAAGCCATAAATCTATCCCCTATTCCCCTATTTTGTAGATGCTATATCTTTTTGCGCAAACCACGCTTATCGCAATTTTTATTTTTTTTTTTTAACTAAAAATATGTAGAATACATATTGGCCTAAACTGATGAAGAAATTCATTCTTTTACTTGTGTTTTTTTGGATGTTTATTATAGCAAAAAGTAAAAAAAAAAAAATATATATTATTATTATTATTATTATTATTATACAGTGTATATATATAGCGCCAACAGTTTACGTAGCGCTTTACAACTTGAGGGTAGACAGTACAAATACAATACAATTTGATACAGTAGGAATCGGAGGGCCCTGCTCCTTAGAGCTTACAATCTAAGAGGGAAGGTCAAGAGATACAAGAGGTAATAACTGTGGGTGATGTGCTGATTGAGAAGATAAATGTACAGTTGTTAGGTGGGGGCCAGATAGGCTTCTCTGAAGAGATGAGTTTTCAGGGATCGTCTGAAAGTGGATAAAGTAGGAGAAAATCGGACGGATTGGGGTAGAGCATTCCAGAGGATGGGGGAGGCTCTGGAGAAGTCCTGAAGGCGAGCATGGGATGAGGTGACAAGGGAGTTTGAGAGCAGGAGGTCTTGGGAGGAGCGAAGAGAACGATTAGGTTGGTATTTTGTGACTAGGTTAGAGATGTAGCTAGGAGCCAGGTTGTGGATGGCTTTGTAAGTTATAGTTCGTATCTTGAATTTAATTCGGTGACTGAGTGGCAGCCAATGGAGGGATTGGCAGAGGGGTGTAGCAGACGCTGAGCGGTTTGTGTGGTGGATGAGCCTGGCCGCAGCGTTCATGATGGACTGAAGTGGGGATAGCCTATTTAGAGGTAAACCAATGAGGAGGGAGTTGCAGTAGTCAAGGCGGGAGATGACCAGGCAGTGGATTAGAAGCTTTGTGGTGTCATTGGTTAGGAAGGGGCGTATCTTGGAGATGTTGCGAAGACAGAGGCGGCAAGCTTTGGATAGTGATAGAATGTGGGGTCGAAAGGTTAGTTCAGAGTCCAGGATTACACCTAGGACCTTGGCGTGGGGAGATGGGTTGATAGTTGAGCCGTTGATCTTGACAGGGAGATCAGGGGAAGTGGCACCTGAGGGAGGAAATATCATGAGCTCGGTTTTGGATAGGTTGAGTTTGAGAAAGTGATGTGACATCCAGGCTGATATGTCTGCTAGTAAGTTGGTAATGCGTGAGGAGACAGATGGAGAGAGCTGGGGGGTGGAGAGATAGATTTGGGTGTCATCAGCATAGAGATGATATTTAAAGCCGTGGGAGGCAATCAACTGACCCAAGGAGGTGGTGTAGATTGAGAAAAGGAGAGGTCCGAGAACAGAACCTTGGGGGACCCCAACGGAAAAAGGAAGAGGAGAGGAGGAAGTAGAGTTGTAAGTGACACTGAAGGAGCGGTGGGATAGGTAGGATGAGAACCAGCGAAGAGTACAGTCACGGAGACCAAAGGAGTGGAGTTTTTTGAGGAGGAGGGGGTGGTCCACTGTGTCAAAGGCAGCAGAGAGATCCAGGAGAAGTAGTACAGAGTAGTGTCCATTGGCTTTAGCCATTAGTAGGTCATTTGAGAGTTTAAGGAGAGCAGTTTCCGTGGAGTGTTGGGGGCGAAAACCGGACTGAAGGGGATCAAGAAGTTTATTCATGGTCAGATGGTCGCTTAGTCGGTTGTAGACCAGTCTTTCAAGAAGTTTGGAGGAGAAGGAGAGTAAGGAGATGGGACGTAAGTTGTTGAGATTGGTGGGATCCAGTGAGGGCTTTTTTAGTATGGGGGTGACTAGCGCATGTTTTAGAGAGTTTGGGAAGATGCCACAAGAGAGGGAGAGGTTGAAAATGTGAGTTAGAGAGCGTAGAATCGAGTCAGAGGGTGAGCGTAGCATTTGCGAGGGAACAGGATCCAGGGGGCAAGTGGTTAGATGAGTGCTAGATAAAAGTTTAGCAACCTCAGTAGTAGTAGCAGGGTTGAATGAGGGAAGTAATGATTGTATCTGCGGACATGGGGTGTTGCATGGGGGAGGTTTTTGCGCATTGGCGATCTCCTCATGAATTGTATCAATCTTAGTTTTGAAGTGATTGGCAATCTCCTGGGCAGTGAGTGAGTTGGTGGGTGGAGGCAGTGGAGGACAGAGTAGAGTGTTGAAGGTAGAGAAGAGTTGACGTGGACTGGATGAGAAGGTGTTGATGAGTGTGATAAAGTAGGTCTGTTTGGCAGTGTGAAGGCAGGAGTAGTATTTTAGGAGGGCAGATTTATATTGTGTGAAGTCTTCCTGGGTCTTAGTCTTATGCCACAGGCGCTCAAGAGCGCGGCTACGTTTTCTGAGACTTCTGGTGTCATCTGTTTGCCAGGGTTGTAGCAGTCGGGGCCTAATTCTGCGTGTAGTGAGGGGGGCCAGCTTGTCTAGGGAGGAAGACAGTGAGCTGTTGTAGATGAAAGTAGCTAGGTTGGGGCAGGACAGGGGGGAGATTTTGTCATAGAGGTGATCAGTAGCAGAGAAGAGAAGGGTTGAGGTGGCGAAGGTTTCTGCGTGTAACTGTTAGGCGTTTGGAGGGAGAAGAGGTGGAAGACAAGGAGAGAGCAAAACTAATAAGGTGGTGATCAGAGAGTGGGAGTGGATTGTTGGAAAGGTTGCACGGAGTGCACAGATAGGAGAAGGCAAGGTCAAGGGTATTGCCATTGGAGTGGGTAGGAGCCTGTATCCATTGCTTCAGGTCAAGCGATGAGGTTAGACTAAGAAGTTTAGAAGTAATAGTAGTGTTAGTGTTGACAGGGATGTTGAAGTCCCCAAGAATAATTGTGGGGATTTCAGAAGAGAGAAAGTAGGGTAGCCAGGCAGAGAAGTCATCAAGAAAGGCTGATACTGGTCCAGGGGGCCGGTAGATGACAGCAATTCTTAGAGAAATGGGAGAGAAAAGACGAATGCAGTGTGCCTCAAAAGAGGAGAGTGTCAGAGAGGGAGGTGGGTGGAGAACCTGATAGGTGCTGCATGGGGCTAGAAGGATTCCCACTCCACCTCCCTTCCGTCCACTTGGTCTGGGGGAGTGAGTCCAGAGAAGGCCCCCATGGGAGAGGGAAGCAGGAGAAATAGTATTCATGAAGCCAGGTTTCAGTAATGGCAAGTAGGTTAAAGGAATTTGTGATGAAGAGGTCGTGGAGGGCGGTGAGTTTGTTGCAGACAGAACGTGCATTCCACAGGGCACAGGAAAAGGGGGGGCTGGTTTTGGAAAGAGGAATAGAGACCAAGTTCTGTGGGTTGCGGCTCCTGCCAGAGGGTGTAGGGGGATGGGAGCGTTGGGCAAAGACAGATGATGGTGGCCCAGGGTTTGGGGATATGTCACCAGAGATTAGGAGAAGCAGGAGGGTGAGGGAGGTAATGTGGGACTGTGATTTATGTGAAGGGGCATGTCTCAGAGTACTGGAGGTTTTATCAGTGTATGGATGTAGAATGAGCGAGAGTTGGTAAGAGCAGTAGTAGGGGGAAGACAGAAGGCAGGGTGATATGTATAAGCAGGCGGGTGGAGAGGGGGGGTGAAGGTAAGAGTTTGAGGAGAGAGGACAGGAGTGTCAGAAGCAGTGGTAGAGAGTGCATGTTACAGAGTGGAAGGAGAGCTTAATAGAGAGACAGGGTCACCTGCAGTCTGTTAGCAGCTTTCCAGTGCAGATAGCTGTATTCGTTTGCTTCGTGCAATCGCTGAAGTGCAGAGAATGAAGTGCATATCACTTGTAGAAAGAATCACTTAGAGAAAGAAGCCTTAAAGATAGAAGCCATTGCAATGTGCTCACCCCTTAAGGATGCTCAAATATATACTGTTATAAGGGAGGGGTTGAAGTTCATTAATTAATCACGAGTGTCTATAAGAGTGCCTAGCAATCAAAGTGAACTTTTTGCTTCAAAAGTCAGAATAGCAAGAGGCCAAGACAAGATCAACACATAAAACTTAGGTAAGACAGTCCAGAAAAACAAATAATGTCATGGTTGTTCGCACAGGGCAACAGATAGAGAAGGCCACATACCAGAGACACACACACACAGAGACAGCAGGCAGATCCCAATTTCAGTTAACGGTGGAAGATGTGGATGAGCTGACACATACCAGAGACACACACACACACAGAGACAGCAGGCAGATCCCAATTTCAGTTAACGGTGGAAGATGTGGATGAGCTGACACATACCAGAGACACACACACACACACACACACAGAGACAGCAGGCAGATCCCAATTTCAGTTAACGGTGGAAGATGTGGATGAGCTGACACATACCAGAGACACACACACACAGAGACAGCAGGCAGATCCCAATTTCAGTTAACGGTGGAAGATGTGGATGAGCTGACACATACCAGAGACACACACACACACAGAGACAGCAGGCAGATCCCAATTTCAGTTAACGGTGGAAGATGTGGATGAGCTGACACATACCAGAGACACACACACACAGAGACAGCAGGCAGATCCCAATTTCAGTTAACGGTGGAAGATGTGGATGAGCTGACACATACCAGAGACACACACACACACAGAGACAGCAGGCAGATCCCAATTTCAGTTAACGGTGGAAGATGTGGATGAGCTGACACATACCAGAGACACACACACAGAGACAGCAGGCAGATCCCAATTTCAGTTAATGGTGGAAGATGTGGATGAGCTGACACATACCAGAGACACACACACACACACACACAGACAGCAGGCAGATCCCAATTTCAGTTAACGGTGGAAGATGTGGATGAGCTGACACATACCAGAGACACACACACACACACACACAGAGACAGCAGGCAGATCCCAATTTCAGTTAACGGTGGAAGATGTGGATGAGCTGACACATACCAGAGACACACACACACAGAGACAGCAGGCAGATCCCAATTTCAGTTAATGGTGGAAGATGTGGATGAGCTGACACATACCAGAGACACACACACACAGAGACAGCAGGCAGATCCCAATTTCAGTTAACGGTGGAAGATGTGGATGAGCTGACACATACCAGAGACACACACACACACACACAGACAGCAGGCAGATCCCAATTTCAGTTAATGGTGGAAGATGTGGATGAGCTGACACATACCAGAGACACACACACACACACACAGACAGCAGGCAGATCCCAATTTCAGTTAACGGTGGAAGATGTGGATGAGCTGACACATACCAGAGACACACACACACACACACACACACACACACACACAGAGACAGCAGGCAGATCCCAATTTCAGTTAACGGTGGAAGATGTGGATGAGCTGACACATACCAGAGACACACACACACACACACAGAGACAGCAGGCAGATCCCAATTTCAGTTAACGGTGGAAGATGTGGATGAGCTGACACATACCAGAGACACACACACACAGAGACAGCAGGTAGATCCCAATTTCAGTTAACGGTGGAAGATGTGGATGAGCTGACACATACCTGTAAAGAGACAGAAGGAATGATCAGGTGAGGCAGAACTTAGTGCAGAGAATGAAGTGCATATCACTTGTAGAAAGAATCACTTAGAGAAAGAAGCCTTAAAGATAGAAGCCATTGCAATGTGCTCCCCCGAGCAATGTGCTCACCCCTTAAGGATGCTCAAATATATACTGTTATAAGGGAGGGGTTGAAGTTCATTAATTAATCATGAGTGTCTATAAGAGTGCCTAGCAATCAAAGTGAACTTTTTGCTTCAAAAGTCAGAATCGCAAGAGGCCAAGACAAGATCAACACATAAAACTTAGGTAAGACAGTCCAGAAAAACAAATAATGTCATGGTTGTTCGCACAGGGCAACAGATAGAGAAGGCCACATACCAGAGACACACACACAGAGACAGTAGGCAGATCCCAATTTCAGTTAACGGTGGAAGATGTGGATGAGCTGACACATACCAGAGACACACACACACACACAGAGACAGCAGGCAGATCCCAATTTCAGTTAACGGTGGAAGATGTGGATGAGCTGACACATACCAGAGACACACACACACACACAGAGACAGCAGGCAGATCCCAATTTCAGTTAACGGTGGAAGATGTGGATGAGCTGACACATACCAGAGACACTCACACACACACACACACAGACAACAGGCAGATCCCAATTTCAGTTAACGGTGGAAGATGTGGATGAGCTGACACATACCAGAGACACACACACACAGAGACAGCAGGCAGATCCCAATTTCAGTTAACGGTGGAAGATGTGGATGAGCTGACACATACCAGAGACACACACACACACAGAGACAGCAGGCAGATCCCAATTTCAGTTAACGGTGGAAGATGTGGATGAGTTGACACATACCAGAGACACACACACACAGAGACAGCAGGCAGATCCCAATTTCAGTTAACGGTGGAAGATGTGGATGAGCTGACACATACCAGAGACACACACACACACACACACACAGAGACAGCAGGCAGATCCCAATTTCAGTTAACGGTGGAAGATGTGGATGAGCTGACACATACCAGAGACACACACACACACACAGAGACAGCAGGCAGATCCCAATTTCAGTTAACGGTGGAAGATGTGGATGAGCTGACACATACCAGAGACACACACACACACACACACACACAGAGACAGCAGGCATATCCCAATTTCAGTTAACGGTGGAAGATGTGGATGAGCTGACACATACCAGAGACACACACACACACACAGAGACAGCAGGCAGATCCCAATTTCAGTTAACGGTGGAAGATGTGGATGAGCTGACACATACCAGAGACACACACACACACACAGAGACAGCAGGCAGATCCCAATTTCAGTTAACGGTGGAAGATGTGGATGAGCTGACACATACCAGAGACACACACACACACACAGAGACAGCAGGCAGATCCCAATTTCAGTTAACGGTGGAAGATGTGGATGAGCTGACACATACCTGTAAAGAGACAGAAGGAATGATCAGGTGAGGCAGAACTTAGTGCAGAGAATGAAGTGCATATCACTTGTAGAAAGAATCACTTAGAGAAAGAAGCCTTAAAGATAGAAGCCATTGCAATGTGCTCCCCCGAGCAATGTGCTCACCCCTTAAGGATGCTCAAATATATACTGTTATAAGGGAGGGGTTGAAGTTCGTTAATTAATCATGAGTGTCTATAAGAGTGCCTAGCAATCAAAGTATATATACATTTTTTTTTGTTTATAGCGCAAACAATAAAAACTGCAGAGGTGATCAAATACCCCCAAAAGAAAGAAAGCTCTATTTGTGGGGGAAAAAAGGACATCAATTTTATTTTGGGTACAGCGTCGCACGACCATGCAATTGTCAGTTAAACGACACAGTGCCGTATCGCAAAAAATGGCCTGGTCATTAAGGGGGAAAATCTTCCGGGGCTGAAGTGGTTTAAAGACTGAAACCATTGTACACTATTTGTATTCAAATATTGCTTATGTAAGGGTTTTGTTTTTCTAAATTTTAATACTGTGGTGTGGTATTTGTTCTTTTTACAGTTCCATCAACGAAACCTATTACTATTTTTAGTCCGGTGGAGTTGGCAGCGATTATTGCTGGACCTGTTTGTTTTATCTGTATTTTACTGATGTTAATTCTATATATTTGCCACAATCGCACGGTTATCCATCATCGTGTTCCAAATGAGGAAGATCCTTCAATGGACAGGCCCTTCATATCAGAGGGAACAACGCTTAAAGATTTAATATATGATATGACCACATCAGGATCTGGTTCAGGTAATTACAAAACATGTCTTTTTAGTACCTTAGGTTTTTGTGCTGACAACCCGGTACTGGTAGTATAGAGTATAGTGGTGTTTGAAAAGTAGAGTAAAAACAGGGCCCTCCATGCACTGACCCCTAACCTTAGAGAGCTTTTAAGCGACACTAATAAGGTAAAATAAATCTTCAGGTATAATTAAAGGCAAAACTTTTTTTGTTTTGGCTAGAGTAGAGATAGATTAGAACACCTGTCGGTTTTTATTGCTGTCTATGCCCCCGTTAAGGAGCTTCACCACCTCAGTTTGTCCTATTTACCATTATCATTGAAAGTAAAAAAAATCCCCAAATTTTGGGTTGTCCCAAAAAAGTAATAGAGGGGAAATGCTCCGCAATGCGATACAGATGGAAAAAAAAAAAAAAAATCTGACGGGTTATAACACTCCCTTAATCTATCCCAAAATGAAGGAAAAAATTGCCTATAGTTCTACTTTACTAAAGGGTGCTCTGCTGCTGTATTTGTCTCCCTGGTGGACCTTGTCTGCTCCCTTCCCCCGGTTCCAGCACTGCAACAGCTTTCAGTGTCTTCATCATTTAATTACGGGTGTGTTTCAATGCCTTTTTCTCCTGAAGTGTCAGATCCTTGAGAGAGAGGCTACAGTGCTGGAAAAGGGGGTATGTAGAACACACAGGCATCTTCTGTTGCAATACCCTTGTGTTTAGGATTTTAATTTACTCTGACAGGGTCACTTTTAAGAGGACATCATAGTAACATGTAAACTTGGATAAATTCCTAGCGTTATAATGTAACCACTTTGTGTACGGGGCAATTTTTTAAAGCTTTTCACACATGAAAATCTGTATTTTTTGAACCCTCGAACATGACATATTTTCTGAAAACTGGGGCCCTGTAGAATAAAATGATGGTTGCAGTTGTGTTATATTGCATGATATTTGCACAGCTATTTATTAAATGCCTATTTTTAGAAAAAATACAGTCAAACGCATTTTGTTGCACAGAAGTGCAATATAATCTATACTAAATATTTCAAGACTCAAAGTTGGCTAGCTCAGAGGTGGCAGCCCTAAATGTCACTGCTTCCCCTAACGGTCAGGAAAGGAGGCCCAGACAGTTGGTATTTGGGCATTCTGTCATAAGAAGGACTAATAGAATAATTTGTTGCCAGGATCGCCTGAATCGACTGGTTTGCTGTCTCCCTGGAGCCAGGGTTCAGTATGTGGTGGACCAGGATGATAAATTACTGGGAGGGGCTGGGCATGACCTAGCTGTCTTGGTCCATGTTGGGACCAATGGCATTACAAACAAAGATGAAGGATCCTTAACCACTTGCCGACCGCCTCACACCGATATACGTCGGCAGAATGGCACGGGCAGGCAGAGTAACATACCTGTACGTTACTCCCCTCCCACGGGTGGGAGGTGCGATTGCGCCCCCCCCGTGCCTGAGGGAGGCAGTCGGCATCGTTGCAGGAGTGATCCGTCCTGAGTGGGAGACCATGGATTCATGGCCACCCCCTCACAATCACTCCTGACGAATGGGAAGCTTCCTCTGCTTCTGAAACTGTAAACGGAAGCAGAGGAAATGATGTCATCTCTCCTCGTGTCGGTCTTTTCGTCTGGAGCCAGAGGGGAGAAGACCTCACTGTGAGTTTGCACCAACAGCACACTAACACTAGTACACGCAGGCACACATCACCCCCCAATCACCCCTCCTGCACCCCCTTTCACAGTGACACCAATAGCAGTTTTCATTTTTTTACTTTTCACTGCATTGGTGTCATTTTGTGACTGTTATAAGTGTTAGGACAATTAGTGGTAGGCCCCTTTAGGTCTAGGGTACCCACCGAAAAAAGGTTTAACCCTTAATCCCCCCCCATTAACCCTTTCACACCCTGTCACCAGTGTCACTAATAGATCATTTTTCTGATTGCCGTATTGGTGTCACGGATGACACTAGTTAGCCTGTTAGTTATTTAGGTTCACCATCAGCTTTTTTTTTATAGTGTCAGGTACCCCCATAGTTTTAACCCCCTGATTTCCCCCTAATTACCCCTTTCACCAGTGATCACCGTATAAGTGTTACGGGTGACGCTGGTTAGTTTTGTTTTTTTATACCCGCCGTTTATTACCCAATAAAGGTTTAACCCCCTGATTGCCCAGCGGGTGATATCAGTAGAGTCAGTTAGGGTCTGCGTCACCCCAGGCAGTGTCAGATTAGTGCCAGTACCGCTAACACCCACGCACGCAGCATACACCTCCCTTAGTGGTATAGTGTCTGAACAGATCAATATCTGATCAGATCTATACTAGCGTCTGCAGCAGTTTGGAGTTCCCAAAAACGCAGTGTTAGCAGGATCAGCCCAGATACCTGCTAGCACCTGCGTTTTGCCCCTCCGCCCAGCCCACCCAAGTGTAGTATCGATCGATCACTGTCACTTACAAAACACTAAACACATAACTGCAGTGTTCGCAGAGTCAGGCCTGATCCCTGCGATCGCTAACAGTTTTTTTGGTAGCATTTGATACAGTTACTGACAGCCTAGGAGCTTTTTTACCTGTGAGTCTCACTACTGTACCAGTAAATTTAGAGCCAAAAATGGCAAATCAAAGGTACAGTAGTGAACAGGCCTACACGTTTCTGAGCATGACAGATAGTGAAGAGGAAGTCCCTCATCTGTCAGATTCAGGCTGAGAATACGATCCTGTAGAAGACAGCGGCTCCATGACGGGTAACTCTGACAACGGAGGTGTGGTCCCTGCCAAGGTCAGGCGTACCAGACCCCGATCTTCTTCTGCTGTTGTTGAAGTACAAGTACCGAAGGGCTCTCGTATGGAGTACTAGTACCGCTCATCCTTCTGGTGAACTGGCAAGCACCAGCGGCCTAGTACACCCTGGTTGTACATCCAGCACTGCAGTATCATGTGGTGACGTGGCGAGTCCCAGAAGTGCAGTTCAAGCTGGCGAGGTGGCAAGCACAAGTAGTGTCCCGCTGCCACCAAGAAAAAAAAGACAGGCCTGTCGTGCCCATAGTGTCCTTCCTGCAGAATTTGCCAATCCTAATTGGGAGCCCACCACTTCTGCAGCACCCATTATTCCCCCATTCACTGGCCAACCCGGAATTCAGGTGGAAACAGTTGATTTTATGTCACTTGATTTTTATTCACTGTTTTTCACAGAAGATCTCTATAGATCTATTGTGGACCAAAGTAATATGTATGCTGGTCAATTCATCGCTGCTAATCCCCAGTCATCCCTTGCCAGAGATTGGAAACCGATTGCAGTTTCCAAATTTAGGACCTCTCTGGGCCTATCCCTCGACATGGGCATAGTTAAAATGAGTACGTTGCGGTCATATTGGTCCACTGACCCAATTTTCCATATGCCCCTGTTCTCTGCCTCCATGGCCTGGGCACGATACGAGCAGATCTTGCCGTTCATGCAGTTCAACAACAATGAACTCTGACGTCCTCATGGAGACCCTGGATACAATCAGCTCTACAAAATTCGGCCCCTCGTAAAGCACTTCAGCGAACATTTTACAGCCTTGTTTACTCCCCATCAAGTTGTCTGCATTGATGAGTCCCTGATTAAGTTTTCCTGGCCGCTTGTCTTTCAAACAGTATCTTCCCAGCAAGTGTGCCAGATACGGGGTCAAGATGTATAAGCTCTGTGACAGGGCCACAGGCCATACATATAGTTTTATGGTTTACGAGGGAAGAGATAGTCACGTAGAGCCGCCAAACTGCCCAGATTACATAGGAAGCGCTGGCAAGATTGTGTGGGACTTGGTGTCACCCTTATTCGGAAAGGGGTACCATTTGTATGTGGACAATTATTACACGAGCGTGCCACTTTTTAGTCCCTTGTTTGATCATCAGATTGGTGCATGTGGCACAGTGCGATCTAATCGCTGGGGCTTACAGATTCCCGTCTTAGGCTGGGGGAGAGAACCTGCTTGAAGTGTAAATAACTTGATCGCTGTGAAGTGGAGGGATAAGAATGTTTTCGTTCTGTCCTCCATTCATGCAGACACGACGGTCCAAATTCCTACCGCGACTGGTGTTGTGGAGAAACCCCTCTGTGTCCACGAATATAACCAAAATATGGGAGGGGCAGACCTCAATGACCAGTTGTTGGCGCCATACCTAGTTTCCGTAATGCCAGATGCTGGTACAAACAAGTGTATACTTATTTCAATTGGCTTTGCTGAACGCTCATGTGCTATACAGAGCTTCAGGACAGACTGAATCCTTCCTTAACCCTTTCATGACTAAGCCTATTTTTGAAATTTGGTGTTTACAAGTTAAAATCCGTATTTTTTGCTAGAAAATTACTTAGAACCCCCAAACATTATATATATTTTTTTAGAAGAGAGTCTAAAGAATAAAATGGCGATTGTTGCAATATTTTTTATCACACGGTATTTGTGCAGCGGTGTTTTAAACGCAAATTTTTGGAAAAGTGACACTTTCATGAATTTTAAAAAATCCAAACAGTAAAGTTACCCCAATTTTTTTGTATAATGTGAAAGATGATGTTACGCCGAGTAAATAGATACCAAACATGTCACCCTTTATAATTGCACGCACTCGTGGAATGGCGACGAACTACGGTACCTATGAATTTCCATAGGTGACGCTTTAAAAATTTTTTACGGTTACCAGGTTTGAGCTACAGAGGAGGTCTAGGGCTAGAATTATTGCTCTCGCTCTGACGATCGCGGCGATACCTCACATGTGTGGTTTGAACACTGTTTACATATGCGGGCGCGACTTCCGTATGCGTTTTCTTCGCTGCGCGAGCTCGCGGGGACGGGGGCGCTTTAAAAAATTTTTTTTCTTTTTTTTTTATTTATTTTATTTATTTTTGTACTTTTATAAATTGTGTTTAAAATTTTTTTTTTTTTTTTTTTTACTTTTATTGCTGTCACAAGCAATGTAAACATCCCTTGTGACAGTAATATGTGGTGACAGGTACTCTTTATGGAGGGATGGGGGGTCTAAAAGACCCCCCATCCCTCCTTTACACTTCAAAGTATTCAGATCGCCGAAAACGGCGATTCTGAATACTGTGTACTTTTTTAAATTCGGCGCCATTGGCAGCCGAGTAAACGGGAAGTGACGTCATGACGTCGCTTCCGCGTTTACAATTAGAAGGCTGGAACGAAGCTTCGTTCCAGCCCGCCCCCAGCCGCCGGAGATTCCCGAATGGACACCGGGCCTCCCGATCGCACGGGAGGCCCGGTAACAGCGGCGGGAGGCGGCGGGAGGGGGGGGGATGTCCCCTCCCGCTCCTCCGGTATAACAGCCGAGCGGCTTTTAGCCGCATCGGTTGTTATATTCGGGTAGCCGATCGCCCGCTGAAAACAACGGTACCGGGATGATGCCTGCAGCTGCGGGCATCATCCCGGTATAACCCCGGAAAGCCGAGGACGCATATGTGCGTTCGGTCGGCGGGAAGGGGTTAAATTCCAGGAAGAGATTGTCAGAGCTCTTCTGTTTCCAGACGGTGCTTCACCTCACCTTCCCAATCCAAATACAGTAAGCCGGTTGCATGAGAGGCATTTTCTATATGTCCTCCCTAGTACCCCTACCCAACGAGTCCCCCAAAGAAGATGTAGTGTCTGCAGCAAGCGGGGATATAGGCGTGACACCCGCTATTATTGTCCCTCCTGTCCTGACAATCCTGGTCTTTGCATTGGTGAATGTTTTGAACGCTACCATACACTAGTATAGTTTTAGCGTAGGGTATAGCACTGCACAGACTAGGACACACTTTCACAGGGTCTCCAAAGATGCCATCGCATTTTGAGAGACCCGCACCTGGAACCGAACTGTTATGCCCTGCACACACGGTCGGACATTGATCAGACATTCCGACAACAAAATCCATGGATTTTTTCCGACGGATGTTGGCTCAAACTTGTCTTGCATACACACGGTCACACAAAGTTGTTTGAAAATCCGATCGTTCTGAACGCGGTGACGTAAAAGACGTACTTCGGGACTATAAACGGGGCAGTAGCCAATAGCTTTCGTCTCTTAATTTATTCTGAACATGCGTGGCACTTTGTGCGTCGGATTTGTGTACACATGATCGGAATTTCCGACAACGGATTTTGGTGACGGAAAATTTTATAGCAAGCTATCAAACTTTGTGTGTCGGAAATTCCTATGGAAAATGTGTGATGGAGCCTACACACGGTCGGAATTTCCGACAACAAGGTCCTATAACACATTTTCCGTATGTACAGGGCATAACAGTTGCAAATAAAAGTGTAAAAAACTAAATATAAAATAAAAAAAAAAACAAAAATAGTTGTTGTTTCATTGTTCTCTTTATTGTTCTGCTCTTTTTTTTTACTGTATTCTATTCTGCAATGTTTTATTGTTATGTTTTATCATGTTTGCTTTTCAGGTATGTAATTTTTTTATACTTTACTGTTTACTGTGTTTTATTAACCATTTTTTTGTTTTCAGGTATGCCATTCCACTCCAGCGTGGATTTATTTATCTTGACAGCAACAGCGTTTGCTCCCATGATACATAAAGCCATGACTCCAGCACTGTATGAGGTGATTTCACCACCACAGTTAAAAAAGAGCATATATGCCGAAACATGGGGGCAGCAGGGGTGGAGGAGCGATTTGCTCCTAATTTTTGGACGGATGCCCCCATGCTTCGGCATATATTTTTTAGGCCATTCAGCTGCATCGCTGATTTTATTCATCTTGACAGCAACAGCGTTTGCTCCCATGATGCATAAAGCCGTGACTCCAGCGCTGTAGGTGATTTCACCACCACAGTTAAAAACAAAATGGTGCATGTATGCCGTCATTAGAAGTGGGTGGATGAAGGCAGGAATTCTAATGGTGGGCATACCCACCGATCAGTCTATTTTTTTTTTTGTTCAGCCCACAGGCTGCATGTCATTTTTTTTTTTTCAATATATGCCCAACAAGGACCAGCAACGTACTGGTATGTTGCTGGACTTTGAGTGGTTATACCAGAATGATGCCTGCGGGTTTAGGTATCATCTTGGTATCATTCTTTTCAGCCAGCGGTTGGCTTTCATGTAAAAGCAATCCTATCGGCTAATTAGCCTCTAGACTGCTTTTACAAGCTGTGGGAGGGAATGTCTCCCCCCCCCCCCCCCCCACACCCATCTTCCATGGTTTTCTGTGGCTCTCTTGTCCCAACAGGGAACCTGAGAATGCAGCCGGTGGTTCCGCCAGATGACCATAGAGCTGATCAGAGACCAGAAAGGCTCCAATCATCTCTATGGCCTATGAAACTGGAAGCTATGAGCATTTCATGACTTAGATTTCGCCTCTGCTTTGAGGGCAATTTTTTCAAAAAAGATTACCTGTCACTACCTATTGCTATCGTAGGGGATATTTACATTCCCTGAGATAAAAATGATAAAAAAAAAAAAAAAAATGAACAGTTTAAAAATACAATTAAAAAAAAAGCAAAATAAGTAATTAAAAAAAAAAAGCATCCCTGTCCCCCCTGCTCTCGCGCAAAGGTGAATGCAAGAGTCGGTCTGGCGTCATATGTAAACAGCAATTGCACCATGCATGTGAGGTATCACCGCGAAGGTCAGATCGAGGGCAGAAATTTTAGCAGTAGACCTCCTCTGTAAATTTAAAGTGGTAACCTGTAAAGGCTTTTAAAAATGTATGTAGTTTGTGTGCAATTTTAAAGCATGTTGTGTTTGGTATCTGATGACTGATTTCTGATTGGGACTCTAAAACAAAGTTAATACTGCGGGAACAGATTCACAGGACTCAATCACTGTGTTTTAAAATGTCCGTTCCGTGAAAATGTATTATTACATGTTATTTTATACATAGATAAGAAAGGGGTGGTATGAGATGTTATTAAAAACTAACAAATAGAAATATGTTATTAAAAGCTAAAAAATAGAAATATATTATTAAAAACTAGCGAATAGAACAATTGCAAAAGTAAAACCTTGAGAAGGGAGGGGGGAGTAGAGAGCGTTTAGGAGAAGTGTCTGTGTGTTAGGTGAAGGTTACAGAACACATTTCAACAGTGAGAACAAAATGGAGTCTCTTGTGCTGAAATGAACAGTACAGTGAATGTCCATGTCATTTCCCCCCTTTTGTTTATTTGACACCATTCTTCTCCGTGTTACATTCAGCCGATTGCTGGTAACTCCTGTTACATTGGCGCAGAGAGACGGCGTCCTGTTCAGCTCTCTCCTAGCTTTCTCACAATAATGGGTTCATCAGGGCTGGTGGTACATTTGTTGGTACAGCGGGTAGTCACACACAGGTATAGCCTGATAAGGAAGTAAATAACAAATATGAGAAATGGGAACATCACAATGTTTGCGCCTAGTTTCTGTAACCATGTTGCTATGCCATATAAAAAGTCACCAAAACCTCCTAAACCCTTAAAGGGGTTCCATCAATCTTTAGCAATATCCCTGGCCTTATTCTGTAGTTCTCTTATCTTGGCAAGATGCCCTTTAATAATGTCCTCATTATCAGAAATGTATATACAACAGTCAGTACGAAATACTTTACACATCCCACCTTGAGCTGCAGTGAGATAATTCAGCGTTAATCTGTGCTCTAATACTACTTTTTTAAGCTGAGCCATTTCTTCACTTAATAAACCTATATCAGTGGTAGTAAGGTTAATAATCTCATCTACAATTCTAGTGTAGTTATTTAGTCTTTTCATTGCTTCAATTCCCCATCCTGTCCAGGAAGGGAACCATGACCATGCCATGTCACCTTCAGTGAACAGCTCTCTTTTGAACACTAAAGGGTATTCTGGACTTTGAACTGGTCGCACTGTATCTTTGCGAACAGCCAAAGCAGGTGCGAACTTCCCAATATAACATGTACCTGTAACATTAGCAGGAAGCCAGGCATAAACTTTATTCCACATATATAATATAACCCTCTACGTATGGATGGTATGCCTGCTCCTAAAAAACTGGAAGCAATAACATGGAATCTCAGGTAACTGATATTTTCACATATTGGGAACTGTGAGCAATTTGTATTATAAAGGGTTCTATTTAGTTCTGGATCTGGGATATAATAATATTGACCATAGTTTCCTCCATAAACTGTAATTTTTGCTCCGGTGCAATCTGAATTGCCCAACCGTGTACATTTAGTGTTAAACGGGCATGTAATGTTTAAACAAATCTGTGGAGTGTTTATCTGTTTTGAAACCATCAAAGTTACTGATCTGTGCTCATTAGCTGTGGAGACTATGTATGAGCCATTTATTCTGGTCCTGTTTAGATTAGCGAAATTGAGAGGCATTGCTATCATGGGTATTGTTCCTGTTTGAGGATGTAAGTGAGAACATACCCAGCAGTTACTAGCGTTGCTATGAGTTGCATACAGTTTTAACATTTGGATGAAAGGGTTATTTTTTCATGTCTCAGTTCTCACAAACAACAAAAAGAAAAGAAACATTATCGTCATTTTTTTCAAAGGATATCATCACGTTAGGATTTTCTTGCAGTGACTGGCATGAATCCAGGTGGGATTTCCCTCCAACATGACAGCATAACCGCTTGTCAGAAGCACCAAATGTGATCGGTCAAATTTTGGTTCTAGTGGCTTTCTGAAGTGTCGCTTGACCACTACCCAGTCACCTGGTTGGATTCTGTGAATACCTGAAACAGAATCTGGATCGGGGATAGATTTATAAACACCTTCATGTATTTTATTCAGTGTTCTTTGCAAAATCTGAACATATTCTAACAGATTATGGAGATAAGAAATACAGGTAAAAGCCAGTAAATTAGAATATTTTGAAAAACTTGATTTATTTCAGTAATTGCATTCAAAAGGTGTAACTTGTACATTATATTTATTCATTGCTCACAGACTGATGCATTCAAATGTTTATTTCATTTAATTTTGATGATTTGAAGTGGCAACAAATGAAAATCCAAAATTCCGTGTGTCACAAAATTCGAATATTGTGTAAGGGTTAAATTTTGAAGACACCTGGTGCCACAAACTAATCAGCTGATTAACTCAAAACACCTGCAAAGGGCTTTAAATGGTCTCTCAGTCCAGTTCTGAAGCCTACACAAACATGGGGAAGACTTCAGATTTGACAGCTGTCCAAAAGGCGACCATCGACACATTGCACAAGGAGGGAAAGACACAAAAGGTTATTGCTGAAGAGGCTGGCTGTTCTCAGAGCTCTGTGTCCAAACACATTAATAGAGAGGCAAAGGGAAGGAAAAACTGTGGTCAGAAAAAGTGTACAAGCGATAGGGATCACCGCGCCCTAGTCAAGATTGTGAACAAAAACCCATTCAAAAATGTGGGGGAGATTCACAAGGAGTGGACAGCTGCTGGAGTCAGTGCTTCAAGATCCACCACCAAGAGACGCTTGAAAGACATGGGTTTCAACTGCCGCATACCTCGTGTCAAGCCACTGTTGACCAAGAAACAGCGCGAAAACCGTCTCACCTGGGCTAAGGAAAAAAAGAGCTGGACTGCTGCTGAGTGGTCCAAAGTCATGTTTTCTGACGAAAGCAAATTTTGCATTTCCTTTGGAAATCGAGGTCCCAGAGTCTGGAGGAAGACAGGAGAGGCACAGGATCCACGTTGCCTGAAGTCTAGTGTAAAGTTTCCACCATCAGTGATGGTTTGGGGTGCCATGTCATCTGCTGGTGTCGGTCCACTCTGTTTCCTGAGATCCAGGGTCAACGCAGCCGTCTACCAGCAAGTTTTAGAGCACTTCATGCTTCCTGCTGCTGACCTGCTCTATGGAGATGGAGATTTCAGGTTCCAACAGGACTTGGCGCCTGCACACAGCGCAAAATCTACCCGTGCCTGGTTTACGGACCATGGTATTTCTGTTCTAAATTGGCCAGCCAACTCCCCTGACCTTAGCCCCATAGAAAATCTGTGGGGTATTGTGAAAAGGAAGATGCAGAATGCCAGACCCAACAACGCAGAAGAGTTGAAGGCCACTATCAGAGCAACCTGGGCTCTCATAACACCTGAGCAGTGCCAGAAACTCATCGACTCCATGCCACGCCGCATTAATGCAGTAATTGAGGCAAAAGGAGCTCCAACCAAGTATTGAGTATTGTACATGCTCATATTTTTCATTTTCATACTTTTCAGTTGGCCAACATTTCTAAAAAATCCCTTTTTTGTATTAGCCTTAAGTAATATTCGAATTTTGTGACACACGGAATTTTGGATTTTCATTTGTTGCCACTTCAAATCATCAAAATTAAATGAAATAAACATTTGAATGCATCAGTCTGTGTGCAATGAATAAATATAATGTACAAGTTACACCTTTTGAATGCAATTACTGAAATAAATCAAGTTTTTCAAAATATTCTAATTTACTGGCTTTTACCTGTACACTGCACTAACTATGATATAAATCGTGGTGAGGAGCAGCTATATAAGGTGCGACTAATACACTGGGCAAAATGGTGATAACAATGTAGCGCGTGACAAAAGAGCATCTGATTAGT
Organism: Aquarana catesbeiana; assembly: GCF_042186555.1. Taxonomy (NCBI): domain Eukaryota; kingdom Metazoa; phylum Chordata; class Amphibia; order Anura; family Ranidae; genus Aquarana; species Aquarana catesbeiana. The sequence continues at coordinate 254,398,105 of NC_133328.1, read as the reverse complement.
GCTAATCATGTAAAACGATAAAAAATATGATATAGAGGAAGGTGAAAATCAATACATCAGAGGAATGAAAAACAAAAAATGAAAGTGTCCGTATCCTAACAAGGAAAATAGGAAGTCCCACTATGTCTAAACAGACTATACAGCAACTGGATGGTGTAGCTCCTGAAATGATGGGAATCAATATGCAGATCCATCCATGGCAGAGAACATAAAAAGGCAGCGAACATCAACAACAAGATGGTGAGTATACAGTGGGGATCGAAAGTTTGGGCACCCCAGGTAAAAATGTGTATTAATGTGCATAACGAAGCCAAGGAAAGATGGAAAAATCTCCAAATGGCATCAAATTACAGATTAGACATTCTTATACTATGTCAAAAAAAGTTAGATTTTATTTCCATCATTTACACTTTCAAAATTACAGAAAACAAAAAATGGCGTCTGCAAAAGTTTGGGCACCCTGCAGAATTTATAGCATGCACTGCCCCCTTTGCAAAGCTGAGACCTGCCAGTGTCATGGATTGTTCTCAATCATCGTCTGGGAAGACCAGGTGAGGTCAATCTCAAATGTTTTAAATGGCCAGACTCATCTGACCTTGCCCCAACAATTAGCACAATGGGTTCTTCTAAGCAGTTGTCTAGAAAACTGAAACTGAAAATAGTTGACGCTCACAAAGCTGGAGAAGGCTATACGAAGATAGCAAAGCGTTTTCAGATGTCAATATCCTCTGTTCGGAATGTAATTAAGAAAGAAAAATATCAGACAGAACAACTCGCAGGATTGTGAGAAAAGCAATTCAAAACCCACGGTTGACTGCCCGATCCCTCCAGAAAGATCTGGCAGACACTGGAGTTGTGGTACACTATCCCACTATAAAGGGATACTTGTACAAATATGGTCTTCATGGAAGAGTCATCAGAAGAAAACCTCTTCTACGTCCTCACCACAAAAATCAGCGTTTGAACTTTGCAAATGAACATATAGACAAGCCTGAGGCATTTTGGAAACAAGTTCTGTGGACCGATGAGGTTAAAATAGAACTTTTTGGCCGGAATGAGCAAAGGTACGTTTGGAGAAGAAAGGGCACAGAATTTCATGAAAAGAACCTCTGTCCAACTGTTAAGCATGGGGGTGGATCAATCATGCTTTGGGGTTGTATTGCAGCCAGTGGCACAGGGAACATTTCATGAGTAGAAGGAAAAATGGATTCAATAAAATTTCAGCAAATTTTGGATGGTAACTTGATGCCATCTGTGAAAAAGCTGAAGTTAAAGAGAGGATGGCTTCTACACATGGATAATGATCCTAAACACACCTCAAAATCCACGGGGGATTACATCATGAGGCGTAAACTAAAGGTTTTGCCATGGCCTTCACAATCTCCTGACCGTACCTTATTGAAAATCTATGGATAGACCTTAAAAGAGTAGTGCGTGACAGACAGCCCAGAAATCTCAAAGAACTGGAAGACTTTTGTAAGGAAGAATGGGCAAAGATACCTCAAACAAGAATTGAAAGACTCTTGGCTGGCTACAAAAAGCGTTTACAAGCTGTGATACTTGCCAAAGGGGCAGTACAAGATATTAACTCTGCAGGGTGCCCAAACTTTTGCAGACGCCATTTTTTTGTTTTCTGTAATTTTGAAAGTGTAAATGATGGAAATAAAATCTAACTTTTTTTGACATAATATAAGAATGTCTAATCTGTAATTTGATGCCATTTGGAGATTTTTCCTTGGCTTCGTTATGCACATTAATACACATTTTTACCTGGGGTGCCCAAACTTTCGATCCCCACTGTATGCTCTTACCAGATCTGGTGGACTACAGTGTCAGCCACATAGAGTCATCAAAGCAATGTGCCATATCTGGCAGGTGTATGGATGTCCAAATGGATGGAACCTCAACACGAAACCCAAGGGCACTCCTCTGGACTTTCGTATCCAACACAAATTCAGAAACCACAGAATGGAAACACAGAAGGTGGATGAAGCCAGGAGAAATAACCACTCACGCCAGGAGGTCATGCTTGTGAAGATCTCCAAACCCAACGCCACTTCAGGTGCTCAGGAACATGAATCTTGAAGGGTGGGTATGGCCAAGTTATGATGTCCACTCATAACAGGGAATCTTGATGATGTTCATGTCATGGGTCCAATGTTATTGAAAATGCTGTTGGAGGTCTTCACATTTTGGAATGCTCCATGACAATTAAAACGAGACCTTCAGCACCATCTGAACAAACACTAGCAGCCACTGCTCCAACTCCACCTTCCTTCTCCCTCCCTAACAGATTAGAGTGAGAAGCCTGCAACTGTTGGGGAAAATATAGCCCTGTTTTAGGTGGCCCTCCACATAAAATCTCATAGGGGGACAGCCTATATGGTTGTTTAGGGGTAGTTCGTACAGAATATAGGGCTAATGGCAAAGCTTCCACCCATCCTTTTCCTGTATCTGCTTTAATTTTTGCACATCTGTTTTTCGAAATTCCATTAAGTCTCTCAACTTTACCACTACTTTGTGGATAAGGTGTATGGAAAGCTTGCTGTATGTGAAGGGCTTCCATTACCTCTTTCATTACTTCCCCAGTAAAATGGGTTCCTCTGTCACTCTCAATAGTTTCAGGAACTCCATATCTACAAACTATTTCATTCCAAATTTTCTTTGTTGTTTTTGCATTTGCTTTAGCTACTGGCCAGCTCTCGGGCCAACCTGAGAACATGTCAACACACACTAAAGCGAACTCATAGGTGCCTATTCTGGGCATCTAAATGTAGTCTATTTGAATTCTTTGGAAAGGGAAATCTGGCTTAGGAAAATCCTTTTGGGGAACATGGACAGGCCTCCCTGCATTGTACAGAGCACAAGTGAGACATGAAGCACAAAACCTGGCTGCAAATGCACTAAATCCAGGTGCTATCCAGTAGCAGTCAGTAAGTGCCACCATCGCGCCCTTAGCAAGATGACTGACGCCATGTGCCAGTTGTGCTAAAACTGGGTACAAACTCCTGGGTAGACACTACCTGTTGTCAGCGCTCCACAGACCCTGCTGATTTTGGGTAGCATTACATTTGGTCCACTTATCCTTCTCTTCATCAGGGGCCTGGTTCTGCAACTGAATTTGAGTTTCTACATCCCACTGCTCTTGATGAGGGGAATCTGTCCCCGCTACCTGGGCGACCCCTACAGTGGGTGTGACTCCAAATGCCATAAGGGAAGCATCCTTTGCCGCTTGGTCCGCTAAAGCATTTCCTCTGGCTGTCATGTAATTTTCCCTTGCATGCCCTTTTACCTTCAAGATGGCAACTTCTGCTGGTTTCTGAAAAGCCTCAAATAGCCGCTCCTATGAGTTTTGCATTTCTCACTGGCTTCCCTGCACTAGTCAGAAAGTTCCGTGCTTTCCAGATAGGCCCAAAATCGTGGGCTATTCCAAATGCACATCTGCTGTCGGTGTAAATGTTTCCCCTTTGATTCTCTAGGAGATGACATGCTTTGACTACAGCACACAACTCCGCTTCCTGTGCTGACATCTGGGGTGTCAATGCTTCCTGATGTAAAATGGTGTCTGTAGTGGTTACAGCAAACCCTGTGTGTGGCTGACCATCATTAGTGTAAAATCTGGAACCATCTACGAATAAGTGTGTCACAATCTGATAAAGGCTCATCTTTTGCTGGTGTGACAGAGGCTCTTTCTACCTCCATCAGAGCCATACAATCATGAGAAAAATTCTCAGGTTCTACATCAGTACCATTTGTTGCATCTTCCTCATCAATTATAGGAAGAAGAGTAGCCGGATTTAAAGTAACACATCGTTTGTTAAATTCGATGAAGCAAAAAGAGCAGACTAGTACTTGTCAAATCTACTGGCAGACACATGTCTGGTATTTACTTGATTCATGATTTCCTGTACTGCATGTGGCACATACAGGATAAGAGCAGAATCTAGTACAAGCTCCGTTACTTTGTCTAGCAACAAAATGCAGGCTGCTATGGCTCACATACAACTGGGGGAGCCTTTGATGACAGGGTCTAATGAGGCTGATACATACATCACAGGCCTCTGTCTCCATGTAGCTGGGTGCGTACACCTGCAGCAAATCCATTGACTTCATGACAGAACAACGAGAAAGTCTTAGTATAGTCAGGAAGTCCAATGGCGGGAGCTTCAGACAAGATTTTAATAAGCTCTTTCATCTGCAATTCATTGTCCCATGTGAATTTGAAAGGGTTTCTAGTGGTAGCCTCATATAGAGGAGCCATAAGTTCTGATGCATTTGGAATCCAGTCCCTACAATATCCCACTAACCCCAGAAAGGCACGTTGTTGGCGTACATTTCTTGGCTTTTCAAAATTTTGTAGAGTTTTAACTCGATCTGGGGTTAGGTGACGGATTCCATGTGAAATGCAGTGACCTAGGAAGATCACTTTCTCTTGGCAGTATTGTAGCTTATCTTTGCTAACTTTGTTGTTAATGTTATAGAGAAACATGAGAAGGCTTACTGTTTCTCTGCTACAAATGTCCTTTGTATCAGAATAAATAAGCAAATTGTCTATGTACTGAAGCAAAACTGTGTTTGGGTGTGAGGGGGACCATTGGTCCAATACTTGCTTTAACGCAGTATTATATTCAGAGGGGCTACTCACACAGCCTTGGGGCAATCTTGTCCATGCTAACTTTTGGGCATCATGGGTAAATCAAAAGAGGTGCTAGCAGTCTGGGTGCAGGGGCACCGAAAAGAAAGCATTTGCAAGCTCAATTGCTGTAAAGCAGGTATTACACTTAGTAAAGTGCAGGGGTTGGGCACGATCGGGGTATCTGCCTCTCTTATATTGTTAACCACTTCAGCCCCGGAAGGATTTACCCCCTTCCTGACCAGAGCACTTTTTACAATTTGGCACTGCGTCACTTTAACTGCTAATTGCGCGGTCATGCAATGCTGTACCCAAACGAAATTTGCGTCCTTTTCTTCCCACAAATAGAGCTTTCTTTTGATGGTATTTGATCACCTCTGCCGTTTTTATTATTTGCGCTATACACGGAAAAAGACCGAAAATTTTGAAAAAAAATGATATTTTTTATTTTTGTTCTAAAAAAAATCCAATAAACTCAATTTTAGTCATACATTTAGGCCAAAATGTATTCGGCCACATGTCTTTGGTAAAAAAAATGTCAATAAGTGTATATTTATTGGTTTGCGCAAAAGTTATAGCGCCTACAAACTAGGGTACATTTTCTGGAATTTACACAGCCTTTAATTTATCACTGCCTATTCTTGAGGTGCTAAAATGGCAGGGCAGTACAAAACCCCCACAAATTGCTGAGAGGCATGTTCAGCCCATTGAATATTCATTTTTTTTGTCCCAAGTGATTGAATAATGACAAAAAAAAAAAATTTACAAAAAGTTGTCACTAAATGATATATTGCTCACACAGGCCATGGGCTGTGTGGAATTGTACCCCAAAATTCATTTAGCTGCTTCTCCTGAGTATGGGGATACCACATGTGTGGGACTTTTTGGGAGCCTAGCCGCGTACGGGGCCCCGAAAACCAATCACTGCCTTCAGGATTTCTAAGGGTGTAAATTTTTGATTTTACTCCTCACTACCTATCACAGTTTTGAAGGCCATAAAATGCCCAGATGGCATAAACCCCCCCCAAATGACCCCATTTTGGAAAGTAGACGCCCCAAGCTATTTGCTTTGAGGCATGTTTAGTCCATGGAATATTTTATTATTTGACACAAGTTGCGGGAAAGTGACAAATTTTTTTTTTTTTTTTTCTGCACAAAGTTGTCACTAAATGATATATTGCTCACACAGGCCATGGGCATATGTGGAATTGCACCCCAAAATACATTTAGCTGCTTCTCCTGAGTATGGGGATACCACATGTGTGGGACTTTTTAGGAGCCTAGCCACGTACGGGGCCCCGAAAACCAATCACCGCCTTCAGGATTTCTAAGGGTGTAAATTTTTGATTTCACTCTTCACTGCCTATCACAATTTCGGAGGCCATGGAATGCCCAGGTGGCACAACCCCGTCCCCCCCAAATGACCCCATTTTGGAAAGTAGACACCCCAAGCTATTTGCTGAAAGGTATGGTGAGTATTTTGCAGACCTCACTTTTTGTCACAAAGTTTTGAAAAAAGAAAAAAAATACATTTTTCTTTTCTTTCTTCATTTTCAAAAACAAATGAGAGCTGCAAAATACTCACCATGCTTCTCAGCAAATAGCTTGGGGTGTCTACTTTCCAAAATGGGGTAATTAGGGGGGGGTTTGTGCCATCTTGGCATTTTATGGCCTTCAAAACTGTGATAGGTAGTGAGGAGTGAAATCAAAAATTTATGCCCTTAGAAATCCTGAAGGCGGTGCTTGGTTTTTGGGGCCCCGTACACGGATAGGCTCCCAAAAAAGTCCCACGCATGTGGTATCCCCGTACTCAGGAGACGCAGCCAAATGTATTTTGGGATGCAATTCCACATATATATTTTTTGTCATTATTCAATCATTTGGGACAAAAAAAATAAATATTCAATGGGCTCAAATGCCTCTCAGCAATTTCCTTGGGGTGTCTACTTTCCAAAATGGGGTCATTGGGGGGGGGGGGGTTGTACTACCCTGCCATTTTAGCACCTCAAGAAATTAGATAGGCAGTCATAAACTAAAAGCTGTGTAAATTCCAGAAAATGTACCCCAGTTTGTAGACACTATAACGTTTGCGCAAACCAATAAATATACACTTATCGACTTTTTTTTACCAAAGACATGTGGCTGAATACATTTTTGGCCTAAATGTATGACTAAAATTGAGTTTATTGGATTTTTCTTATAACAAAAAGAATAAAAATTTTTTCAAAATTTTCAGTCTTTTTTGGTTTATATCGCAAAAAATAAAAATTGCAGAGGCAATCAAATACCATCAAAAGAAAGCTTTATTTGTGGGAAAAAAGGACGTAAATTTCCTTTGGGTACAACATTGCATAACCGCGCAATTACCAGTTAAAGCAGCGCAGTGCCAAATTGTAAAAAGTCCTCTGGTCTTTAGGCAGCAAAATGGTCCAGGGCTTAAGTAGTTAAAGCGGATCTTCAGTCATTTTTTTCAACTTTCCATCTATTAAATCTTCTGCCCTTGTTGTTTTAACTTTGGATAGTAAAACATTTTTTTTCTGCCAGTAAATAGCTTATACAGCCCACTTCCTGTTTCTTGTTTGGTCATTAGCGTAGGCTTATGACATTATGCACAGGTCTTTCTCTCACTCTCGTGAGAGTTTGCTAGAGGAGGGGGGGGTGTGTGTGTGTCATAAGAGGGCCAATGAGAGCTGCAGAGCTGGAGGTGTGCCTCTATTTAAATCCAGGAGGTGAACAGGCAGCAGTTTCAGCTACCCACAGTTAAAATGTAGCAACAAGATTCAGTCGAGGGAGATTTCTGCAGCATATTTGGCAAGTACAGAATCACGGTATATATAAAATAATATGCAAAGTGGTTGGAGGCAAGCTTCAAAATGGCAAAGATTATTAGATTAATTTTATATTATTATTAAAGATTATTATTACAAATTATGTGAGCAGACTCCAGTTCCTTTTTAAAGTGATGCTAAACAGAGAAGTGTTAATTGCCATAATTTATTCACATAAATCATATAGCCTGCCAAGTACCTTATTCCTGCAATGCTGTTGTGTGCTCACATCTTTCCCTGTTCTTTGGCATCTGCAGGGAAGATCATTGGGAGGGGCTTCTATTACTCTGCTGATGTATGCTCTCTACAGAGTCTGTGTCTGGATGTCCTGTTTCAGAAGAGCAATTCAGATTAGATTATAAATATCATCAAATAACTATTTTACAGCTCTCAATAAATCTTTGAGTATCAAATGTGTATTTTTTGTGCATTAATATGGTGTAGGCAGAGTCAGAGAGGTATATTTCACTCTACACAAAAACAAATGCTTTAGTGGCTTTTTGAGTATACACACTTTTTGTTATATAGCTTGTAATGAGAGTTTTTCATAATCTGGGTTTAATGACACTTTAAGAGTCAATTTAATTAACTAAGCTGCAATTTGAAGGGAAAGACCTCTAAAAGTTATAGTCTCTGAAAATTACTTGTGTAATGCGCAACACAGGAAGGTATATGGAGCTTTGATAACTGAATCCATGGCTAAAGATCTGGGTAAAGGGAATGATTTTGGTTTCTAGAGCAGTCAGCTGACTTCTCGTTGGGGTGCAACCTATATGCTAAACATGGTTTGCACCTAAATGGAAGGGGGGTCTGCTGTGATGGGGGAGAGATTTATGGGAAGGCTTGAGGAGTATTTAAAATGGGATTGGGGATTGGGGGGGGGGGGGCAAATTTACAATATAATGGGGCAGACAAGTCAGTCAGGAGTTAGACACTAATGGAGGGTGGAATGGGAAAGATGGGGGGGGGGGGGGGGGGGTGGCGGCATGTGATTCGTTTCTAGTGTTAAAAACAACCCAACCGTTGGCGAATATATCCCTGTATTGTACTACTTAGGCTGCTTTCACACTGGGGCTGCGAGTCCGTTAGCGGTAAAGCACTGCTAGTTTTAGTGCCGCTTTACTAGCTGTTTAAGCAGCGCTTTTTGGCCACTAGCGGGGTGCTTTTCACGCCCGCTAGCAGCTGAAGAAGGTTACAAGCGCCTGTGTTGTGGCGCTTCCGAATCGCTTTTCAGGTGCTTCGGGAGCACTGCCTACTCATTGCAATAGGCAGGGGCAGTGTAGGAGCGCTCCTACACTGCCCCAAAGACTTTTTTTTCCTGTCCCCCAAGCTCACCATCCCAGTGTGAAAGTACTTAGGCTTTTACACTGGGGAGGCAAGGGAGGCAGGTTTCAAGTGCTTTACAGGTGTTATTTTTAGCGCTAAAACACCTGAAAATTGCCTCAGTGTGAAAGGGGTCTAAAAGATTTGTAAAACGTGCAAAATGCAGCTATGGATTAAAGTGTGTTTAACAATGCCAAAGCAAATTAGTAGAATTGGAAGCCTTGGTACATAAGAACTATGACTTAATTGGTATTACTGAATTTTAGCTTCTTTCTTCAAATTACTGGGCTATTTAATATTCCTGGCTTTACTGTCTTTCGAAAAGACAGGGTAAAATGCAAAGGCGGCGATGTCTGCCTGTGAGATGTAATATCAAAGCGAGTTTGAAAGAGAACCTTGTTGGAGAGTGTGATAACGCTCAAGCATTATGGGCAGAGCTGCATATGGGTGTGTCCTTCAAAGTTATTGGAGTTTGTTATAGGCCTCTCAGTGTTAAAGGGAAGGTGGACACTCGTTGCACAGATAGAAAGGGCTGCAAGGGACGGTGATAATAATGGGGGATTTTACCTACCCTGAAATTGACTGGCACAATGGAACTGCAGAAGGGCGGAAATTTATAAATGTATTACAAGACAGTTTTATGGTATAGTTTATAGAGGTTCCAACTAGAAATGATGCTCTGCTGGACCTAGTAATCGCAAACATCGCAGAGCTTATTACTTAGTCATCTAAAACAATATCAGGGTAGCAAACAAGCACATACTGGAAAGATAAAAGCACCTAAAGGGGAGCTACACCCAAAAGGGAAGACTTTCTTGTCTTGCCTCCTCAACCCTCCCCCTGCTCCACATTTGGCACCTTTTGGGGGGGAGGGGGCAGCGGGTACCTGGTTTTGACAGGTACCTGCTCCCACTCCCAGCTCAGTTCGCCAGTGTGCTCTTCTTTCACTTACCTTTTCTATAGAGGCTTTAAAATTTGCTGTGTGTGTGTATTTTTTTTTTTATTTTATTTTTGTTTTTTAATGCTTATTGATTTAATCACTTCCTGTAGATCATATCCCAGCATACACTGCCTTGTTTCATCACAGAAGATTAAGTGATAGGTGTGGTCCAGAGTGGTAAACACCCTTTCTCATTACTATACTACGTCTTGTTTTGTTTGCACCCCTTTTCTGTAAAATCAGAATGTATATTCACTTTTAGATCTACCATCAGCTATGTAGTGCAAGAGCCTGTCTGATTTGATACAAATTGATTGGATTGTTCTATAGTTCTTGTAAATCTAAAGGAAATTGTACAGAGGTTGTACAATCAGATTGTGGACAAGGTATGGTGAGAAATACTCCTGCGCTTGTGAGGCCGTTTGTTGTAAGGAAAGGGTAGTATTGTAGAAAGTGGAAGGACTGGAGGAGATGGTAAAGCGTGTCCCGCTGCCTTAACTGAACAGGGGTGGTCCGGAGAAGACTGTTTATTAGGAGGTGGATGGAGGGCGCGTGATTGGACGCTTACATCAAAAAATGTTTGGTTTAATCATGTATATGGAATACAAACATATAAAAAATTACATCATACAAATACTACGTTGCATAAAAACAGGTAACAAAATAGGCACTAAGCAGTTAAAATTGGAGTATGCCCATGTTAAGGCAGGTAATTAAAAAAGGCTGATGCATTTCGAGGGTGACCTCTTCATCAGAGCCAGGAGCACAGTCTGTATGGGCCGGTAGGCCGACATGTGTACATGGGAACGAGTGGCTAGTTGGAGGGTATGTCCTGTGATGGATAATTAGTTATTCTAAGTTCCATACCAGTCCATGTCCAGGCGTTCTAGGTGGAATACAGATCAGAACAGTATAGTATGGAGCACATGGCAAGTATATACCGTACACTACAGACATATAATAAATTTACATTAACCACTTGCTTACTGGGCACTTAAACCCCCCTCCTATCCAGACCAATTTTCAGCTTTCGGCGCTGACGCACTTTGAATGACAATTGCGTGGTCATACAACACTGTACCCAAATGAAATTTTTATCATTTTTTCACCACAAATAGAGCTTTATTTTGGTGGTATTTGATCACCTCTGCGGTTTTTACTTTTTATTAAAAAAATGTAAAAAACTGATTGATTTTTTTTTTAAAAAAAAGTTTATTTTTTTATATTTTGTTTTAAAAAATTTTAAACGGGTAATTTTTCTCCTTCATTGATGTACGCTGATGAGGCGGCAGTGATGGGCACTGATAGGCGGCAGTGATGGGCACTGATGGGTGGCAGTGATGGGCAGCACTGGCAGGTGGCACTGATTGGCACTACAGGTGGGCATTGATAGGTGGTACTTGTGGGCACTGATAGGTGGCACTGTGGGCACTGTTAGGTGGCACTGTGGGCACTGTTAGGTGGCACTGTGGGCACTATTAGGTGGCACTGTGGGCACTATTAGGTGGCACTTTTATTGGGCACTGATGAGGCAGATGTGCCTCTTCCACTTGGGGACCGATGTCCCTCACATCCGATCCGGTGATCGGCTTTTTTTTCTACTCGCGCTGTCAGCGTGAGTAAAAAAAAAAAACGATTACCGATCTTTTGTTTACATCATGTGATCAACTGTCATTGGCTGACAGCTGATCACATGGTAAGGGGCCGGGACCGGCCCCTTACACAGATCGGTGATCAGCCGAGTCTCAGTGACTCGGTGATCACAACGCGCCCGGCGCGCGCCCTGCAGGGCGCGCGCAGGGAGCGTGCACAGGGGAGGACGTCATATGACGTCCTCCTGGGAATGTAGGTCCGCGCTGTAGCCGTCATTCGGCTATAGCGCGGATGCCAAGCGGTTAAAAAAGGTCAGATGTGTGGACTTAAAATAATAAGATACCATATCAATACAGGGAATCAATGATAGGTAGTAGACGTTGAAACAAAAAACATGAGATTCTAAATAAAAATATATATTAAAATATATATATATATATATATATATATATATATATATATATATATATATATATATATATATATATATATATATATATATATATATATATATATATACATTGGTGAATGATGTAAAATGCACAGAAAAACGCTGAGAGATCTTTTTTCACCACATGGTGTAACCAGTTGTGCTTCTGTACAAAGGGCATGCGTGTAAATACATCTCCGCCAGCACATGAATCGCTGTGCAGGAAAAAGTGTGGATGTATGCCAATGCGCACAGAAAGCACATCTGGGGCACAGAAATGACTGCAGTTTTGCAAAAAACATAGATATATTCATATACATAGAAATATATAAATATACATATAAAGATAGAGCCCACCTATAAACACATATCATGTGCCTATGTTGAAAACGTGTCATAACAGTGGGGTGGGAATATACAGTTTATGCAGCATGATGGCAAAAAGTGACGGAAGTGAATGCGTTGGAGTATGAGGGTGCATGTAGGCTGTGGAAGTACAGGAATACAGTGGTACTGGTTGCCAAAAATGAAAGTGGCAGACAGGTAGACTGAGGTATCGCACCTACCTACAAATGTAATAGGAATGTATATAATTGTATTTCCCTTTGCGGTGGTACTTGGCTGTCGGATGTGCCTGTAGTGAAAACAGAAGATGAGCAGGGGAGAAACGGAGTGCGACCTGAGAATGGGGAGGGGGGTCCCTCAGGACACTGGTGGATTGACAGGAGAATGGGAGGTACAAAGTTGGTGGGGAGACCTTGTAACTGACCTGTCTCCAGAAGGTATGGAGGAACAGCTGCAGCCTGTATACGTCCTTAGGGGTAGGGAAGCCGTGTGATCCTGGAAGTAGGAGGGGGGAGGAGGGGGTCCTTAAGGTAGCTTAAGCCGTGGATACCTGAACGAGATGTGTCTTTCTGCCTGGAATAGACAAGTGTTGTGATATGGACGTACTTGAGGGTTTAAATGTCTCTGGGGGGTGGGTGGACAGCCCGCCCCCCAGAGACATTTAAACCCTCCAGTGCATCCATATCACAATACTTGCCTATTCCAGGCAGAAAGACACATCTCGTTCAGGTATCCACGGCTCCAGCTACCTTAAGGACACCTCCTCCCCCCTCCAACTTCCAGGATCACACAACTTCCCTACACCTAAGGACATATACAGGCTGCAGCTGTTGCTCCATACCTTCTGGAGACAGGTCAGTTACAAGGTCTCCCCACCAACTTTGTACCTCCCATTCTCCTGTCAATCCACCAGTGTCCTGAGGGACCCCCCCTCCCCCTTCTCAGGTCGCACTCCGTTTCTCCCCTGCTCATCTTCTGTTTTCACTACAGGCACATCCGACGGCCAAGTACCACCGCAGAGGGAAATACAATTATATACATTCTTATTACATTTGTAGGTAGGTGCGATTCCTCATCAGTCTATCTGTCTGCCACTTCCATTTTTGGCAACCAGTACCACTGTATTCCTGTACTTCCACTGCCTACATGCACCCTCCTACTCCAACGCATTCACTTCCGTCACTTTTTGCCATCATGCTGCATAAACTGCATAAACTGTATATTCCCACCCCACTGTTATGAAACGTTTTCAACATAGAGCCCACCTATAAACACATATCATGTGCCTATCTTTATATGTATATTTATATATTTCTATGTGTATATGAATATATCTATGTTTTTTTGCACAACTGCACGGTCATTTCTGTGCCCCCAGATGTGCTTTCTGTGCGCATTGCCACACTTTGTTCCTGCACAGCGATTCATGTGCTGGCGGAGATGTGTTTACACGCATGCGCATGTCCTTTGTACAGAAGCACAACTGGTTACACCATGTGGTTAAAAAAAGATCTCTCAGCGTTTCTCTGTGCATTTTACATCATTCACCTATGTCATTCATATATATATTATATATTATATTATATATTATATAATTTTTTAAATTTAGAATCTCATGTTTTTTGTTTCAATGTCTACTACCTATCATTGATTCCCTGTATTGATATGGTATCTTTTATTATTTTAAGTCTACACATCTGACCTTTTTTAATGTAAATTTATTATACGTCTGTAGTGTACGGTATATGCTTGCCATGTGCTCCATACTATACTGTTCTGATCTGTATTCCACCTAGAACGCCTGGACGTGGACCGGTATGGAACTTAGAATAACTAATTATCCATCACAGGACATTCCCTCCAACTAGCCACTCCTTCCCATGTACACATGTCGGCCTACTGGCCCATACAGACTGTGCTCCTGTTCTCCTGGCTCTGATGAAGAGGTCACCCTCGAAATGCGTCAGCCTTTTTTAATTACCTGCCTCAACATGGGCATACCCCAATTTTAACTGCTTAGTGCCTATTTTGTTACCTGTTTTTATGCAACGTAGTATTTGTATGATGTAATTTTTTATATGTTTGTACAGGTTTGGTTTAATCATGTATATGGAATACAATCAGATTGCATGGTGTATGGCCATCTTTATACAAGTACATAGGATGGAGTGGATGGGGGATACTCAGTTGTCAGTCTCTATTCACGTAGCAGGGAAACCCACATTCACGCATGTGGGGTTTTTTTTGGTTATTTTAGAGGGATTTTGCTCATCATGCATAGGGCAGCCCATTCACCTTAATGGGCTGCCCTACGTGTAGCGATCACCCCAAGGAATCTCCAGAACTTTATTTTTTTTTTTTGGAGCAAAACATTATGCGTTTTTACCGCACTTTTTGGTGCATATTTGTTACACTGCAAACGCAGGCCTGCTACCACTGGGGGGTGCCTTTTAACATGTACTGACAAGGCAATGATGATGCACATTTGCATCTTGTTTATGAAATGTATGGCAGAGCATGCATTTTCTATGCAGTTTGCCATGCATTCAGAAATGCAGAAATGTGAATGGAGCCTTATTGTTTGTGTAAATACAGCAATATCACTTTTTTATTAATATATGTGCTCTACAACATATTCTAGGATCAGATGCCTATAAGAACCAATAGCTAGTACAATAAGCTGGAACATTTCCAAGGTCTAGATCATATTGACAAGAAGCTAAACAGAGTATGACGTATATCCGGGAAAGGAGGGAGAATGGAGAACTGGGGGGGGGGGGGGGGTGCAGGAAAGGGTTTGAACTAAACTTGACACATCTGCTAAAGGAAAAATGCTCAAAGGATCAGGGGAGACGTCCCCTATCATGGATTATATATTGTCTAATAGTGCTGGCTGAGTACTGTAATTAAGAAGTTGGTGGTGGTAATATGGTGCAATAGTCCAGGCGAACAACATCTATAAACTTCCGCCATTTATTGTGGAAGCGCTTGACAGCCTTATAGCCAGCCAGAATCTGGTCCACTGTGTCAGAGGATTGAAGCCCTTTGCTTCAGGAGCTGACGATTGAAAGGACTTCGCTCAGCGAGAGTTCAGAGGCCGATATACAGCATATCTGTTTATGAACAAAGAACCAACATGACTGATTATCACAGTACCATAGAGGAATTTCAAACACTTAATAATTTTCAATCAATTTATTTTACAAAAGTTAATACATAGAAAAAAAAACTATAAAATCAATAAAGCTGTTCTTGTAAGGTTCAACAGTAATAGTTACAACAGATGTCAGAAAAATGGTTGACGCGTTTCACATTTCTGCTTCTTCAGAACCAATTATTTATTGACTTGTAACAAGAGAACCTTAATTGGAGAAATGGGAGGAGATGGATATCATTAGCAATGGTCATATGACTTATATCAGAATAAGAGAAAAAACACATTGTAGTCTCATTTATTACAGTTATATTAACCCTCATTCAAAGAGAGCTTTGTAAGTCATATAACCATTGCTAATGATATCTATCTCCTCCCATTTCTCCAATTAATGTACTCTTGTTACAAGTCAATAAATAATTGGTTCTGAAGAAGCAAAAATGTGAAACGCGTCAACCATTTTTTTTACATCTGTTGTAACTATTACTGTTGAACCTTACAAGGACAGCTTTATTGATTTTATAGTTTTTTTTTCTATGTATTAACTTTTGTAAAATAAATTGATTGAAAATTATATAATAATTAAGTAAAATAAATTGATTTAAAATTAAGTGTTTGAAATTCCTCTATGGTATCGTGATGATCTGTCATGTTGGTTCTTTGTTTATAAATTCTATAAAGGATGTGGTACCCCCATAGCCTATCTGTTCACTTTATATGTACAGTATATCTGATATTGTATGCTGTTGATGTTGTAACAAAATATCGATTATGAATGGTTGAAATCTCCGGGACTTAATTGGACAGGCCTTGGAAACAGTCGACAAGTTGCTGAACATGTGGAAAGTGGTGAGTGGGCAGATGAGACCTCTCAGCTAGATCGGTATATGACTGCAGACCTGGTCAATGTCTTTCCTTAGATGCCCATGTACCAAAGTTGGGTCAATTTTTGGTAATGGGACCTGGTCTAGAAAATTGTTTGCCGTCTGCAGGTCTATGAGGTCTTGGGCATTTAAGGTGCCATAGAATAATTCTAAGATCTTGTTAATTTCACTAGAGGAGGAAGTGATATTGTCCTATTGTCCAATTCGAGAATGTGAGCAGGCTTGCACAGTCTTGCCAGCAGTTTCCCTGCTTTACCATATTTATAGTATTGCAAATCCATGTAAGTTTGGTGAAGGCATTCTTGGGTCTCAGCCCATAAGTCGGAGTTGCTTGGCTTGGTGCCAGCTCTTTCTATGCTTGGGGGAATTCTGCTGGGCGAGCTGAGCCTTAAATGTTCACTCACCAATTTGTACTGTCGGGAGGCATTTTTCTTATAGTAGGAGTAGAAGGTAATGATCTTGCCTCACAGGAAAGCTTTGTAACGGATTAGGGTCATCTTTCTGCGCAGGGTTGTCGGTTTCATATTCCGTCCACACATCTTGAAGAACACGACGGAGATCTGCATTGTGGGCAAAGTACAACGGGAATCTCCACAACCTGGCAGAGCCCTGAGTGAAATATTCCATCAGCTGGAGTGATTCTGGACTATGGTCCGATATCGCTATATTGTGGATATACAGTAGGGGTTTCTAGTGTACTGCAATAATGGTGCATTGCAGAAAAGATCATCATCAATCCTAGGTCTTATTTTTTTAACTGCTCCTGCCAACTGAATAGACGGGATAAGGAATAGAGCAACACCAAGGAGAGGGGATGACACCTAGGATTGGTGTCAGTTGAGAGATCCGGACAGGTGCTATTGACTCCTCTTGTATAGCAAGGGAGTCATTGGAATCTGGTGGGTGTGGATGGTATCACATGAGCACGAGGTGGAATAGCACTAAACACAAGCACTTTTTTGCATCACATTTCAATAACTTTTTTTCCTTTTTTATACTAGCAATTTTTCGCAAAAGATTCGGACAGAGTATTTGTATTGTAATTTGGCAATATATATTTACTTATAATTTCATGTATGGCATAGAAATATAATTTGTTTATTGAAATGAGTACATACATAGTATAATTTTGCATTCATTGATGGTTGTAGCAACCGCTGTTTAGCATTAATATTTCATTGTTCTGTACTCTAGTTAGAGGGTAATAGACCGCAACTGCAATTTTAGACACAGGGGCGGATGCTTATAGTGTGTGTGTGTGTGTGTATATGTGTGTGTATATGTGTGTGTATGTATATATATGTGTGTGTGTATATGATCCCTAAAGAAGCTGAGGGTAAAGGTGATGGACTGGCCAAGCATGTCTCCAGACCTAAACCCTATTGAGCAAGAGGGTTAAGGCAGTGCTGGAAAATAATGGTGGCTACACAAAATATTGACACTTTGGGCCCAATTTGGACATGTTCACTTAGGGGTGTATTCACTTTTATTGCCAGTGGTTTAGACATTATTGGCTGTTATTGGGAGTTATTTTGAGGGGACAGAAAATGTACACTGTTATAAGAGCTGTACACTCACTACTTTACATTGTAGCAAAGTGTCATTTTTTCAGTGTTGTCACATGAAGATATAATAAAATATTTACAAAAATGTGAGGGGTGTACTCACTTTTGTGAGATACTGTTTGTGTGGTGTGTGTGTGTATATGCATGTGTGTGTAGATAGATATCTATCTAAATCTATCTATATCTATCTCACACAAGCTTTTGTGGAGCAGGATGATGACGCCGGCTTTCCGTTTGGCCGAAGTGGAGCCATATATACGGCCTACCCAGTGTTTACGTATCAGAACAAAGTCTTACGAGGGTAAATGGGTCTCTTGCAGTAAGGCTATGTATGATTTTAAGTGAAGTAGCACTGACATGCATTTGGTTGGCGAGCGTAGTCCTTTGACGTTACTATTTTCATAAAAGTACATAAGATAAGGGGACATGTATGCAACCGAGAGGCACCAAATATCTAGCCTATAGAGCCTGGACTTTGTGAAGCTAAATGAAGAATCCAACAGGGTGGTATGAGAAATAAGTGTGCAGTTCCCAATAATAATGGAATTGAGGGGATAAAAAAAGCCAACAGGAGTACAGCAGCCTAAACAACAAAACAGTAATGACTTCACTTTTTTCCACATGTAGTATCCACTCTGTGGGCAGTGTAACCTTAGGCTTGATTTCTGTCTGCAATGGGGGATAAAGAGAATCCTTGCAAACCTGCGCATCCCCAGGCAATCATTATTGGTGTAAGCAGGGGATCTTGACAGTAGTAAGTAGCTGTTCTGTTCCTGCTGAGACTGCCCTGTCCACTGGTGCAGTAATGGTGGGGTAGAGCAGCGCTACCACAGCCCGTGCGATCTTACCGTGGTGGTTGTCTGCTGGAGCGGGGACAGATCAGTGTCTCCTTCGTGCTCTGTGTCCATGCTGTCGGCTATCATGGGATCCTGGGTGACGGGAAGAGAAGGGTCAGATTGAGACTGAGGCGGACCAATAGCGGTTCTGTATGAGATGCCAATTCATGCAGAGGTGCCCTGGAGCAATGTCAGGAGGGTGATGGTACAGGGAGCCATTCTAGCTAAATGTAGCTGCTTTTTTTTGTTAGTCCAGCTGGAGCTGCTGTCAGATGCCCCCTCTACATGTGACGCTGAAACCGGTTTTTACTTTTAGGCCCCATTCACCCTCAACGTAGTGGGAGCGCATTTTATTGGGTTTGTTTTTCCTGCCACACACATTGGGAAGCCCATTGATTTCAATGGACTGCCTTACACGTGGCAAAGTATCTCATGGGACATTTTGGCATGTTGTGGTTTGCATTGTTTTTACTGCACGTTTTGTGACATTTGTCACTTTTTTCACATGGTAAAATATGTGTTTGCTTCTGCATTTGGGTTGCCATTGACGGTGAATGACACCAAAAGAGCAACTAGTTCATGTTAGGTGTATAAGGGTGGCCATACACTACATAATCTGATTATACAATCTCCTTTAGATTTTCAAAAACTACAGTATATAATAGGAGGACACCCCATCTATCCATGGTGGGTGGGAGACATCTCCTATGGGGGGGCGGGGGCTGATGCAGGGTGTGTGTTAAGGAGGTCAGCTGGTGAACTCCTTCCTGATTCTAAACTGCTTTCCAAACTTAAGGACCATCCTGGAAGTAATGGAGGAGTTTTCCATACAAAAATCTGGAGGCTGAGGTAAGGGCTGGTCTATGATATTATAGAAAGCTTTTTCTTTTCTGGAAAAGAAAAAGCATATACTTATGTACCAATGGTATATAGGTACATAAGGAAGCTGAAATTTAGAAGGAGAAAAAAAAAAAAGCCTTTAAATACTGTGGAGTAGTAGATATCACCTGGAAACACCCACAAGGGGATTGCAGGCAGTGGTCACCTAATGGGAGAGGACACTGAACCCTGTGGATTTCTGGGAGGTTGTGAGTACCCTAGCAGCACAGACAAGTGTGGGCACAGAGAGGAAGTAAAAAGTAGCCAGACTAATATCCAGATGCTATTGAACTTTTCAGAAATCATGCCTTTTTCCCACAGGGAACAAGATCCTCACCTCCTATTCCCTGTCGAGGTGTTCCTTTAACTTTGAAATCTGGCACAGAGTCGTCCGAGATATGTTACACTCCTTGTCTAAATAAAGAAGAATTTTCATCCCAAATGTCCATAATGTTTTTAAAAGATTAACTTAAAAGGAAAACGATGTGAAAATAACTGTGCTGTTCTATTACAAAAGAAACCATACAAATGACATACATTCTATGTTTGAAAATCCATAAGTTTTAGCAAATAACAGTTATTACATGAGCACACCTATTCACACATTCTCACACACAAACGCACGATTATTTCGTCAAAATCACTTACATTTTTCCCATTTTTTTTTTCAGTTTCAAACAGTAACTTTTATTAAAAGTTGTACAAGTTAAGGGATACAAACAATGTATTTCGTACACCCTGACAATAAAGTGGGTGAATATCAGAACCTTGCATCCCTTATAAGAATGAGATATAGAAGACACAAATCAACATAAAAAAGGAAGTGGTCATTAAGCATTCACCTTGGAAAGTAAATACGTATAATCACGGGTACATCAATACTACTGGTGACAGTGCTAAAGAAGCAGTAAAACTGTTACAGAGGGAACTCCTAATTAAGAACAAGTTTCAGAAGCTTGAAGCCGTCTATCCCATATTTTGTTAAATTTAGATGGGCAACCACTATGAATATACAGGAATTTCTTGTATGGCAAATTATTGTTAATGTCTAATATCCAGCTATTAAATTCAGGTGGTGCATTCCTCATTCATTGTCTGAAAATTTTCCTAGCAGAAAATAGGATTTCATGCAAAAAGATCTTAGTAAATTCTTCTATTTCTGGTTCAGGAAATGGAAGAGAGAGCGAAGGTTGCACTTTGCAGAGCTGAGTGAGTAAAACTCTAAGAGCTGGTTGGAGGGAAGTGACACATTCCCCTTCACACAGCACATAGGAACAGAGCTGAGGCTGCCAATCCGCTTTAGACCCCTCTCCTGTTTTTTTTCTCCTTGGTATAAGGAAAACTGGTCAGAAGTTACTTATGCTGATAGCAGAGGAATGAAGCAGCAGATAGAAATGACACTTCATGCTCTTAATTGAGAAAAATACACACTATAGAGCAGTGATGGCGAACCTTGGCACTCCAGAAGTTTTGGAACTACATTTCCCATGATGCTTCACTACACTGCAGAGTGCATGAGCATCATGGGAAATGAAGTTCCAAAACATCTGGGGTGCCAAGGTTCACCATCACTGCTATAGAGGGTTATGCTATGCTCCTATCTGAGGTTTACAACTACTATTATCTTAAATTGTATCGCACTGAAAATTAACTGCCTTCTTGCTGACCTCCACTCAGTTATGTCTCCTGTAGTGACAAGAACGTTAAAGGGAGGTAGCTGTGAGGGACCAGGAAGAATGGCATTCCCTGAAGATTTCAGTGGAATAAGAGTCTTGAAATTGACCTATCGTATTTTTTTATTTTACAGTTCTGTTCCCTATGAGACAAAGTACATGTGTATTACTGTGTTCCATTTTTCAAGGGCTTTTTAAACTCTAGTTATGAGGTCCAACCTGCCTCCCGATTCCCCGCTCTCCAGTTGCGGCTCATCCAACAACCATTTTAAAGGAGATGGGTTGATTCATATCTGCAGCTTGTCTCCGCTATAAACACTTCACAGACAAGCAACGGGAATAGGATTGCAGAGGCTGACACGTCCCCCCTCCCTCTGCATTTCTATTGCCATTGTTTTTCTGTGGAAAGTGTTTATAGTGGAAATGAGCTGCAGCTCTCCATTGACCCAGCTTCTTCAAAGCTGCTGTTGGATTGTCTGGGGCAGGTGTGAATTCATTCACACCTGCCCCACTCCCCAGAAAGCACTTTGAAACATGGCACTAATACAATATTGTACTTTGTCCGATTCGTTTTTATTTTTACAGTTCTGTTCCCTATCTAATATTCTTTAACAAAGGTTCTGTGCTTTCGATCACTTTTGTAATTTTAAACTGCTGCTGGGAGCCAGAAGGAATCTACAGTAGGTGATAGAAGTTTAGTGGTTGCAGTAAGGTAGAAAATTAGTTTAGGATTGTTTTTTGTTTAATATTTAGATCTGCATTAATTTTTTTTTTTTTTGTCCAAGGTCTGCCTTTGCTTGTGCAGAGAACTATTGCGAGAACCATCGTTTTGCAAGAAAGCATTGGCAAAGGTCGCTTTGGAGAAGTGTGGCGAGGCAAGTGGAGAGGAGAAGAAGTGGCAGTCAAGATTTTTTCATCAAGAGAGGAACGCTCGTGGTTCAGAGAGGCAGAAATCTATCAAACTGTGATGCTGCGCCATGAGAATATTTTGGGCTTTATTGCCGCGGATAACAAAGGTTTTTAAACTTTATTTATGCCTTTTACACTTTGTGTTATCTGTCACATGGAGGCCAAAATCTGGCTGGTATGAATATCTCAACCAATAATATACTTTTTGGTGTAAAATAAAAAAGGCAACAAAAAAAAACAACCTAAAAGGTGCATTCTCTTGAAAGTAAAATTATTTGTATGCAAAAAAAGTGCATTTACACTGAATATCGATGTATGCTTTGCATGAACACATCGTATTGGCTGAAGGGTTTATGCATGTTCAGTATTTTGCTATGGCATACAAAACAGATTTGAAGTCCTCAAAACTATTAGTAAAGTGCTAAAAAAAAAAAAAAAAAAAACAAAAAAAAAAAATTTTCTTGCTGCCTACACAGTAAATGCGTCTTGTGCTCATATATGGGCCGTTCTGGCCTTTTCTGTCTTATTTCGCTGGTGTATGTCTTATTTCTCTAGTCTTTTAGAAAGGAAAAAAAAATTAAAAATCTGTAGCACATTTTCAAATTCTTCAATTTGATAATTTACGTTTGATTTATAGCACAATATCCATTCCTCACTTCCTTATTGCCCTACCTGCCCCTCTATCTCCTCAAGTATCTTTGCTTTCCAGCGTGCCCTCATATCTTCCATCATCAATTTGCCATGACTTGATCTTGTCTTGTCTTATTAATATTTGCAGTCTTAATTTTGCTTCAATTTTCATGAACATTGGTTTATACCTCTGTACTAGATCTGATTTCCTGGCTTCTACTCCATTATAGTGTTATGAAACTGCTGTCAAAGTATTCAGTACATGTCGGATAGCTGCCAAAACTAAAATAAAATACAAATACTACATGATCTGTCTGGTGGCTTTAATACACTGAAAGCCAAACTAAAGTTACAAAACAAACATTTTCTAACAGTTGGAGCTTTTGCTAGAAGGTACTTGTCTGTTAGCCCACTTTTGTTACTTATACACTGACTGCATGGTGCAATTTATAGACCTGGCCCATTTCCGGCATTGGAAAAGATTGCTGCCTATGACAGCTGGCAGAGGCAGATCCCAGCCATTGCCAAGAGTATGTAACAACATTAGTGCAATAACGTGTCACTGTCACCAGTGTGTGACAGTGATTCTCAGCCTCATGTTTCATAGAGATTTTCCTACTCGTAGGACAATATAAGTGCCAGCAGACTGAGTGTGATGGATAGCGGGGTTGGTTAACTATGCAGTTAACCCTTTACACACAAGTGCTGCCAAATGTCCTTTACCTGGAACATGCACTGTTCACATAATGTGCTGTAGCAATTCTGACCTTAAAATATAACTAAAGGCAATTCAATTTTTTTTTTTTTACTTTTGGATAGAGTGGAGATGGATTAAAACACCAGCCAGTTTAAATTGCTGTTTGTGCCCCCGATAGTGAGATTCACTCTCTTCATTTTTTACGGTTTACCATTGACACCAGAGCAATAATAGAGGGGAAATCTTTTTAATGGGCACACTAGTTCTGGTGACCCTAGTGACACCCTGAGATTTCCTCACTTTAGAGGGAATTCCTCCCAATTCCTGTTTTAGATATGGGACAGGAATTTAAGGGAAGTCTTACCAATGGGGCATAGATGGCACACAACGGACATGGATTATAACCTTCCCTTACTCTATCCAAAATTAATTTCTTAATTTTAGTTCTACTTTAACCCTTTCGCTGCTGGGTCCTGTACTCCACTTTTAAACTCAGGTGGCCAGACCATTTTTGCAATTTTTCCTTTTAATTTTTCACTTATAGCTTTCAGAGTTTGTACAATACCCCCCCCCCCCCCACAACCATATATTTTCTGAAAGCACAGGACCAATAGAATAAAAAGAAGGTGCTGCTGATTTTTAAGGCCCCACGATACTTGTGCAAATTATCAAAACAATATTTTTGCTAAAATCATTATTGGCAGATAAAAACATAGCAAAATTTACAAAATTCCTACTAAATATAACAGCTTAACCTGTATTGAGTTAATAAATAACAAATATTTGTAACTTTTAAATTGCGCCTTTTTGCGAAATGGTGAAAATCGAACAGACGCAAAAGTGTAAATTACCAAATTTCACTAAAGGTCTGAAGGTTTTCATTTTTACAAACCAAAAAAGAAAAAAAGGCCCAAAATTATGTGTGATAACACACTATAATGTCCTCAAACATTGTTTACCAAGTGTAGATAGCGTCACTCTATCAAAAAATTGGATATATATAAAAAAAGAACAGGTTTTGTCCTTACCAAGACTGTAAGGAACCAGAGGACCAAATGAGTGACACAGCATACAATGTATGGTTAAGTAGAAAAAATGTTAAATTTATTAATGAGTTAAAAATTCAATGAACTCCCCAATGGGAGGTAGTAGTTGAGATACAAAAACATGACATATATCCGAAGGCCACTGCGTCAAATAGTCACCAGATGTGGCAACACACAGCACAAGACAAAGAAAACATAACGAAACATATAAACGATCGTCCGGATGGCAGATATCGATGCGCCGACGTCCATGCCACGACTAATGCGTCGTTTGAAAGATTATTTTATAAATAATGTAGAAAATATGGCATGAACCTCTGTGCAGAGGTCCCTGGGGGTCTCGAGCCTACAAGGTGCAGATGGAAAAGGGGGAGGGGAAAGACTGATGAACAGCCTGAAATGATTGCTGGCTGTAGTTGGAAAAAAATCACAAGATAATGGTATCGATATATGGTAAGAAAACAAAGTTAATTGATGAATAATGGATATTTCAACAAGGAAACAATTGCTATGATGTTGGTAGTGTAGATATGCAGTCCTGAATCATGCCTGATAGATGGCTGTATGACATCCTACATATATGCAATTAGGACTATGCCACTATGGTAACAAAAAGCATGAGGCCAAAAAAACTTTGAATCACATTGCAGTTAAAGGCTTGAAGCAGTCTGTGTTGGAGCTGCATCTTGGTTTTATCCATCAAGAATGACAAGATCTGAATTGTGTAGTCCTTAAATAGTGTATTATATTCACAGATCAGGGTAATCTGCACTTATCACTTCCCCATACCCAGCTTAATTATCTCAAGCAGTATTGAGTATAGGGGCCGGCCATACGATACCCTCCTTTAGTGGTGCTTTCCACGGTTAGGCTGCTTCAGATAGTGACCTCATATGCTTTATCCACGGGTCCTACCCTTGGTATAGGCGCTAAACAGCGCATATGTCTCCTCCAGTGTTCCGCAATCTTCACGCTGTGTTCCAGCCATCCGGCCTACCCAGCATGCATTTCGCAATGTGAATCACGTAGCTTCGTCTGGACGTTGGGGTGGGCCTCCCACTGTTCCTTATCACGGCTTTTCGCCACGGCAGGTAACCGCCCCTAATAAATATTCATTGTCCTGTTTCAATCTTCGCTTGACTCAAGTTTGTGGCATTCCTTCCATAATAGGAGAGATGGATATGAGACCAAGAGGAGGGGATTAAGAAAAAGGGTGTTTGGGACCATAGAATAAATAAACCATTGCTGATAGGACAGAACATACAAAGTTTGATCTTACAGCAAATTAATGGCATGCCACGTACAACAACGCAGGGACATAACAACATAAAAAAACATAAACATAACATTTTTCCCTTACAACGTTAAGAATTTGTGAAAGACACTCGAACCATTGATTTTCTGCAAGCACATGACCTGTAGAAACTGTTTTTTTTAAGGCACTGCGATATTTGCGCAAATGTTTATCAAAACAATATGTTCGTTAAAATACACTAAAATCATTATTGGCAGATAAAAACAAAGCTAATTTTACAAAAATTCCTGCTAAATCGCTTTTAAATAATAAAGCTTAACCTGTATGGCGTTAATGAGTATCAAATATTACTAACTTTTAAATTGCGCCTTTTTCAAAATTATGAAAATTGAACCTACGCAAAAATGTAAATATCCAAATTTCTATAAAAATTCTGAAGGTTTTTCATTTTTCACTTACAGCTTTAGAAATTTGTTAACTACTCAAATGACGGCGGGGCTTGCAGCTCTCGTTTTGGGTGGACGTCGTATGACAGTGCCCAGAGGCATAGCGATGGCAACACTGTGCGGCCCCGATCTCTGTAAAGGGCTCTTTAATCATGAAATCGGTTGTGCCCAATCACAGCCGGTCACATGTAAACACGGAGATGCTGGTAATCGGCACTCCTCGCCTCACACTGACAGAGTGTGAGGAGAGGAGAGCCGATCAGCGGCATCTCCTCACAGAGGACATCTAGGCATGTAATCAGGGCACTGATAATCAGTGTCCTGATTACAATGAAGCGCCCACCAGTGCCAGCAAACAGTGCCCACAAGTGCCAGCAATCAGTACCCATTAGTGATGCCAGTCAGTGCTGACTATCACTGCTGCCCATCAGTGCACATCGGTGCCACATATCAGTGCCCATTAATGGGGCATATTCGTGCCTCCTCATCAGTGCCACCTCACCAGCGCCCATCAGTGAAGGAGAAAATGTACTTATTTACAATATTTTTGCTAAAAATACACTAAAACCATTCTTAGTAGATCAAAAAACAGCAAATGTTACAAAATGTCTCTAAATATTGTGGACGTTTTCATTTTCACTTACAGCGTTCAGATTAAAAAGACCATCCAAACCGTATAGAGTATCTCACAAAAGTGAGTACACCCCTCATATTTTTGTAAATATTTCATATTTTTAAAAAGACCATCCAAACCGTATAGAGTATCTAACAAAAGTGAGTACACCTCTCAAATTTTTGTAAATATTTTTATCTTTTCATGTGACAAAACTGAAGAGATTACACTTTCCTACAATGTAAAGTAGTGGGTGTACAGCTTGTATAACAGTGTAAATTTGCTGTCCTCTAAAAATAACTCAAAACACAGCCATTATTTTGTAAACCGCTGGCAACAAAAGTGAGTACACCCCTAAGTGAAAATGTAAAAATTGGGCCCAAAGTGTCAATATTCTGTGTAGCCACAATTATTTTCCAGCAATGCCTTAACCCTCTTGGGCATGGAGTTCACCAGAGCTTCACAGGTTGCAACTGGAGTCCTCTTCCACTCCTCCATGACGACATCACGGAGCTGGTGGATGTTAGAGACCTTGCGCTCCTCCACCTTCCGTTTTGAGTATGCTCCACAGATGCTCAATAGGATTTAGGTCTGGGGGACATGCTTGGCCAGTCCATCATCTTTACCCTCCGCTTCTTTAACAAGGCAGTTGTCGTCTTGGAGGTGTGTTTGGGGTCGTTATTTTTTTTTTGTTTCTGTCTGTTAGTTTGTATAATGTATCTGTAAGATGTTCTGATGGTATGACAATACCATTAATGTATGTATATATGTTATTTGTCAAATAACCTTTTAATAAACTAAGATTGATATATAAAAGAGGACACTTACTAGATATAAAAACAAAATTCGCTTGTTGCAAATATTGAGAGCGTCCGCTCGCTCACCACCGTGGCTGCGCAACGTCAAAGGCTTATATCCTCCTCATTTAGGTGCAGTCTGTCCCTTCTATAGTACTGGTTATCGACTGAGAAGTCGGCCCAGTCCTCCAGGAACCCAAACCCCTCCTTACTACACCAGCTCTTCAGCCACTTGTTTACTTCCCTAATCTCCCTCTGCCTTTCTGGTGTGGCTTGATGTACCGGTAGTATTCCTGAGAATACTACCTTGGAGGTCCTTTTCCTCAGTTTAACTCCTAAGTCCCTGAAATCGTTCTTTAGGACACTCCATCTGCCTCTGACTTTGTCATTGGTGCCAATGTGCACCATGACAGCTGGGTCTTCCTCAGCCCCTCCCAGTAATCTGTCCACCAGATCCGTGATGTGCCGAACCCCAGCGCCCGGTAGACAACATACTGTTCGACGCTTCAGGTCTTTGTTACAGATTGGCCTCTCTGTCCTTCTAAGAATTGAGTCCCCTACCACCTCTTTCCTTTGCATTCGCTTCCCCCCCACTCTCACTGGAGGAGTTCCTCCCCCGGCAGCTAGGAGAGTCCCTCAGCTCCAGCAGTGCTGGTCCCTGACTAGTTTCACCAATGTCACTCAATAGAGCGTACTTATTGGGATGCTCCAGCCCTGGATCGGCCTCCCTGGCACTTCCCCCTTCTACCCTTCCTGACTGTCACCCATCTACTCTTTACTAGTGCTTGCACCTCTTTGTCTCCACCCGCCTCTGTGCTGGCCCCTGCCGGCACCTGCCGTGTATGTTCCTGGCTCTCCTTTAGTATGGAGGGACTTCTCAGTGCTGACAGTTGCTTCCCCAGATTCAGAACCTGGGCTTCCAGAGCAACAATGCGCTTACATTTTGCACAGCAGTATTCACCCTCGATCAGATGATCAAGGAACGCATACATGCCGCAAGATGTACACTAATGCCTCATTAGAATAATGAAATAATTTATTCCACAAAAACAAATGGTACACTTACATGTTAAAATCTTAATGATCAACATAGATGGCAGATAAAAAAAACACCACAGGGTTGTACGCAGTGTGATGGATGAAGAAACTGCAAGGCTTGTCATGGATGAAGAAACTGCAAGGCTGAGCCTGTCCTATCCCTCTAGCCGGCATCAGGGAGATAAGATCATGACAACTGTCAAAAAGGCAGGCATTCCTCAGGGTCATGCACAAGTGCAGTCTACCTTGTGGCAACCCCTTCATGCTTGTGTGAAGTAAGGGATAATGCTGAGGGCGGTCTTGCGCGTTTCAGAGGTTCATTCCTCCTTTGTCAAAAGCCTGCCCATTCGGACTAATGGATACTTTTTTTAGTGACCTCTCGAGTAAGAGGGGGGGAGGGCTGAGTTGGGGTGCAAGGGCAGAGGTCTGTGTTTAAAGGAGCCCCATTTCTCTCCAGCGATGTCCACGAATATCTAAGCTGTCCGGGACACTCCGCCTGATTTGGCTGAGACACAGCAGTTGGGCCATTGGCTCCCGCGGCTGTCAATTAAAGTCAGTCAGCCACTCAGGGAAGAGAGGGAGCCAGGTTTGGGCTTCGTGTCTGAATGGGCACACGGAGCTGTGACTTGGCTCCAGTGCCCCCATAGGAAGCTGCTGACTGTGGGGGCACTCGATAGGAGGAAGGATCCCGAGAAGAGAAGGATCCGGGCTGCTCTGTGCAAAACTAACTGCACAGAGGAGGTAAGTTTACCATGTTTGTTATATATTTTTATTTTTTAAACAAAGCTTTACAATTAACTTATTTCTCACTAGACAGTGTTATGTACTGGCTTCCTGTGCTGTTTGTAGCAATTGATTTGATGTAAATAGGGGAGAGAGAAGCCATGTTTACAGATAGCAACATTGTCACACTTTACCTCTAATTGACACTGAGATAACTGCTGTGATTACCCTGCAGATTCAGAGAATAAGGCCCCTTTCACACGAGCCTTCTGATCAGGTCCGCCTGAAGGTTTGACCTCCCATCAGGTGTGTTTTTTTTTTTTTTTTGTAAACTCCATGCGGGCTTTCATGTGTCTTGCACTGAGGAGAGGCTTCCGTCGGGCCACTCTGCTATAAAGCCTGACTGCTGTAGGGCTGCAGTGATGGTTGACTTTCTACACCTTTCTCCCATCTCCCGACTGCATCTCTGGTGCTCAGCCACAGTGATCTTTGGGTTCTCATTTACCACTCTCACCAAGGCTCTTCTCCCCCGATAGCTCAGTTTGGCCAGACGGCCAGCTCTAGGAGAGTTCTGGTCATCCCAAACGTCTTCCATTTAAGGATTATGGAGGCCACTGTGCTCTTAGGAACCTTAAGTGCAGCAGAAATGTTTTTGTAACATTGGCCAGATCTATGCCTTGCCACAATTCTGTCTCTGAGCTCTTCAGGCAGTTCCTTTGACCTCATGATTCTCATTTGCTCTGACATGCATTGTGAGCTGTAAGGTCTTATATAGACAGGTGTGTGGCTTTCCTAATCAAGTCCAATCAGTATAATCAAACACAGCTGGACTCGAAGGTTTAGAACCATCTCGAGGATGATCAGAAGAAATGGACAGAACCTGAATTAAATATATGAGTGTCACAGCAAAGGATCTGAATACTTAGGACCATGTGTTATTTCAGTTTTTCTTATTTAATAAATCTGCAAAAATGTCAACAATTCTGTGTTTTTCTGTCAATATGGGGTGCTGTGTGTACATTAATGAGGCAAAAAAATGAACTTAAATGATTTTAGCAAATGGCTGCAATATAACAAAGAGTGAAAAATTTAGGGGGTCTGAATACTTTCCGTCCCACTGTATATTTGTGTGTGTGTGTGTGTGTGTGTGTGTATATTATAGTATATTATAATATATTTTATATATTTTTTTATTTAGATACTAACTTTTCATAAGAGTGCAATGGATTTGTTCCATTTGTTCCTTCTCACGGTGTTTTAAATCTGACCACCTTTTTCCCTTAACGTCTTTCAGGACAGCACCTTGAGAGCGTGGCTCCACCCACTTGACAGGAAACACACCTCCACCAAACTTTAAAAGGAGGCTCCTTCCCACTTATCAGTTTGTGTTTCCTCCGGCGGGAACACATGTGGGAATTTGGAGCTCTCAAGGTTCTGTCCTGAGAGAACAGGCTCCCTACGCCACTATTTATTTTTACCTACCTCAGGAGAGCCGATACCTCCCATTTTCCACAGGCTTATGGGTGCCGGGTGGATGGGCTCCTTCTCCCTCGTCAGTGCTCGGGGATAGTCAGAACTGCTCCGGGTATTGCTGCTCCCAGGCAGGGGCGTCAGGCATGTCAGGCGTTTTTTGTTTGTTTTTTTTCTTGCCTGCACATGTTTTTTCCCTGACGCCGCCGCCATCTTGGGAAGGGCAGTCAGAGGACTGCATCCGCCTGATGTGAGGTATCCGGAAGTGGGGCGGCATCCATGGAGCAGGCGCCAGGCGTCATTTCCGCCAGAAGCGCAGGGGGAGGAGGGAGGAATAGGTCTGGTGCCTATTTATTTCTGGTTCCGGTCCGGCGCACAGGCGCTATTGGAGTCCGGAACCGGCGTTTTCGCCACAGGCATCACGCTGCTGCCTCAGCATGGATTCAGGAACCGCAGCGAGTGGAACAGGCACAGGCACCAGCAAGGCCCAGGTAAGGAGCAGACTGTAGTTTCTGCTCAGCTTTACTGTGGGGTCTCTCTCTAGCCCTCTTCTCTCTAAATGTTGGTGAAGTTTGAGGGTATTTTTTTCCCCCTGGTGTCGGAGGAGCCTGTCAGGGCACATGAGTCTGATAGCTTTTCTCACTGTGCACCTGTGGTGAGCAACCTTTAGTAATCAGGCTGACTCTAAAAGATGGTTTGTCTTTTTTCTCTCTTTTTTTCCCTCATCATGGCAGGCCAAGAGCTCTGACCCTGGGATTAGAAAGAAATGTCCTTCATGCAAAATTAAGTTAAATGAAGGCTGGAAAAAGGCTTTATGTCAAGCATGTATTGACTCCTTGGTGAGGGAAGAAACCACTTCCGCATGCAGTGATCTAATCGCATCTGCTAAAAAGGAATTGGATGCTACCATTCAATCCTTCAGATCCTCACTCACCTATCCATCTGCAAGTCAGCCCACTACCTCACAGTCCTCTCAAGGCTCACTGTTAATCCCGGCAGTGGAGGCAGAGATGGGTCCTCTGAACCGGGAAGGGCTTTCCCCATCCCATTCTAATTAATCAAATGAGGATGGTGATGAGCTGGAAAATATGTCTTCCAAGTATAAATTGTCTTTGGATCAGGTGGATGGCCTTTTAAAGGCTATTTATGCTACTCTAGGCCTTGAGGAAGAGCATAAGGAAATGTCTTTACATGACAAGATGTATGCAGGGCTTAGTGAGTCTAAGTCCCGTACCTTTCCAGTCCATGCAGTGATTTCTGAAACCATCAGAAAGGAATGGGCTGACCCTGATAGGAAATCATTTTTCTCTAGGGCTTATAAGCGAAGGTTCCCTTTTGATGAAGACCCAGCGGCTCTTTGGAATAAAGTTCCAAAACTTGATGCAGCCTTTTATCAAGTGTCAAGATCTACTGATCTAGCATTTGAGGACATGGGGATCTTAAAAGACCCCGTGGATAAAAAAATGGATCAACAGCTCAAGCGGACTTGGCAATCCATTATGGGCAACCTTAAGCCAGCAATGGCAACTACTTGCATCTCCAGGAACTTGGAGTATTGGGTAAATCAGCTTAAAGCTCATATAATAGCAGATTCCCCTAAGCAAGAGATCCTTGACTCCTTTTCTACCCTCTCAGCAGCCGTAGCCTATCAGGATGACAGCTAAGGCGGCAGCCCTTGCTAATTCTGTTAGACGGGCTTTATGGCTAAAGACTTGGCAAGGGGACACAGCATCTAAAAACAAATTATGTGGGGTCCCTTTTCTAGGAGACTTATTGTTTGGTCCTGATTTGGTTTCAGTTCTGGACAGGACTGCAGATAAAAAGAAGTCTTTTCCTGTCAAAAAGAAGAAACAACCAGTCAAACGTTTTTTTCGTCCTCAAAGGGCTCAGGAACAAAACAAGCCTCAAGAGAAAAAGAAAAACTGGTCAGGGCAGAGGGGTAAAGGCAAAGGAAATGTCCTTTTCCATCCTCCTGCGTCAACCAGCAAGACGCAATGACAGTCGGTTACAGGTAGGGGGAAGACTACAGGGCTTTCTCCCCTATTGGGCAAGCATAACAGAAAACCAGTACATTCTGAATATGCTAGCCCAGGGTTACAATATAGAGTTTTCAGATCTCCCCTCAGAAAGGTACTTGATGACAAATCTTCCAAGAGATGTAACAAAATCCCTGGCAATGAAGAGCCTATTAAAGGATCTGATAAATCAGGGGGTTATGACTTACGTCCCACAGGGGGAGCTTTATCAGGGATTTTATTCCCGTATATTCCTGATAAAGAAACCATCCGGAAATTTTCGTTTAATCCTAAACCTGAAACCGCTGAACAGATCAGTCCAATACAAAAGGTTTCATATGGACTCCATCTTCACGGTCAAAAATCTATTGACAAGGGAATGCTTTATGGCATCAATAGACCTTCGAGATGCTTATCTGCATATCCCTATAGCCCCGCAGTCCCAAAGATTCCTAAGATTGGCGATAAATTTGGGAAAAGAGGTTCTGCACTTGCAATTCAGGGCCCTCCCCTTTGGCCTGTCTTCTGCTCCACGAATATTTACAAAAATAATGGCAGAGGCGCTTGCACCTCTTCGCATGCAGGGGATTGCGGTAATTCCGTACTTGGACGACCTACTCCTTTTTGCCCCCTCCAGGGAAAGACTGCTAGACAACCTCGGAAAAACCCGAGGTCATCTAGAAACCCTGGGTTGGATCATAAATATGCAGAAGTCAAATTTCAATCCAGCCCAGAAAATACTATTCCTGGGGTATCAGATCTGTTCAAGGGAACAAAAGGTTTTTCTCCCAGAAGAGAAGAAGGGGAAGGTCCGGAAGGTGGTAGCGTCCTTACAGGCAAGCCGGGAATTATCAGTCCGACAAGTGATGTCATCCCTAGGAACCCTAACCGCAACCATACCAGCCATTCAATGGGCAAGGTTACATTTCAGGCCTCTCCAGAGCTTTCTCCTGAGAATATGGAATCACAGGTCAGAATCTCTGGAAGCAAAGGTAAAGATACCCACCAATGTCAAGAGATCGCTTTGGTGGTGGAGGAGACAGGAGAATCTGTCAGAAGGCCTGCTCTGGTCATTTCCAATAGAAAAAGTGGTAACGACAGATGCCAGTGTATGGGGTTGGGGAGCTCACTTAGACCAAGACTTCACACAAGGAATGTGGTCTCGGACAGAAGCAAAGAGGTCCTCAAATTGGAGGGAGTTAAAGGCAGTCGCCTTAGCTTTAGATGCCTTCTCTCCTATCCTTCAAGGTTCTCATGTCCGGGTCCTCTCAGACAACGCCACTACCATAGCCTACCTAAACAAACGGGGGTACAAGAAGCAAAACACTTCAGTTGCTAGCTTCAAAGATCCTGGTTTGGGCAGAAAAGCACGTTCGGTCCTTATCAGCAGTCCACCTCAAAGGCACCTTAAATGTAGTGGCAGATTATCTAAGCAGAAGGCGGATTCAGGAGTCAGAATGGGGCCTGAATCCGGAAATCTTTGCATTGATTACCAGGGCCTGGGGTCAACCACAAATAGACCTATTTGCGTCAGAGGAAAATACACAACTCCCAGTATTTTTCTCTATTCACAGAAACGACAAGGCCCAGGGGACAGATGCGTTAATCCAGCCCTGGAACTTCCATCTGGGTTATGCATTTCCTCCTTTCCAACTTATCCCGTTGGTGTTAAGAAAGATACAGAGGGAGAAGGTGGCAGTAATCCTAATTACTCCATTTTGGCCAAAGAGGGCATGGTTTTCCACCATTCTACATATGGCAGTCAAACCATTTTGGCGGCTGCCTCTCCGGCAAGTCCTGCTCCTACAGGGTCCAATACAGCATCCGGGAGTGGCCAGTCTAAGCCTCACGGCCTGGTTTCTGAGGAGCAGTTGTTAAGAAACAAGGGTCTGTCACAACCCTTGGTAACTACCTTACTTTCCAGTAGGAAAATAGTGACCAGAAAAATC
Organism: Aquarana catesbeiana; assembly: GCF_042186555.1. Classification (NCBI taxonomy): domain Eukaryota; kingdom Metazoa; phylum Chordata; class Amphibia; order Anura; family Ranidae; genus Aquarana; species Aquarana catesbeiana. Next base: position 254,363,434 of record NC_133328.1, on the reverse strand, counting down.
TATGCTAAATAATGGAAGGTCTTCAACTCTTTTTGACATTCGACTAAGAGAAAAGTAAGAAATTTAGTGTCAATTTTAGAATTTCTTCAAGAGGGGGCAGACAAGGGATTGTCAGTCAGCACCCTTAAAGTGCAAGTAGCTCCTTTGGGAGTATTTATAGAAAGACCAATCTCTTCTGAGCCCTTGGTTATAAGATTTTTCAAGGCGCTTACCAGATCTAGACCAGCTCCGGCTAAGCACTTTCCCAATTGGGATCTATCAGTGGTCCTGCAAGCCCTCACAAAGGAACCTTTTGAACCATTACAAGAAATCTCTCTAAGAAATCTTACTCTTAAGACTTTGTTCTTAGTGGCAGTAACGTCAGCAAGGAGAATTGGTGAGCTGCACGCCCTATCTGTTAAGAGACCCTTTTTAACTATCTACACAGATAGGGTTATACTTAAAACCGATCCGGGTTTTTTGCCAAAGGTGGCGTCAGCACACAATAGGTCGCAGGAGATCATCCTGCCAACCTTTTTGCTCTAACCCTTCGGGGGGAAAAAGAAGGCAAATTCCATAATTTGGATGTAAGAAGGACTTTATTACATTATCTGGAGGTAACAAGTAACTTTCGGTCCTCGGACTCTCTATTCTTTTTTCTGGTAAGAAGAAGGGCCAGCAAGCTTCTAAGGGGTCTATAGCTAGATGGCTTAAATCAGCTATTCTAGCAGCCTACTCTCAATCGGGGCTATCTCCCCCGCTGGGGATTAAAGCACATTCTACCAGGGCTCAGGCCACTACATGGGCAGAAATGGCTGGTGCCACCCCAGATCAGATTTGTAGGGCGGCTACGTGGTCATGTTACCTTACGTTTGTCCGTCATTACAGGCTGGATCTTCTGTCAGCAAGTGAACAAGCTTTTGGCAGAAAGGTCTTGCAGGCTGTGGTCCCTCCCTAGGTGGGTAAGTCTCTGTTATCCTCTCAAGGTGCTGTCCTGAAAGACGTTAAGGGAAAAATCAAGTTAGACTTACCGGTAACTTGTTTTCCAGGAGTCTTTCAGGACAGCAGCAACCCGCCCTTATTGTATTAAATTACTATGCTGTGACTAACCATATTCTGATTATGTGTTCCAGCTTGGGCCGGAGGTTCTCTAATACTACTACTACTAATGATAAGTGGGAAGGAGCTTCCTTTTAAAGTTTGGTGGAGGTGTGTTTCCTGTCAAGTGGGTGGAGCCACGCTCTCAAGGTGCTGTCCTGAAAGACTCCTGGAAAACAAGTTACCGGTAAGTCTAACTTGATTTTTTTGAGTTGGTCTTTTGATCTTTCTACTCCATGCTTCTTTCTTAAGCATTCCAGAACTTTGTCCAAGATTATGCCTTTTCTGCTGTTGGGCCTGTCATAAATTTGGAGCTTTCCATCATAATCCTGCTTCTCCAGCAGGTTTACAAGATCGACCATTTCATTTCTCAACATCGCTGTTGCCTTTATCTTAGTCCCACATGTCCCTCTGGCCTTTGGTCTGGGCTCCCCTTCGTTCTCCTCGTCCGCCATTTCGTACGTCTTCCGCGTGTGTCGCAGACCAGCCCTACGCACATACACACTGCTGCATGAGTCATCAAAGTGAGACATAGCAACGGGCGCATGCTCACTACGTAAACCAACGAACCCGCGCTGCAGACCTGGATGATCTGTAAACGAGCTTGGAACACTTCGATAGCCCGATTGATCCACTTCACGAGCGATCTGTTCAATGAATGAAGGTAAAGTTACCCTTTTTGTATGACATGCATATGAGAACACCTTATATTTTACGTGGACAAACTGGTACTGTAGCATCAAGTAGCCCTCACGAATTATCGTTGGCTATTGGCCATGACTTTTGAATCAGGCCACATTTTGGTTTAGGTTTTTTAAAAGTTTGATTCCAGATCTGTTATACTATGTAACATAGCTGTTAATAGAACTACATTTTGTTCTTCATACCTGAGCATTGCCATTTTACTTTGCAGGAAGCATTACAGACAAGTTCACCAACCCTGAATTCCTTCAATGCTTCATTGAGATGTACAGGCAACTGCCTTGCCTTTGGAAAGTAAAGTCCAAAGACTACTCAGACTGCAACAAGAAGCATGAGGCCCACTTGAAGCTAGCAGAACTCTGCAAAGAGATATGCTCTAATCCTATACCGCAATATGTGCGGAACAAAATTTCTAATATGAGAACAGTGTTCAAAAAGGAGCTTTAATAAAGTAAGGGCCTCACAGAAATCAGGAGCAGGAGCTGAAGATATTTATCTTCCACGGCTGTGGTACTATGAAAGCCCTTGCTTATTGACAGAGCAAGTAGATGCCAGAGCTTCGCTTTGTAGCCTTGCAAACCCTTCTCCAGCTTCTGTACATTTGCCAAAATCTGACATCGATCTTGATCAGGACCTTCCCACCACTCAGGTAATTGCAGTATAGTTTGGTACTTATACCTTGTATGAAATTCATTTTTCACAGGTGTTAATTTTTTGTGAAAAGTTTCTGTAATTTTATGGCCTTCAACAGTGTCTGTGTTGTGCAGTAGTAAAATAACATCCTGTTATTAAATGACACATCTGAATGCCTAGATGTGGACAAAATGTGGTTTCACTTTGCTGATAATCTTCCTTTCTAATCATAGGAATTTGCTGATAATGAGAATTTAATTCCATCAACTCCTGTTGCACTAACACCCAAGGCTAGAAAAAGGAGGAACCTGTAGGATGCCACATCTTCATTTTTGTCAAAGGCAAGTTCAGCTCTCCAACGCAAGCCTGATGATTATGATGGTTTTGGAATTCTCACAGCCAACAAATTTAAGGAAAATGTCTGATGAGCAACCCAATTTGGCTGAAAGTTTATTCTTGGAAGTCCTGCAGAAGGGGGGTAGGTGAGCAATTGTCAACAAGCACACGTGTCCAATGATCTAGTCTCAATACCACCACCACAGCCATCGCACCAGCATTCTCATCCCATGCCATCTTATCCCATGCCATCCCATCAGCAGTCAACAAGTTGGCACTACCTTCAAATGGAAAGGCACCATTTCACCTGGTTGCATGAGTTTAATTATACTGAACTGTAGTGATTTAGTGATCATGTTAATTTTTCTGATGCTATTTTACTTTGTTAAATGTTAATCTATTAGAATGCACGTTAGTATATTATTACGCATGTTAGGGAATTGTTCTTCAGCAAAATATTTTATTTGTCATAACCTGTCATTGGAAAGAATAAAGGTTACTGTTAGGTTGGAATATTCAATACCCTAATAAAGAATGTTTTTGGTTGTTAGTTGTCTGTTTATTCACTAAACCACTTGCCTACTTAACCATTTTGCCATCCTGCTCAAGCAAAATTTATTTTTTCATTAATGTCGCACTTTTAATGATATTTGTGTGGTTATGCTGCACTGTACCCATACTGAATTGTTATCCTTTTTGTCACACAAATAGAGCTTTCTTTTGGTGGTATAAAATCACCAGTGTGTTTAGTTTTTTTTTTTTTCGTTTTTATTACATAAACGATTAAAAACAGAATAGTTAAAAAAAAAAAAAAAAAAAAAAAATATATATATATATATATCTATCATAGTTTGATATGAAATATTTGAAACTGGTATTCTTTTCTTCTGCACCGATGTGCGCTTATGAGGCTGCACTGATGAGGTGGCACTGATGCACGGCATATATAGGGGTTGTAGAGGCATCAGGTTTTTTTTAGCTTAATGCATTCTGTGTATTAAAATAGAAGACATTCTGTGTGCAGCATCCCCCCAGCACCCCCTAATTACTTACCTGAGCCCCTTCTATCTCCTGCGATTTCTACGATCCCCTCTGTGCCTTTAACTCCCGCGGCAGTCAATCAATCAAGGGAGAGAAGGGAGGTGCACATATGAACACAAAATGTTTCTCCATTATTTATTAAATTTTATTTATTATTTTTTTTTTTCCAAAATCTTTTTATTGGTTTTTAAAAAGAGAAACAAAAACAGATAAAGAGAACAAACAGTTAAACATACATTGGTCTAATGTGATGTCTATGTGATCCTTGCAGGAATCACGCTGTCACCTTATTCATGAAAAATATATTATGAAATCCGTCATAGCGGTACAGTTTACTGGGTCATGAGGTGGTGCTATGTGCAGTTGTACATGGTAAAATAGCATATTGTAGATTATTGTGTACACCTGGCACCCGCTTGGGAGCTACTTTGTGATTGGGGTCTACTGAGAGGCCTCTGAAGCGGTGGAGGGATCTGCCAGCCACTTAGACCAGACTTTGCTATATTTGTTGGGGCAGCCTCTGTTGTCATATGTGTCTTTATACAGAGGTAAGCTATTGTTAATTAATTGTTTCCACAGGGAGAGAGGAGGGGGGTTGGTTTGCGCCAACTAAGGGCTATAGCTTTACGGGCATAGAACAGGAGCAATCCCACCAGTGTGCGTCCCGCCACCGTAGGAATTAGTTGTTCTACCAGGCCTAGTATGCAGATTGACATTGATGGTTGTAGTGGCACAGAGGTGATTTGTGTGATAAAGTCCAATATCTCCCTCCAGTATCTGACAATTGCCGGACAGGTCCAGAAGATGTGGGTGAAGTCCCCAGGAGTCCCACCACATCTCCAACATCCGGGAGGGGAGTCGAGGTTCATTTTGTGTAGTCTGTGAGGGGTAAAATATGCCCGATGGACTATCTTGAATTGGATCAGGCGATCTCTCAGAGAGACCAGGGAGCTAAATGGGAAATCCCATATGTCATCCCAGTCATCGTTGTCAAAATTGGGGATGTCATGGGACCATTTAGATCTTAGCTTTTTCATTGTCAGGAGGGAGGTGACAGTCAGGTGTGAATATAATTGATAAGTGGGTTTTTTCGCACAATCTGATCTAAGAAGGTCCTCCAGTGAAGATTGAACTAGTTGAGGAGGGGAGTTGGAGAATTGGTGACTAGGCATGGGAGAGTTGAAGGAATCGGAAAAAATAGGACTGTGGTATATTAAAATCGGAGTTTAGTTTGGAGAGCGGGACTAGGGATTGATTGGAGATAATCTGTGCCACCGTTTTAATGTTAAATTTGGTCCAGGCATGAGGCTCGGGTAGTTTATAGATGTGCTCCAGGGTTGGGTTTATCCAAAGGGGAGCATTGGGTGAGATTGCCTGTTGAGGGTATTTTTCTAATTTGAGACCTGCCCCCCATGCACGCAGTGTGGTTCGCATGGAGGGTGTCAGTGGATAAGGGGCTCGAGGGCCTCGAAAAAGCAAAAATTTGAGCGCCTCTAGGGATCCCAGCACTGCCGTCTCAACCTGGGTAGCTGGGTTGGAGGTGTCCGGATTGAGCCACCAAGCAGCTGTTACTAGCTGGGCGGCCAGATAGTACTTGTATAGATCTGGACACGCCAAGCCACCTTAGGAGGTCGGGCGTATCAGTGTTGACCAGCTGTATCTGGGGGATTGGGACCCCCATAGGAAAGAGGCGAGGAGGCGATGTAGTCGTATGAAAAAGGATTTAGGAATCCACTGTGGAGAGTGGCGAAATAAGTATGTAAATTTGGGGAGTATTTTCATTTTAAACAAATTAATGCGCCCCAACAGTGAAAGAGGCAACGATTCCCATGCCTTCAGCCGTTGCCGAGTCTCCTGAACCACCGGGGACAAGTTGAGGGGTAAGAACTCAGAAGCCTGCCTGGAGACCACCACCCCCAAGTATTTAAAATTCTCGACCCATTGTAGAGGGATGTCCGTGGGAGCTGTGTCACTGGCTGCAGGATCCACGGGGAACAGGAATTAAATTTTATTTTATTTCTTGCAAACATTTCATCCATGTACTTTGTATTGTACAATAATGGTATTGATTCTCAAGAACCAAACCTAATAGCTAGTTTTCCTACTATGATATGACATTATGCAATTTATACCTAGTTTGTTTTCCAACTGTGTTTTCTTCCGGGTCGTTCGTTCGGTTCCGCTGATGCGCTGTCTACTGCTCTCAAATTTTTCCTTACGACCACCATACTAATCATACGTTTATTGTACGATCAGATATCCTATGAGAAAAATTTTCGTGCTTGTCCGATCGGTTAATATCGGATGAACTGTTGTGATCGGCTATCGAAAGCTGTGTACTAACTATCCGATTATTGTACAATCGATTTGTACGCAGTATTTTTCGTCTGATTTTTGGATCGTGTATACGGGCCATTAGGCCCTTTGTGGACTTGTGTTCCAATGTAAAGTGTCTGGGGACACTGTGCTCCACACCAGCTGACTCTGTGTCTTCTGTGGGTCCCAAATCTCTTCCTAATAGTTCTAATTGTGCGACCTACATATAATAGCCCCCAGGGACATGTTAGACAATAAATTATGATCTCTGTGGAACAATTAAAAAATTCCTGAAGTTCATAATGTTTCTGGTTGTCTAAAAAGGATTTCTGTTTGTGTGTGACAAATAGTCAAATTTTAGAGTTTTTTTCTTACATTGATACATGCCTTTGAAAAAAGAATTAAGAGTACCTGTTTTTAGTTTTGATATGTTTTGTTTTAGCTTGCAAGGCACTATTTTATTTCTTATGTTTGGTGCTTTCCTGTACATGAATGTTATCAGGTAGTATAGTGCCTAATTTTGGGTCCTGTTTGAGAATCTTCATTATTCATTATTAAATATTTTTTCCATATTGCGATATTTACATTGAAATTGTGTAACGAATCTGATTTTATTTTGTTCGGCCATATCATGCTCTTCATTTTTCCAACCTGTTTTAGAGGGAGTGTCCAGACATGCAGATCTTGCCACAATTAGATCCTTCTTCTCCTTATATCCCTTGTCTTTAAATTTTTGGATTAGGATGTCACTTTGATTAACCACTTGCCGCCTGCCATATAGCAGAATGATGGCGGCAAAGTGGTTGTGATATCCTGCCCGGACGTCCAGGATAACACTGCCGGCGTGCGGCCACTGGGGCGCATAGTGCGGTGATCAGGGGTGCTGTGTGTCAGTCTGACACACTGCAACTCTGATTGTGGTATGGAGCTGTCATGGACGTACCGCGCATGGCTCGGCAACTGGCCGTGGGCGCACGGGTCCATTGGGACGTGTTCCAGTCAATAGGCATTCAGCAGTGAATAGACGCGCGCCAATGCGCGTGCGCAGATCGCGGACGCGCGCACAGTAACACAGCTTTGGCGCTGAGTGATCCTTAAAAGGGGCCTCTTCAGAATGTATCCTTGCTGTCTGATCTGCAGCTCATCCTGTACCCGCATCTGCTCCAGTGTTACCCAGCTTCTCCTGACCTCGCTGCTGTCTCCAGTCCTGACCCCTTGGCTTGCCTTTGACCTGCTCTGTGTTCCTGTTTGATCTCCTGTTGCCGATTCTGCCTGGTCTTGACCATTCTCTGCCTGCTGCTTCTGTCTGATCCGCTGCTGTGACCTGGCTTGTCTGACCCTGCTTCTGCCTGCATCCGTGTGCATCTGCCTACAAGTCCTGCATCCGTGTGCATCTGCCTACAAGTCCTGCATCCGTGTGCATCTGCCTACAAGTCCTGCATCCGTGTGCATCTGCCTACAAGTCCTGCATCCGTGTGCATCTGCCTACAAGTCCTGCATCCGTGTGCATCTGCCTACAAGTCCTGCATCTGTGCGCACCTGCCTACAGTCCTGCATCTTTGCGCACCTGCCTGCTACCCCTCATCGTTTCTGCATCTGCAGCAATCAAGCCTGTTCCTGTCTCTGCCAAGCTGACTTCATCTTCAGTCAAGCGGACCCTGCAGGCTCTCCTACTCCTCTGTGCTCTGAGGGTCACTGTTCCCACTCTAGTGATCCCGGAACCAGAGCCGTACAAGAGGTCTCCCTCTGCACGTCAGGCTCACTCCAAGGTATGTGTCAGGAGCCTCTGACAGAGGCTTCTTACCACGTGATCAGCTGTGACCAATCACAGCCGATCATTGCGTGAACCAGGAAGTACCGGTAAACAGCTTTCCTCATTTCACGCTGACAGGGAGAGCCGATGATGTGGGTCCCACGGACTCCATGTCAGCCGGTGGCCCGCGATTGTGACACGGAGAGGCAGAACGGGGAGATGTAAACAAGGCATTTCCCTGTTCTGCCTAGCAACATGACAGGGATCTACTGCTCCCAGTGATCGAAAGAAGTGATCTCTGTCATGTTCTAGTGAGCCCATCCCCCCTACAGTTAGAACACACTGAGGGAACCCCTTGATCGCCCCCTAGTGTTTAACCCCTTCCCTGCCAGTGACGTTTACACAGTAATCGGTGCATTTTTATAGCACTGATCACTGTATAAATGGCAATGGTCCCAAAATAGTGTCAAAAGTGTCCGATCTGTCCACCGCAATGGCGCAGTCATGATAAAGATCGCCGCCATTACTAATAATAAAAAATTAATAATAAAAATGCCATAAATCTATCCCCTATTTTGTAGACACGATAACTTTTGCGTGAGCTAATCAATATACGCTTATTGCGATTTTTGGCCTAAACTGAGGAAGAAATTAGTTTATTTTATATATTTTTGGGGGATATTATAGCAAAAAGTAAAAAATATTGCTTTTTTTTTCAAAATTGTCACTCTTTTCTTGTTTATAGCTCCAAAAGAAAATGCTCTATTTGTGAGAAAAGGACGTCAATTTTGTTGGGGTACAATGTCGCACGACTGTGCAATTGTCAGTTAAAATGACGCAGTGCTGTATCGCAAAAAAAGGCTTGGTCAGGAAGGGGTTAAATCCTTCCGGGGATGAAGTGGTTAAGAACTGGTCAGCCGAGCCTCCTTGTAAAAAAGTTATTGGCAGGTTTCCCTTTTCATGGGGAACGTTTATTTGGTGATCATTTGGACAAGTATATCCAAAAGATTTCCGGAGGGAAGAATTCTCTACTTCCTGTGAAGGAAAGCACCAGACGTCCCTCGTTTAAAACCTCAGGGACTGCTTCCTCAAATGTCTCAGCATCAAGGCGGTTCCGCCGCCAACAGGGTGCTAGGGCCAGGGGCAAGCCGCAGGGCCAGAAGAAGCCCTGGGTCAAAAGCTCTTCTAAACCCAGCACCAAGCCTTCCTTTTGAGGGGAAGCCCCCCACTCCATCGAGGGGGGGGGAGGCTGCTGCACTTTGCGAACATTTGGAGAACAATAATTCTGGACGAGTGGGTCACCTCAATTATATCTCGCGGTTACAAGCTGGAGTTGCGGGGGTTCCACCTCAGGTTTTTAAGATCCAGCGGAGAACAAATATAAACCTCAATATGGGATTTTTAAGGCAATGTAATAGAAAAAAATTATATTTAGATAAAAGAATAATTTATTGATGCATAGAAAATTACATAACGTACAAAGATAATTTTAGTGATCATACAGTTTAAAAAGAATCATCAAATAGCATGAAAATGTGGAGAGCAGAGAATTGATAGTACTCCTAGATCATGATACATCATACTACAAGATACAATCACCACCAATAGCAATAGGGAGGCGTCAAGTAGCAGACTTCCAACGCGTTTCAACTTATAACATCAAAAAGTCTTCCTCAGGGAAAGATTGCATCATGTTCTAAAATTTCAAGAATGTCAAAAATAGCAATGTTACATACCATATATCATATACATATATCACACATAGGTCATCAACCACATAAATTCAATAAGAGCAACTTACATTTTCATGCAACTGCAGATAAGGTGCATTCCCAGTGCCTTAAAAAAGGGTCTCTATCAATGGTTGCCCTGACTGCAGCGTCCATATGACTGTGACGCTGGTCGCATTGTCATCATGCAGTGGGGATGCGCGGCGTTGCCTAGGCGACGCAACGCTTCCCTCCCTCTTTTCCATGTGCCACGCCCCATAGGATATGGGGATGTGGGGCGTTGAGCCTCGGTTGAGGGGCGGGACGCCGCTCTGCCGGAGCCGCCCCTCTTGCAATCACAGCTGTACAGAACCATGGAGCCATGGGGGATCTCTGCAGTCCAGGCTCGTCCTTACAGGCTCACCTGCTGTTTTGACAAGACCCAGACCCAGCCACACTTCTAGAAGGTAACCCTGCATGCTTGAACTAGAAATACCTCAGGGAATATTGGTCTCTGAAGCGATCTCTTTTCATCTTTTGTTTAATTTTAAATGGCATTTTTTGTCTTTTTAGAACCTCAAATCTCACTTTTTGGCTGCCTATGATTGGATTCTTTAGAAATATATCCTGTCAACCTGTAGAGGATTTTGGACAGTCAGGGCAACGAATGATAGAGACCCCCCCTTTTTTAAGACACTGGGAATGCACCTTATCTGCAGTTGCATGAAAAATGTAAGTTGCTCTTATTGAATTTATGTGGTTGATGACCTATGTGTGATATATGTATATGATATATGGTATGTAACATTGCTATTTTTGACATTCTTGAAATTTTAGAACGTGATGCAATCTTTCCCTGAGGAAGACTTTTTGATGTTATAAGTTGAAACGCGTTGGAAGTCTGCTACTTAACGCCACCGTATCGCTATTGGTGGTGATTGTATCTTGTAGTAGGATGTATCGCGATCTAGGAGTACTATCAATTCTCTGCTCTCCACATTTTCATGCTATTTGATGATTCTTTTTAAACTGTATGATCACTAAAATTATCTTTGTACGTTATGTAATTTTCTATGTATCAATAAATTATTCTTTTATCTAAATATCATTTTTTCTATTACATTGCCTTAAAAATCCCATATTGAGGTTTATATTTGTTCTCCAGACTATTCAAGGGATGATGGCAATGACACATCCAACCCCCTGAGTCACCAGTGTTGACCAGTGTAAGATCCAGTGTTCCCTCGAATCCTCCAAAAAGAAACTTATTGCTTCAAGCACTACATCTTAGTGCATCAAGGAGTGATTGTAGAGGTTCCTGTATCCGAAAGGGGCACAGGGTTTTACTCAAACCTGTTCACGGTTCAGAAACCAAACGGTGCCCATTTTGGACCTAACATCCCTGAACAAGTATCTACTGATACAATCCTTTCAGATGGAGTCTGGTCTGCTCAGTAGTAGCCTCACTCCAGAGGGGAGACTTTCTAGCCTCCTTGGATATAAAGTACGCGTATTTACACATACCTATCTTTCAGCCTCATCAGAGGATCTACCCTTTGGGCTTGCTACAGCTCCCCGGGTGTTCACAAAGGTCCTAGCACCAGTACTGGGTCTTTTAAGGGCCCAAGGGATCCTGGTGCTCGGGTATCTGGACAACCTCCTGCTCAGAGATCACTCATTACAGGCTCTAGAACAGAGCATAATAAAAAAAGCTTAGGCTGAATCATAAATACCGAAAAGTCAGCCTTGAAACCAGCTCAAAGTCTAAGTCTGTGCCTTGAAGGTTCAGGTGCATCAGATAAGGGGTACCAGACAACCCTCCATTCGGCTCTGTATTCTAGGGAGGATAGTATCCTCCTTCGAGGCAGTACCCTATGCCCAGTTCCATTCCAGACCTTTACAATAAGACATCTTATTGGCTTGGAACAGAAGAGGACAAGCCCTGGATTATCCAATGTGCTTATTTCCTCGGGCTCGCTTAAGCCTAAACTGGTGGTTGCAGGATCAGAACCTGCGAAAGGGAAAAGCCTTTTTCCTGGTAACTTGGAGAGTACTGACTACAGATGCCAGTCTCTCAGGCTGGGGAGCGACCCTAGAAGGGCTCACAGCTCAGGGGAAATGGTCAGGGACAGAACAGATCCTGCCCATCAATGTCATGGAATTACGGGCAGTACATCTGGCCCTAAGCTCTTGGACAGTGGAGCTTCAGGACTGCCCTATCAGGGTTCAGTGGTCTATATAAACCACCAAGGCGTTACCAGCAGTCGTTCATCTCTGAAGGAGGTATACCACATACTAGCCTGGGCAGAGGGACATGTGCCGATTCTATCGGCAGTCCATATCTTGGGAGTAGAGAACTGGAAGGCAGATTATCTCAGCCGCCAGCAGATCTGCCTGGGGGAATGGTCCCTACACCCAGTGGGGGAGTGGCCAAGGCAGGCATGTGAAAGGACGCATCTCCCACAGCTCCTGGCAGTGATATGGTAACAGATCCTCCCCCAGCCCACACACCGACTCCAAACCGCCCTATGCAGCACAGCTACAACCTGGAGACCCCAGGGGAACAACCGTCGGCTCTCTGCACCAGGGGAATGTCCCGAAAAGGACAGATTGAGACCGCGGGCCTGGAGATCCAAGATGGCGCCGCGGCAGCCTCAGTGAAAAGCACACCACGCGGACAAGACAGAATAAAGGACGCAAGCCATAAAACAAGTAAGGCACTTAAACCCCCAGCTAAAGATGCCTCTAGGGATATGGTGTACTACGCATAAAAGATGTCTGGGACCCTAGGGATGAAGCAGCCATCCCGCTCTGGGGAGACACCGCACCAGCAGGTGGACATGCAGGCAGTTATTCTCCCTGTACACTGGGGGGAAGTGGATGGGGAGCAGACAGCCCAGCAGAACAAGACATTGTGCAACCTACCCTGGCTGATATCCTTAGGGCTGTGAATAATTGCACGGCCTCTGTTAGCACTCTAAAGGAACAGTTTGGAGGCCTGAGAGAGGATGTGTCACTATTAAGACAGGACATGCAAAAGATACGTGAGCGTACCACCACAGTGGAAAGCAGGGTCAGCGAAATGGAAGATCAGTTATCACCCATGGCGCAAGACACCAGGACTGTGTTGCAGCTAGCCAAGAAAGCAAATGATGATCATGCTGAGGATATGGAAAATCGCTTAAGGCGAAACAATGTACGCATAGTGTGGTTGGATAAGAGGACAGGAACCACCAGTGACAATATACAGGCTGAGATAAATATCAGGATGGTGACTAATATCCCTCCACCGGGCTTGGATGGTCCCTCACCTCAGATATTCGACCTGAAACAGGTCACACCACTTGTATAAATGGATGGATCAATCTGTATAATTGGTAATTACTCCTTCACCTCCTTCACCTCCCAGCACTCAGTATAATGGCAGATGATGCATATGGAATAAAAAGGCAAAACATAGTGCTCTCCGTAGCTACTTTATTTTGAATAGTAAAAAGCTAAAAATTGCAAATGTAACACTCACAGAATACCGGCACTCCGATCCGAGTGCCGGCCAGCAGGCTTGTGATCGTGTCTGTCGGATGACCGCGGGTGACGTCATGCGCTCCTAACCCCCGTACGCGTTACGTCCTGTGAGCGGGACTTCATCAGCGTGGGGCGGGATGCCATAATCTGTGCCATGGTGACGGCGGCACCAATCAGAAAAGCAGGAACAATAATCAGGAAGTCAAGCACCTCCCTATCAATGCATCTTAACCATTAGTTCCGATTACCCTTCCCTACAGACGGGAAACGAAAGATTCGACACCGCCAGCGGCAGACAGATGACACAAAATATAAATTATATAAAGATAGTTAATTGCAATACCCGGATACCAAATCTCATTATGCACAGTAAACAATCTTAATCTTTTAGATTTAAAAGTATAAAAATATTTCCTCTTAAACACGCATAGACTCATGCTACAAAGTCGCATGTGCAAAAGTCACATAAAAAAATCACATATACAAAATATATGGATCATATAAAAAAGAAAGAAAGACATCAGCCCACGGGCATCGGCTAAACACGATCACATGTACAGAGTCAAAAAAAGGCAAAAATAAAAATAAAATAATAAAAAATCATTATCTATTAGAAATAAAACAATTCAAATCAAAATCAACGTTCATTCCAAAGGGGGAGAGAACTTTGGTCTCATAGATCCAGAATGATTCCCTACGGCTAAGCTGCCTAATGTAATGGCCACCCCTCCATTGTCGTGATACCTTTTCTATCCCCCAAAATTTAAGGCATTTGGGGTCTCTTTGATGGCAAAGGGGAAAATGCCTGGACACACTGTGGGTCTTTACCCCCCGCTTGATGTTGCTAATATGTTCTCCAATTCTTACGTGGAGTGCTCTTGAGGTCCGGCCCACATACTGGAGGCCACAATCGCACTCCAGCATGTAGACCACCCCCACTGATGAGCACGTAATCAGACCTTCAATTTTATAGCTTTTTTGTGTTGTATGCGAAACAAACTCCTTCCGTCTCTTTATATTTCTGCAGGCCTTCCTGCATGTGGCACATTTCCCACATGCGTAAAAGCCGGACAGAAACACAAACAGTCCACTGGTCACGGTCTTAGGCGGGTCAATGACCCCTGGTGCTACCCGATCTCGTAAAGATGGGGCCTTACGGTAAATGAACCGAGGGTGATCGGGAAGGACCGGTCCCAGGGTCCTATCTCCTTTGAGAATAGGCCAATGTCTAGCTATGATATGTTCTAATTTTTTATACTGAATATTGTAATCAAGTATAATACGATAGCTAGATACATTAGCGTTATCTTCCAAGGGTTTAACCTTGTCTGCAACTACAGTATTCCTATCATAAAAAGGTTAGCCACACTGGGAGCAAACCTTGCCCCCATGGCTACTACTCTTGTCTGTAGGAAGAAGTCGCCGTTGAACCAAAAATAATTGTTTAGCAAACAAAACTCCAAACTTTCCAACAAAAACGAAATGTGATCGCTCGAGAGATTGGAGGTCATCAGGGCCCATCTAACTGAATCAAGGGCCTGTTTGTGATCGATAATAGTGTAGAGAGAACCCACGTCTGCAGTGATGAGAATGCTAGACGGGGTGCATGGAAGGGTCGATAAAATTTGAAGTATTTGCTTCGTATCCCGTAAGAACGCTTTAGTTTTTAAAACGAGTGGCTGGAGAAAGAAGTCCAAATATTGGCCCAATCTGGAGGTTACGGAATCAATTCCGTTTACGATCGGACGGCCAGGTGGATGTTCTGCGTTATTGTGCAGTTTGGGTAAAATATAAATGATAGGAGTCCTGCAATAAAAAGGGTCCAAGTAAGCGGCCTCTTTGGAATTTAAAATCCCCTGGTTTTTACCTCTTTCAATAAGACAATGTAAATTGTTCTTGAAGGGCAACATAGGGTCACTCCTCAGGAGTTCATATGTATTCCTATCTTTCAACAATTTCTCCATTTCTGCTTGGTAATATGTTTTGCTAAGCACAACCAACCCACCCCCCTTATCCGCTGGCCGGATTACTATGTCTTTCCTTTGTTCTAAGGAAGCAATACCTCTTTTAATGGCCTGTGAATCTCTAGCCCTCTTAATCTTGAGTTGATCGAGATCTTGACAAACCATATTTTTGAATACCTCTAGGTGTCTATTGTCACTGCAGATAGGATTGAAAATAGAACGATTCCGAAGATTGGAATGTCTAGAGCTAGTAGCTAAGGAAGGGGTGGTATGTGGCACCAAATTGGAGAGGAAATATTTCTTCATATTTAGATTACGAACATATTTCTGAATGCTGATGTAGGCTTGAAATTTGTTCAGGTTACGGACCGGAGCAAACTTCAGGCCCCTATCTAAAACCAATGTTTCTTCAATAGTGAGAGGAGTACCACTAAGATTAAAAATGCCAGTACCTAGTGGGGTCTTGACCTTTTGGAATCGTCTTCCCCCCCTGGACCCTCTCTGTGTTTTCTTTTTAAACTGCCTTGGTCTCTCCTTGGGTCTTGTGGACCTCTCCTTTGGTTCTGAGAGTTCCCCTGATCGACTGATTCTCTCACCCATAGGGGGGTCCTTGGAGGTCCCCTCCAGGGGGTCCTCTCCTGCCCTAAAAAATGATTTTGATTGTATTGTGATTCACCCTGAGAATTTTGTAAAGGGGCATAGTAATTAGAGGTATAGACAGGAATCCCTTTAGTGGAATTCCCTCTCCCCTGGGATTTACCTTTTCCCCTCATGGGCACTGTCTGCCACGAATGATTCTCAGTTTGTAGGGACCGGTGGTCATAGCCATTGGTATAAGGCTTTGAATGGGGGTGATGGTTCTTTTTACCCCGGCCACGTTTGTTACTTCTAGGGGGACCCTGCCCCCTCCCCCTTGGTGTATTTATCAAATTAGGTACATTTTGGGGATACTGAGAGGGGGGTATTTCATAATTAAAATAACCCTGAGGAGGTAAATTAATTTCCGGTGGTGGGATCATGGCTGCTACACCCATGGGATTATTAGCTGGAATCGTGTCTTGGGTTTGCCACTTAAAGATCTGTTTCCCCTCAAAATCCCTAATATCCCGCAGAAATTTCTTCCTCTTTTTATCTCTTGTTTCCCTATCCCATTTAATAAGTTTGGATTTTAATTCACCAGATAATTGAATAAAGTCACTGGAATCTTTATGACTCTCAATACGATCAGTGATTTCTTTGATCTGATTCTCCAAGAACTGCTTTTTCCTCTGTTTGCGAGCAAGCAGAAACCGGAGAAGATCAAAGCTTTTCCCAACAAAAAAGTTACACCATTCTGTGTTAGACTCGTTGTCAACTAACTAACCCATCATTAGGTGGCAATTCCCACCTTAAACGCCTGGGGACAATATTGGCCTTCAAGAACAATTTACATTGTCTTATTGAAAGAGGTAAAAACCAGGGGATTTTAAATTCCAAAGAGGCCGCTTACTTGGACCCTTTTTATTGCAGGACTCCTATCATTTATATTTTACCCAAACTGCACAAAAACGCAGAACATCCACCTGGCCGTCCGATCGTAAACGGAATTGATTCCGTAACCTCCAGATTGGGCCAATATTTGGACTTCTTTCTCCAGCCACTCGTTTTAAAAACTAAAGCGTTCTTACGGGATACGAAGCAAATACTTCAAATTTTATCGACCCTTCCATGCACCCCGTCTAGCATTCTCATCACTGCAGACGTGGGTTCTCTCTACACTATTATCGATCACAAACAGGCCCTTGATTCAGTTAGATGGGCCCTGATGACCTCCAATCTCTCGAGCGATCACATTTCGTTTTTGTTGGAAAGTTTGGAGTTTTGTTTGCTAAACAATTATTTTTGGTTCAACGGCGACTTCTTCCTACAGACAAGAGTAGTAGCCATGGGGGCAAGGTTTGCTCCCAGTGTGGCTAACCTTTTTATGATAGGAATACTGTAGTTGCAGACAAGGTTAAACCCTTGGAAGATAACGCTAATGTATCTAGCTATCGTATTATACTTGATTACAATATTCAGTATAAAAAATTCGAACATATCATAGCTAGACATTGGCCTATTCTCAAAGGAGATAGGACCCTGGGACCGGTCCTTCCCGATCACCCTCGGTTCATTTACCGTAAGGCCCCATCTTTACGAGATCGGGTAGCACCAGGGGTCATTGACCCGCCTAAGACCGTGACCAGTGGACTGTTTGTGTTTCTGTCCGGCTTTTACGCATGTGGGAAATGTGCCACATGCAGGAAGGCCTGCAGAAATATAAAGAGACGGAAGGAGTTTGTTTCGCATACAACACAAAAAAGCTATAAAATTGAAGGTCTGATTACGTGCTCATCAGTGGGGGTGGTCTACATGCTGGAGTGCGATTGTGGCCTCCAGTATGTGGGCCGGACCTCAAGAGCACTCCACGTAAGAATTGGAGAACATATTAGCAACATCAAGCGGGGGGTAAAGACCCACAGTGTGTCCAGGCATTTTCCCCTTTGCCATCAAAGAGACCCCAAATGCCTTAAATTTTGGGGGATAGAAAAGGTATCACGACAATGGAGGGGTGGCCATTACATTAGGCAGCTTAGCCGTAGGGAATCATTCTGGATCTATGAGACCAAAGTTCTCTCCCCCTCTGGAATGAACGTTGATTTTGATTTGAATTGTTTTATTTCTAATAGATAATGATTTTTTATTATTTTATTTTTATTTTTATTTTTATTTTTGCCTTTTTTTGACTCTGTACATGTGATCGTGTTTAGCCGATGCCCGTGGGCTGATGTCTTTCTTTCTTTTTTATATGATCCATATATTTTGTATATGTGATTTTTTTTATGTGACTTTTGCACATGCGACTTTGTAGCATGAGTCTATGCGTGTTTAAGAGGAAATATTTTTATACTTTTAAATCTAAAGATTAAGATTGTTTACTGTGCATAATGAGATTTGGTATCCGGGTATTGCAATTAACTATCTTTATATAATTTATATTTTGTGTCATCTGTCTGCCGCTGGCGGTTTCGAATCTTTCGTTTCCCGTCTGTAGGGAAGGGTAATAGGAACTAATGGTTAAGATGCATTGATAGGGAGGTGCTTGACTTCCTGATTATTGTTCCTGCTCTTCTGACTGGTGCCGCCGTCACCATGGCACAGATTATAAACAATGCGGGCCGTCATTGCGCATCCCGCCCCACACCGATGAAGTCCCGCTCACAGGACGTAACGCGTACGGGGGTTAGGAGCGCATGACGTCACCCGCGGTCATCCGACAGAAACGATCACAAGCCTGCTGGCCAGCACTCGGATCGGAGTGCCGGTATTCTGTGAGTGTTACATTTGCAATTTTTAGCTTTTTACTATTCAAAATAAAGTAGCTACGGAGAGCACTATGTTTTGCCTTTTTATTCCATATGCATCATCTACCATTATACTGAGTGCTGGGAGGTGAAGGAGGTGAAGGAGTAATTACCAATTATACAGATTGGTCCATCCATTTATACAAGCGGTGTGACCTGTTTCAGGTCGAATATCTGAGGTGAGGGACCATCCAAGCCCGGTGGAGGGATATTAGTCACCATCCTGATATTTATCTCAGCCTGTATATTGTCACTGGTGGTTCCTGTCCTCTTATCCTGCCACTACATCTTTTATACTTTTTATGTTTATTTAAGGACTTTTATTTGCGCAGCACTCTTTCTATATTATTATGTTCTTGAGGTATTTTTTGAATTGACCTTAGTGCCTGCTTGCATTTACTTTGCTATGTCCATATATTAGTCAGCGCTGAATTTAATTATATTGTTTTTACGCATAGTGTGGTTGCCTGAGCGGGTGGAGGGTAGGGACCCCACTGCGTATCTTGAAAACTGGCTGGTGGAAATTTTTGGCAAAAATGCCCTTTCTCCCTTTTTCGTGGTGGACCGCGCTCACAGGGTGCCCTCACGCACGCCTTCACCAGGGGGCCCCCCCAGATCTATCTTGGCGAGAATACTCCATTACAGAGATAGGGAAGCTGTGCTGCGCCAAGCACGTGAAAAGGCTAATATTTTGGCACCAGGGTGTCCTTTTACCCGGACTTTTTGGCAGAAATCCAGAGGTGCAGAGCCAAGTTTACAGATGTCAAACGCAGGCTACGAGTTCTACAGCTCCTATATGCCATGCTGTATCCGGCGAAACTCCGGATAGTGGTGAGAGGCCAAGCACAGTTTTTTGAATCCGCTAAGGAAGCTTCAGCCTGGCTGGAGCGGAATGAGCAGGCACTAAAAAACAGGCTGCAATGGAGGAAGATTGAGGTAAACACGGAGAACACACCTAAGGAACTGAACTGCAAGACAGCAGCAATGCTGAGTGATATCTTGGACTGAAGGAAAATACCCTCTCTGTTGTAAGATGCTTTTTGGCTGGGGGACATAACATTCTTACGCACAGCAAAGAGAGCGAATTGGAACAAAAGTTGAATCTACAAATGTTTATTCTGAACAATAAAGAGCGATGGACGATCGCTGAGAATGTTAGTTGCTCTGTTGTCAGAGTGCGAAGTTTGCAGCACAGGACAGTGCTTTACTTTGAAACCCTTTGTTATTATTATTGAAATATACCCATCAATGGCGGAACGCAGCAGAGCATTTGAGTCCCCAGTTTGTCTATATCTTGATACCCCTAACGTGTACGACAGGAGAGAAGATGAATTTGCCCAGCTTGTAGGTGCCCGGATTGGTTCACCCTAAGTATGGTTCCAGCTATCGGACACTGATTATTTGAAGGAATGGTGGAAATCCCTATAGTCTCTTGGAACATTAGGGGTCTACACTCCCCCATAAAGCCTACTATGATTCGTATGTGCTTGAAGAAATACATTCCGGGAGTACTTTGCTTTCAGGAGACCCACTTGACGGCAGAGACTGTGAGCTTTTTGGGATACTCGTGGGTAGGGAAAGCCTACCATTCCACGCACACTTCCTACTCCAGGGGGGTGAGCATATTAATTCACGGAGACCTGGACTACGAAGAATTTGATAGTGAAATAGATATGGAGGGTCGATATGTATTTATTAATTGCAGATTTGGTACATTGACATGTGTGCTAGCTGGTATATATAACCCCCCTCCTTTCACGGTGGCGGTGCTTAGGCTTCTGCTTGCATTTCTAGATGGCAGGCCTGACGCGCCGTTGTTAGTGACGGGGGACCTCAATTGCTGTCTTAACCCGGCTGAGGATAGACACCCAGGACCAGGACCCTCTGTCCTCTCCATGGGTACCCCCCTGGCGCGGTTGTTGCAAGAGGTGTGCTGGGTGGATATCTGGAGGCACCGGAACCCCGGGGTCAGACAGTTCACTTGTTTTTCCAAATCTCATGCTTGCTTGTCTAGACTTGATCTAGGGGTGTGCAGCTTGAACATGCTCCCGTTTGTGACTGACATGATACATAGACCTCGCAGTGTATCCAACCATTCTCCAGTGGTCATAAGGATTACCATAGCCCCACTAGTTAAGTTACCTAAAGCCCCTTGGAAATTTAACGCCTTCTGGCTGAAACTATTCCGCTCACATGAGGGGATAGTGGGGAGCATTTTCGAGTTCTTTGCCACCCAGGATCCAAATTAATCTATTATTATGCAATGGGATGCCTTTAACCCCTTCCCGCCGACCGTACTTATTTGTGCGTACTTGGCTTTCGGGGGTTACACCGGGATGATGCCCGCAGCTGCAGGCATCATCCCGGTATCGTTGTTTCGAGCGGGCGATCGGCTACCCGTATATAACAACCGATGCGGCTAAAAGCCGCTCGGCTGTTATACCGGAGGAGCGGTCCCGCCTCCTGCCTCCCGCCGCTCTTACCGGGCCTCCCGTGCGATCGGGAGGCCCGGTGTCCAATCGGCTGCCTCCGGCGGCTGTGGGCAGGCTGGAACGAAGCTGTGGGTGGCTTCGTTCCAGCCTTCTCAATGTAAACGCGGAAGCGACGTCATGACATCACTTCCCGTTTACTCGGCTGCCAATGGTGCCGAATTTAAAAAAATACACAGTATTCAGAATCGCCGTTTTCGGCGATCTGAATACTTTGCAGTGCAGAGGAGGGATCGGGGGTCTTTTAGACCCCCGATCCCTCCATAAAGAGTACTTGTCACCACCTATTACTGTCACAAGGGATGTTTACATTCCTTGTGACAGCAATAAAAGTAAAAAAAAAAACATTTTTTTAAAAACACAATTTATAAGTCTAAAAATAAATAAAAAAAATAAAAAAAAATTTTTTTTTAAAGCACCCCCGTCCCTGCGAGCTCGCGCAGCGAAGAAAACGCATACGGAAGTCGCGCCCGCATATGTGAACGGTGTTCAAATCACACATGTGAGGTATCACCGCGATCGTCAGAGCGAGAGCAATAATTCTAGCCCTAGACCTCCTCTGTAACTCTAACCTGGTAACCGTAAATAAAATTTAAAGCATCGCCTATGGAAATTCATAGCTACTATAGTTTGTCGCCATTCCACGACTGCGTGCAGTTATAAAGCGTGACATGTTTGGTATCTATTTACTCGGCGTAACATCATCTTTCACATTATACAAAAAAATTGGGGTAACTTTACTGTTTGGATTTTTTAAAATTCATGGAAGTGTCCCTTTTCCAAAAATTTGCGTTTAAAACACAGCTGCACAAATACCGTGTGATATAAAATATTGCAACAATCTCCATTTTATTCTCTAGATTCTCTGCTAAAAAAAATATATATATAATGTTTGGGGGTTCTAAGTAATTTTCTAGCAAAAAATATGGATTTTAACTTGTAAACACCAAATTTCAAAAATAGGCTTAGTCATGAAAGGGTTAAGGCCTATTTAAGGGGAGTATTGATTGCTGAAATGAATAGGGTTAAGCATGCTTCCTCTGTTCTTAAAGAGGAGGTAGAATACAGAGTTCAAGAAATGGAACAAATGTATATCACAGACCCTTCGGACTCGACCAGGGAGGGCCTGGCAGGAAGCTCTTTCTGCCCATCACCACTTGCTTTCCTCCTCGGCCAAAAAAAAGAGGTTCTTTGCAAAACAGGCGTTCTTTGAGGAGGGTAAGAAAACTGGTCGCTTGTTGGCACGAATTGCGAACTCCCATCAGAGGTCGCCCACTATAGGTGCCATTAGGGCCAAGACGGGCAACAGTCAGCCAACCAGAGAAGGTATTGCAGGAACTTGCTGGTTTTTATGAAGACCTATACAATCAGGGTACAGCATACCCCCAGATTACCTAGAGCAGTACCTGGGACAGATTGCCTTCCCTGAGCTGAGCGATGGTCAGCTAGCAGACTTAGAGAGCCCACTTACAGTTGAGGAACTGCAGACTGCGGTCAGCTCTTTCCCAAACTGTAAAGCATCGGGGGAAGATGGGATCCCCATGGAGGTATATAAACAGTATCCTCCAGAATTACTTCCTCAGTTGCTTAAGGTTTTTAATAAATACTGAGAGGAGGGGCATTTACCAGTCTCAATGTCCAAAGCAAACATTGTTCTATTATTCAAACCGGGGGCGTATAGCCCAATTTC
This sequence comes from Aquarana catesbeiana, assembly GCF_042186555.1. Taxonomy (NCBI): domain Eukaryota; kingdom Metazoa; phylum Chordata; class Amphibia; order Anura; family Ranidae; genus Aquarana; species Aquarana catesbeiana. The sequence continues at coordinate 254,340,816 of NC_133328.1, read as the reverse complement.
ACTGCTACAGAGTGATGTTAAAATATTAGCTAAAGCACTGGCTATCAGATTGAATGGAGTGATTGCATCTATTGTGCATGAGGACCAGGCAGGTTTCATGCCCAGTAAATCCACCGCCATTAACCTCAGAAGATTATTACTAAATATTCAGTCACAGGCAGATAATATGGGTAATAGGGCGCTGTTATCGCTAGACGCTACCAAACTGTTTGACAGCATAGACTGGGAATACTTATGGTCTGTACTGGAATAATTTGGGTTCGGCCCGAACTACATTTCTTGGGTCAAACTCCTTTACAGCTACCCAAAAGCCACTCTTAGGATGTCTGGTTTCCTGTCTCCGGGCTTCGCATTGAGAAGAGGCACAAGGCAGGGTTGCCCCCTGTCCCCCCTCCTGTTTGCGTTAGCTATTGAGCCATTGGCAATGGGGATTAGGGCCAATCAGAGCATCACTGGTTTCTGTTATGGTAACATGCAGGAAAAAGTCTTGTTATATGCTGATGATACCGTGCTCATGCTTGGAGACACTGACCTTTCCCTCCGAGAGGCCATGTCAACCATATCCGAATTTGGGAGATTTTCGGGCCTGCTCATAAATTGGTCAAAGTCTGCTTTGCTTCTTTTGGATGGAGATGACACTCAGTGAACTCCTCCTGCCCTATACCTATTGCCACCTCCTTTAAGTGTTTGGGGATTCAGATCACTTCTCGGCCTAGGGATTTCATCCACTTAAACATTTTCCCCCTCTTGCAGCAGTTCAGAGACAAAATTAAAACCTGGAATTCCCTTTTTCTGTCAGTTGTATGTAGAGTAAATCTAATAAAAATGATTCTCATGCCGCAACTGTTGTACTTCCTCCACAATACTCCCATGGTCATTCCCTTGAAGATATTCCGAATAGTTAACACCATTGTTCACGTCCTCATTTGGAAGAATAGGCCCCCCAGGATCAAATTAGAGCACCAACAGAGGCCCAAAGACAGCAGTGGGTTGGCATTGCCCAACCCATGGCTATATTACTTGGCTGCCCAATTACAACACCTAATCGGCACATTTGTACCATCGCAAAACTCGTCACTCAACTTTCTGTCTGGTACAGAAGGTGTGGAATAAATCCAAATACCTCCAGAATGCTGATGGCTACACAGAATACAGTCCCATATGGCATAATGACACATATACTGAGCTGGCCAAATTGCAGTCTGGAACTAGGTGGAAGGAATTTGGAGTTACCCATATTAAACAAATATTCAGGGATGGGGTACTGCGTACCTTTGCTGACCTGAAGGAAACATATAATTTACCCCCGTCAATGTATTTCTATTATTTGCAACTTAGGCACGCAGTAGCTGCACAGGGCCAGTCCTCTGAGTGGTATCTGTCCTTAACCCCGGTATTTACTCTTCTGGGGGAGGCTGCCTCATCTAAAGGATTTATCTCTCAATGCTATGCCATCCTGTTACAATCCACGATGGGGCGGCATCCCCTGAAGGTAAGGGAGAAATGGGAGACATATGTGGGACAGTTGGATGGGGAACAATGGGAGGAGATCTCTCAGGCGGTGAACTTCTGTTCACTTAATGTGTCTCAAAAACGAACCTCAACTTTATATACTATTGAGAACGTATTCTACCCCTCACAGGCTCCACCTAATGAATCTGCAGGCTGAACCTACTTGCTCGAGATGCAAACGAGACCATGGAGACCTTATACACATGCTGTGGAGGTGTCCCAAGTTACATACGTATTGGGCGGGAGTGGTGAAGACCATCAATTCGGTCTTTAAGGTGGCTCTTCCACAGGACCCAAGGGCATGTTTCTTGGGGGCTCTGGAGGAGTACGAGTGGGAGGGACACAGCAGATAGGCTATACACAGAGTCCTATTTCAAGCCAGAGAATTAATCATGACTCATTGGAAGTCTGAGACGCTCCCTACCACAAAAGAATGCATTGACAACATTAACATAAACCTGAGACTGGAAAAAGTGATAGATCAACATAGGGAAAGCACACAAAAATTTGAGAGACTGTGGGCAACTTGGTTAGATTTACCAGGATTAGCCCAGCTGGATTTAGTGGCTGACAGGCTACTAGAATTAAATGTAGGGTAAATAACAGGCTGTGAAACGCTATAATGGGTTTACAGTGTTAATGATGAAGCAATCGTGTTGATGGTTAATTGTTGGATTGTGCAATAGGCAGATGTAATATGTGGTAATGAAAACGCTGTATGTACTACATTTCTGCAAATTTAATAAAAATTTTGTTGGATAAAAAAAAAAAAAATAAAGAGCTACAGCTATTTGTGTTCCGAACAAGGGATCCTCTGGCAATCGGAGCAGATGCTCTGATAGTTACGTGGAGCCAGTACTCCCTGGTTTATGCTTTCCCTCCAGTCCCTCTCCTTGCACATTTGTTGCGCAGGATTCGGAGAGAGGGGGTTCCAGTCATTCTGGTGGCACCAGCCTGGCCCAGAAGGCCCTGGTTCCCAGAGATTGTGAGATTGACAATAAACGGGCCATGGACGGTTCCACGCAGCCCCGATCTACTGTCTCAAGGTCCTATATTCCACTCCAATTTAATGTCTCTAAATTTGACGGCATGGCTATTAAAGGCAGGGTGCTGAAGGACCGTGGCATCTCGGGACCAGGAGTGTCTACCCTAGTGAATGCTAGAAAAGCTGTCACTAGGAAGATTTATCATAAGGTCTGGAAGACTTTTATATTGCTTGGTGTGAAGCCAGAAAATGGCATCCTCAGAAATACGTGATTGGGAGAATTCTTTCTTTTCTATAGTCGGCTGTGGAAATCAAATTGGCTTTGAGTACAATCAGAGGTCAGATTTTGGCCTTGTCAGTATTCTTCCAAAGGCCTTTAGCATCCCATTTGTTAGTCCGAACCTTTATGCAGGGGGCTTCCCCCCATTAGGTCACCTATGTGTCCTTGGGACTTGAACTTGGTGCTGTCTGTGTTACTGTAACAACCATTTGAACCTATCAAGGAAATTCCATTAGACTTGCTGTCATGCAAGCTAGCCTTCCTGATGGCCATCACCTTGGCTAGAAGGGTGTTGGAGTTGGCGGCCCTTTCGTGCAGGGAACCATACTTGATCCTTCACCACGACAGGGTCGTGTTATGACCTGTTCCATCCTTTTTGCCAAAAGTGGTGTCGGCCTTTTATTTAAATCGAGACATTATTTTGCCTTCTTTTTTCTCTCAGCCTCGCTCGGCGGAAGAGAAACGACTGCATTCATTGGACGTTGTCCGGGCAGTCAAGGTTTATTTGTCTAGATCTGCGGCGATCTGAGGATCAGACTCCTTTTTTGTTTTATCAAAAGGACCCAAGAAGGGGCAGGCAGCTTCCAAGGCTTCCATTGACAATTGGGTCCATCAATTGATCATTCAGGCCTACGGTCTGAAACCATAAAGCTCCTCCCTTTAGGGTGAGAGCTCATTCTTCCAGGGGTGTAGGAACCTCCTGGGCTTTTCGCTATCAGGTATCTGTGGCTCAGATTTGTAAGGCTGCTACCTGCTCTTCAGTGCATACGTTCACAAAATTTTATCAAGTGGATGCTCGAGCAGCCGAGGATTCGGCTTTCAGCCGCAGTGTACTGCAGGCTGCCGTATAAGTTCTGATGGCTATTGTTTGGCAGGGTCTCTCCCTCCCCTCAAGGCTATTGCTCTGGGACGTCCCAGCAGGTAATGAATATTATTCTGACTCTGTGTCCCATAATGTATGAAAAAGAAAATGGGATTTTCTCATCATACTTGCCTGTAAAATCCTTTTCTGGTCACAGAGATCCCTCCCCTCCTTTTTTTTTTTTTTTTTTTTTTTTTTTTTTTTTTTTAGGATTCAGTGCTTGCTACAAAATCTGTAGTACTTCTTGTATGATTGTATGGGAGGGGTTATATAGGGGATCACTTCCTGTCTAAACACCTTTGGTCTACCAATGTCCATTCACCTGGAGATGGAGCATAACCCAGCAGGTAATGAATATTAGCCTGACTCTGTGTCCCATGATGTACTCAAAGAAAAGGATTTTACAGGCAAATATGACAAAAACATCTTATTTTAATTTATCACTATTTAATACAAAATCGATAGATATGAGTTTATATGTTGATTTTGTATATATGTGTTAATGTCGTTATTTTTATCTTAATTTATCATGCATCTGATATTCTCATTGAATGATGAGGACTTGGAGTCCATTATTTATATGTATTATATATCCTCCTCTTTGTGTGTGTGTGTGTGCGTATATATGTATGTGTATATATGTATGTATTGTAATTTCTTGGCCATTTTTCAGGGAATATGAATGATGACACAAACTTTTCTTTCACTCATGGTTAGTGTTTGGCTGAAGCCATTAATTTTTAATCAACTGTGTTTACTCTTTTTTTAAATCATAATCACAACAGAAACTACCCAAATTACCCTGATCAAAAGTTTACATACCCCAGTTCTTAATACCGTGTATTGCCCCTTTAACACCAATGACAGCTTGAAGTCTTTTGTGGTATTTGTGGATGAGGCTCTTTATCTTCTCAGATGGTAAAGCTGCCCATTCCTCTTGGCAAAAAGCCTCCAGTTCCTGTAAATTCTTAGGATTTCTTGCATGAACTGCACGTTTTGAGATCTCCCTAGAGTGGCTCAATGATATTGAGGCCAGGAGACTGAGATGGCCACTCCAGAAACTTCTCTTTATTCTGCTGTAGCCAATGACAGATCGATTTGGCCTTGTGTTTTGGATCATTGTCATTTTGGAATGTTCAAGTACGTCCCATGCAGAGCTTCCTGGCAGATGAATGCAAATGTTCCTCCAGTATTTTTTTGATAACATACTGCATTCATCATGCCATCAATTTTGACCAAATTTCCAGTGCCTTTGTAGCTCACACATCCCCAAAACATCAGCGATCCACCTCTGTGTTTCACTGTAGGAATGGTGTACCTTTCATCATTGTAAAAGAGAGGGTTTCACCATGTCAGATCCTTCTGTGCCTTCTTGGGATCTGAATTTGACTGGATATTTATAGGTCCTGGGTTTTAGCATAGTACCTTTAGAGGATTAACCACTTAAGAACCGGAAGAATTTGCCCCATTAATGACCAGAGTACTTTTTATAATTTGGCACTGCGCTGCTTTAATTGGTAATTGTGCGGTCATGCAATGCTATCCAAACAAAATTGGTGTCCTCCCCCCCCCCCCCCCCCACAAATAGAGCTTTCTTTTGGTGGTATTTTATCACCTCTGGGATTTTTTTGCGATCTAAATGAAAAAAGACCGAAAATTAAAAAAAAATTCAGTAAGCGTATATATTTATTGGTTTGCGCAAAAGTTATAGCGTCTACAAGCTATGGTACATTTTATGGAATTTACGCAGCTTTTAGTTTGACTGCCTATCTCATTTCTTGAGGTGCTAAAATGGCAGGGCAGTACAACCCCCCCCCCCCCCCCAAATTACCCCATTGTAGAAAGTCAACACTTTTTGGCAGTCTAGCTGCGTACAGGACCCTGAAACCCAATCATCGCCTTCAGGATTTCTAAGGGTGTATATTTTTGATTTCACTCCTGACTACCTATCACAGTTTTGAAGGCCATGAAATTTATTCCAAGATAGCACAAACCCCCCCACCCTAATGACCCCATTTTGTAAGTAGACACCCCAAGCTATTTGCCTAGAGGCATGTTGAGTATTTTGCAGATCTCACTTTTTGTCAGAGTTTTGAAAATTGAAGAAAGAAAAAAAAAAACATTTCTTTTCTTTCTTCATTTTCAAAAACAAATGAGAGCTGCAGAACACTTGCCATGCCTCTTAGCAAATAGCTTGGGGTGTCTACTTTACAAAATGGGGTCATTTGGGGGGGGGGGGGTTGTGCTATCTTGACACAGTTTAGCACCCTTAGAAAACCTGAAGGTTGGTTTTTGGGGGTCCTGTACGCAACTAGGCTCCTAAAAAGTCTCACATGTGGTGTCCCTGTACTCAGGAGAAGCAGCAGAATGTATTTTTGGGTGTAATTCCACATATACCCATGGCATGTTTGAGCAATATATCATTTAGTGACAACTTTGTGTAAAAAAAAAAAAAAAAAAAGATTTTCCCGAAACTTGTGGCAAAATTAAAAAATATTCCATGGGCTCAACATCAGCAAATAGTTTGGGATGTCTACTTTCCAAAAAGGGGTCATTTGGGGGATTTTGAACTGTCCCAGAATTTTATGCACAAGATTAGAAGCTTATGCCACGCATCACCCACATGAAGACAAAGCCCTTTCTGACACTTTGTTTACATGGAAAAAAAAATATTTTTTTTTTTTTTTTTTTGCTAGAAAATTACTTTTAACTAACTAAATATATATAATTATTATTATATATATATATATATATATATATATATATATATTTTTTTTTTTTTTTAAAGCAAAGGTCCCACAGATTAAAATGGTGGGTGCAATTTTTTTCCTCCACACAGTATTTGCACAGCGATTTTTTTCAAACGCAATTTTTTGGGAAAAACCTTTTTTGAATACATTAAAATACACTATATTGCCCAAATGTTTGGTAAAATATAAAAGATAATCTTATGCCGAGTACATAGAGGTCAAACACGACATGCTTTAAAATTACGCACAACAGTGCAGCGGCGATAAACTACATACATTTTTAACCACTTGAGCCCCGGACCATTATGCTGCCTAAGGACCAGAGGTCTTTTTCCAATTTGGCACTGCGTCGCTTTAACTGCTAATTGCGCGGTCATGCAATGCTGTACCCAAACGAAATTTGCGTCCTTTTCTTCCCACAAACAGAGCTTTCTTTTGATGGTATTTGATCACCTCTGCGGTTTTTATTTTTTGCGCTATAAACGGAAAAAGACCGAAAATTTTGAAAAAAAATGATATTTTCTACTTTTTGTTATAAAAAAAATCCAATAAACTCAATTTTAGTCATACATTTAGGCCAAAATGTATTCGGCCACATGTCTTTGGTAAAAATGTCAATAAGTGTATATTTATTGGTTTGCGCAAAAGTTATAGCGTCTACAAACTAGGGTACATTTTCTGGAATTTACACAGCTTTTAGTTTATGACTGCCTATGTCATTTCTTGAGGTGCTAAAATGGCAGGGCAGTACAAACCCCCCCAAATGACCCCATTTTGGAAAGTAGACACCCCAAGGAAATTGCTGAGAGGCATGTTGAACTCGTTGAATATTTATTTTTTTTGTCCCAAGTAATTGAATAATGACAAAAAAAAAAAAAAATATTTACAAAAAGTTGTCACTAAATGATATATTGCTCACACAGGCCATGGGCCTATGTGGAATTGCACCCCAAAATACATTCAGCTGCTTCTCTTGAGTATGGGGATACCACATGTGTGGGACTTTTTTGGAGCCTAGCCGCGTACGGGGCCCCGAAAACCAAGCACCTCCTTCATGATTTCTAAGGGCGTAAATTTTTGATTTCACTCCTCACTACCTATCACAGTTTTGAAGGCCATAAAATGCCAAGATGGCACAAAACCCCCCCAAATGACCCCATTTTGGAAAGTAGACACCCCAAGCTATTTGCTGAGAGGCATGTTGAGTCCATGGAATATTTTATATTTTGACACAAGTTGCGGAAAAGTAACACTTTTTTTTTTTTTTGCACAAAGTTGTCACTAAATGATATATTGCTCAAACATGCCATGGGCATATGTGGAATTACACCCCAAAATACCTTCTGCTGCTTCTCCTGAGTACGGGGATACCACATGTTTAGGACTTTTTGGGAGCCTAGCCGCGTACGGGGCCCCGAAAACCAAGCACCGCCTTCAGGATTTCTAAGGGCATAAATTTTTGATTTCACTCCTCACTACCTATCACAGTTCTGAAGGCCATAAAATGGCAAGATGGCACAAACCCCCCCCCCCCCCCCCAAATGACCCAATTTTGGAAAGTAGACTCCTCAAGCTATTTGCTGAGAGGCATGTTGAGTCCATGGAATATTTTATTTTTTGACACAAGTTGCGGGAAAGTGACAATTTTTTTTTTTTTTTTTAGTGCACAAAGTTGTCACTAAATGATATATTTCTCACACAGGCCATGGGCATATGTGGAATTGCACCCCAAAATACATTTAGCTGCTTCTGAGTATGGGGATACCACATGTGTGGGACTTTTTGGGAGCCTAGCCGCATACGGGGCCCCGAAAACCAAGCACCGCCTTCAGGATTTCTAAGGGAGTAAAGTTTTGATTTCACTCCTCACTACCTATCACAGTTTTGAAGGCCATAAAAAGCCCAGATGGCACAAAACCCCCCCAAATGACCCCATTTTGGAAAGTAGACACCCCAAGCTATTTACTGAGAGGCATGTTGAGTCCATGGAATATTTTATATTTTGACACAAGTTGTGGGAAAGTGACAATTTTTTTTTTTGCACAAAGTTGTCACTAAATGATATATTGCTCAAACATGCCATGGGCATATGTGGAATTACACCCCAAAATATATTCTGCTGCTTCTCCTGAGTACGGGGATACCACATGTGTGGGACTTTTTGGGAGCCTAGCTTCATACGCGGCCCCGAAATCCAATCACCGCCTTCAGGATTTCTAAGGGCGTAAATTTTTGATTTTACTCCTCACTACCTATCACAGTTTCTAAGGCCATAAAATGCCAAGACAGCGCAAAACCCCCCAAAATGACCCCATTTTGGAAAGTAGACACCCCAAGCTATTTGCTGAGAGGCATAGTGAGTATTTTTCAGCTCTCATTTGTTTTTGAAAATGAAGAAAGACAAGAAAAATGTATTTTTTTTTCTTTTTTCAATTTTCAAAAGTTTGTGACAAAAAGTGAGGTCTGCAAAATACTCACTATACCTCTCAGCAAATAGCTTGGGGTGTCTATTTTCCAAAATGGGGTCATTGGGGGGGGGGGGGGGTTGTGCCATCTGGGCATTCCATGGCCTCTGAAACTGATAGGCTGTGAAGAGTGAAATCAAAAATTTACGCCCTTAGAAAGCCTGATGGCGGTGCTTGGTTTTCGGGGTCCCGTGCGCGGCTAGGCTCCTAAAAAGTCTCACACATGTGGTATCCCCATACTCAGGAGAAGCAACAGAATGTATTTTGGGGTGTAATTTCACATATTCCCATGGCATGTTTGAGCAATATATCATTTAGTGACAACTTTGTGCAAAAAAAAAAAAAAATTGTCTCTTTCCCGCAACTTGTGGCACAATATAAAATATTCCATGGACTCGACATGCCTCTCAGCAAATAGCTTGGGGTGTCTACTTTCCAAAATGGGGTCATTTGGGGGGGGGGGGTTGAACTGTCCTGGCATTTTATGCACAACATTTAGAAGCTTATGTCACACATCACCCACTCTTCTAACCACTTGAAGACAAAGCCCTTTCTGACACTTTTTGATTACATGAAAAATTTTTTTTTTTTTGCAAGAAAATTACTTTGAACCCCCAAACATTATATATTTTTTTAAAGCCAAATGCCCTACAGATTAAAATGGTGGGTGTTTCATTTTTTTTTTTTCACACAGTATTTGCGCAGCGATTTTTCAAACGCATTTTTTGGGGAAAAAACACACTTTTTTAAATTTTAATGCACTAAAACACACTAAATACATAAATAAATACATTTTTAAAAGCCTTTACAGGTTACCACTTTAGATTTACAGAGGAGGTCTACTGCTAAAATTACTGCCCTCGATCTGACCTTCGCGGTGATACCTCACATGCATGGTGCAATTGCTGTTTACATTTGACGCCAGACCGGCGCCTTTGCGCGAGAGAAGGGGGGGACAGGGGTGCTTTTTTTTTTTTTTTTTTTTTTTTTTTTTCTTTATTATTTTTTTGCTTTTTTATCTTATTTTTAAACTGTTCCTTTCATTTTTATTTTTTTTTAATTAATTTTATTGTTATCTCAGGGAATGTAAATATCCTCTATGATAGCAATAGGTAGTGACAGGTACTCTTTTTTTTTTTAAAAAAACATTGGGGTCTATTAGACCCTAGATCTCTCCTCTGCCCTCAAAGCATCTGACCACACCAAGATCGGTGTGATAAAATGCTTTCCCAATTTCCCAATGGCGTTGTTTACATCCGGCGAAATCTAAGTCATGAAATGCTCGTAGCTTCCGGTTTCTTAGGCCATAGAGATGGCGCCATTCTGGTCTCTGATCAGCTCTATGGTCAGCTGGCTGAATCACCGGCTGCATTTTCAGGTTCCCTGTTGGGACAGGAGAGCCAGAGAAAAACATGGAAGACGGTGGGGGGGCATTCCCTCCCACTGCTTGAGGCTAATTAGCCGCTAGGATTGCTTTTACATGAAAGCCGACCGCTGGATGAAAAGAATGATACCAAGATGATACCTAAACCTGCAGGCATCATTCTGGTATAACCACTCAAAGTCCAACAACATACCAGTACGTTGCTGGTCCTTGTTGGGCATATATTGTAAACTTTTTTTTCATGCAGCCTGTGGGCTGAACGAAAAAAAGATATTGATCGGTGGGTATGCCCACCATTAGAATACCTCCCTTCATCCACCCACTTCTAATGATGGGCATACATGCACCATTTATATATGCCGAAGCATGGGGGCATCCTCCCGCAAAAGGCAGGAGCAAATCGCTCCTCCACCCACTGCTGCCCCCACACTTCGGCATATATGCTGAAGTATGTAACTGTGGTGGTGAAATCACCTCTGACAGCACTGGAGTCACGGCTTTATATATCGTGGGAGCAAACGCGGTTGCTGTCAAGATAAATAAATCCGTTGCAACTGAATGGCGTACCTGAAAACAATAAAATGGTTACCAACAAAACACAGTAAACAGTAAAGTATAAAAAAATTGCATATCTGAAAAGCAAACATGGTAAAACATAATAACAATAAAACATTGCAGAATAGAATAGAGTAAAAAAGCAGAACAATAGAGAGAGAATAGAGAGAGAGAGAACAATAAAACAACTATTTTTTTTTTTTTTTATTTTATATTTTTTTTGGAAAATGCCTCTTATGCAGCCGGCCTACTGCATTTGGTTGGGGAAGGTGAGGTAGAGCACCGTCTGGAAACAGAAGGGCTCTGACGATCTCTTCCTGGAATTTAAGGAAGGATCCAGTCCGTCCTGAAGCTCTGTATAGCACATGAGCGTTCAGCAAAGCAAATTGAAATAAATAGACACTTTTTTGTACCAGCGTCTGGCCTTACGGGCAACTAGGTACGGCGCCAACAACTGGTCGTTGAGGTCCACCCCTCCCATATTAAGGTTATATTCGTGGACACAGAGGGGCTTCTCCACAACACCAGTCGCCGTAGTAATTTGGGTCGTCGTGTCTGCATGAAGGGAGGTGAGAACGAAAACATTCTTCTTATCCCTCCACTTCATAGCGAGCAAATTATTATACTTCAAGCAGGCTCTCTCCCCCAGCCTAAGACGGGAATCTACAAGCCGCTGGGGAAAGCCCCGGCTATTAGGTCGCATGGTGCCACATGCTCCAATCTGATGATCAAAAAAGTGACTAAAAAGTGGCACGCTCGTATAATAATTGTCCACGTACAAGTGGTACCCCTTTCCGAATAAGGGTGACACCAAGTCCCACACTATCTTGCCAGCGCTTCCTATGTAGTCAGGGCAGTTTGTCGGCTCTACGTGACTATCTTTGCCCTCGTAAACCATAAAACTACATGTATAGCCTGTGGCCCTGTCACAGAGCTTATACATCTTGACCCCGTATCTGGCACGCTTGCTGGGAAGGTACTGTTTGAATGACAAGCGGCCAGAAAATTTAATCAGGGACTCATCAACGCAGACAACTTGATGGGGGGTAAACAAGTCTGCAAAACGTTGGTTGAAGTGGTTTACGAGGGGCTGAATTTTGTAGAGCCGATCGTATGCAGGGTCTCCACGAGGACGACAGAGTTCATTGTCGTTGAAGTGCATGAACCGCAAAATCAGCTCGTATCGTGCCCTGGCCATGGAAGCAGAGAACAAGGGCGAATGGTAAATTGGGTCAGTGGACCAATATGACCGCAACTTACTCTTTTTATTCATGAGGAGGGAAAGGCCCAGAAAGATCTTAAATTCGGAGACCGTAATTGGTCTCCAATCTCTGGCAAGGGAGGACTGGGGAATAGTGGCGATGTGTTGACCAGCGTACAAATTGCTTTGGTCCACAATAGATCTATAGAGATCTTCGGTGAAAAACCGTGAATAAAAATCCAGTGGCATAAAGTCAACTGTTTCCAGCTGAATTCCGGGTTGGCCAGTGAAAGGGGGAAGTACGGGTGCTGCAGAAGTGGTGGGTTCCCAATTCGGATTGGCGAATGCAGCAGGAAGGGCACTATGGGCACGACGGGCCTGTCTTTGTCTTCTTGGTGGCAGCGGGACACTACTAGTGCTTGCCACCTCACCAGCTTGAACTGCACTTATGGGACTCGCCACGTCACCACGTGATACTGCAGTGCTGGATGTACGACCAGGGTGTACTAGGCCGCTGGTGCTTGCCAGTTCACCAGAAGGAATAGCGGCACTAGTACTTCTCTGCTCCATACGAGAGCCCTGCGGTTCTTGCACTTCAAGGACAGAAGAAGTTCGGGGTCTGGTACGCCTGACCCTAGCAGGGACCACAACTCCGTCGTCAGAGCTATCTGTCATGGAGCTGCTGTCCTCTACAGGATCGTATTCTGAGCCTGAACTTGACAGATGAGTGACTTCCTCTTCACTATCTGTCATGCTCAGAAACGTGTAGGCCTCTTCACTAGTGTACCTTCGATTTGCCATTTTGGGCTCTAAATTTAGGGGTACACTAGTGAGACTCACAGGCAAAAAAGCTCCTGACTGTCAGCGACTGTATCAAAACGCTACCAAAAACTGTTAGCGATCGCAGGGTTCAGGCCTGACTCTGCGAACGCTGCAGTTATGTGTGCTTAGTGTTTTGTAAGTGTCAGTTATCGATCGGTACTGCACTTGGGTGGGCTGGGCAGGGCTGGGCCGAGGGGCAAAACGCAGGTGCTAGCAGGTATCTGGGCTGATCCCGCTAACACTGTGTTTATGGGAACCCTAAACTGCTGGGGAGTATAGATCTGATCGGATCAGATATCGATCCGCTCAGATACTATAGCACTAATGGAGGTGTATGCTGCGTGGGTTTTAGCGGTACTGGCGCTAACCTGACGCTGCCTGGGGCGACGCAGACCTTATCTGACCCTAAAAACGTAATTTATATCAGCGCCGGGCAATTAGGGGGTTAAACCTTTATAAGGTAATAAACGGCGGGTGCCCTAAAACTATAATAAACTATAATAAACTACAAAAAACAAACTAGCTAACCAGCGTCACCCGTAACACTTATACGGTGATCGCTGGTGAAAGGGTTAACTAGGGGGCAATCAGGGGGTTAAAACCTTTAGCAGGTAGTATATGGGGGTCCCTGTCGCTATAAAACACTGACAGCGAACCTATATACTTACCTCCCTAACTAGCGTCACCTGTGTCACTAATACAGCGATCAGAAAAACGATCGCTTAGCGACACTGGTGATGGGGTGATCACGGGGTTAATCTTTATTAGGGGGGGTTAGGGGGAGTACCCTGGACCTAAGGGGGGGTACCCTAGACCTAAAGGGGGCTAACCTAACTGCCCTAACACTTATAACTGTCACAAACTGACACCAATGCAAAAAAAAACTGCTATTGGTGTCAGTGTGACAGGGGGTACAGGGGGGTGATCGGGGGGTGATAAGTGTGCCTGGCGTGTTCTACTGGAAGTGTAGTGTTGTGCAGACTTACTTGATGTCTTCTCTCCTCGGTGCCGGATCGAAAAGACCGGCTCGAGGAGGGATGACATCACTTCCTTTCCCTCTGTTTACATTACAGAGGGAAAGGAAGCGTTTTCATTCGCCGGGAGCGATCGGGAGGGGGTGGCCAACAATGGATGGCCTCCCCCTGACCTCTCATCGCCCGGGAAGAAATGGCGACCGCCTCGGGCACCGATCGGATCCCCCACCCGCGGAAGGCAAATCACGTGTATGTACGTGATTTTGCCTGTCCGTGCCACCTTGCCGACGTACATCGGCGTGAGGCGGTCGTCAAGTGGTTAAAAGCCTTTACAGGTTACCACTTTAGATTTACAGAGGAGGTCTACTGCTAGAATTACTGCCCTCGATCTGACATTCACAGTGATACCTTACATGCATGCTGCAATTGCTGTTTACATACGACACAAGACCGACGCTTGCATTCGCCTTTGCACACAGCGGGACAGGGGTGCTTTATTTTTTTATTTTTTTTCTTACACTGTTTCTTACATTTTTTTTTTTTTTTTTTTTTAAATCATTTTTATTGTTATCACAGGGAATGTAAATATCCCCTATGATAGCAATAGGTAGTGACGGGTACTCCTTTTTTTTGAAAAATTTGGGGTCTATAGATCTCTCCTCTGCCCTCAAAGCATCTGACCATACCAAGATCAGTGTGATAAGATGCCTACCAAACTTCCCAATGGCGCTGTTTATATCCAGCAAAACCGAAGTTATGAAGTGCTTGTTGCTTCTGGTTTCTTAGGCCATAGAGATGATTGGAGCCGCTCTGGTCTCCGATCAACTCTATGGTCAGCTGGCAGAACCGCCGGCTGCATTCTCGGGTTCGACAGGAGAGCCCGAGAAAACCATGGAAGACAGCCGGGGGGGGGGAGACATTCCCTCCCAGTGCTTGTAAAAGCAGTCTAGCGGCTAATTAGCCGATAGGATGGCTTTTAGATGAAAGTCGACCGCCGGCTAAAAATAACTATAACAAGATGATACCTAAAACTGCAGGCATCATTCTGGTATAACCACTCAAAGTCCAGCAACATACCAGTATGTTGCTGGTCCTTGTTGGGCATATATTGTAATGTTCTTTTTTTTTTTTTTTTTTTTAATTCATGGTCTTGAGGGACAGGGATGTCTTTGATGTTATTCCCACTTTGCTCAAAACCACTAAAGCCACTTCCATAAAAATTTGCCTTCGTACCTGGAAGTCCTTCTTTGCCTGATGTGAACACAGGTGTTTTAGTATCAGGGATTTCTCTGTGCCTCACATTCTAGCCTTCCTACTTTTGGGACTTAATCAGTATTTGGCCTTAAAGTGTTAGTTCACCTTTGCAGAAAAACTGCACAACACATGGCCAGCTATGACCAATTCAATTCCATCTGGTCCTTTCTGGGAGCGCAGGACAAAGTAGAGACCAGTGGGGTTTTCAAATCCCCAGACCAGTGGAGTGGCTTCAGGATTTACTGCGGGGAATGGGGAAGGTGGGAAGAGGGCCCTTTGTTGGGTCACCTTTACGGTACTCTTAAAGGGCAGATTTTGGCATTGTCTATTTTGTTTCCCAAAACCTCTGACTTCATTTTCTCGTGTACAACCCTTTTACTGTATATAAGGTGTTTCTCAGATTAGACTACCCTTATAACACATTTGTACTTCCTTAGGAACTTAATTTGGTGTTCTCTGCTCTGCAGTAGCCACCCTGTGAACACCATCAGGGAACTTTCTGTAGATGATCTTTCCTGCAAAGTGACATTTTAAGTGGCTATCTATGAAGAAGTCATTTCTGATCCTTCACAAAGTAGTCTTTAACCAAGACCTACCTTTCTTCTTAAGATGGTATCCAACTTCCACCTTAATGCCATGTACACACAGCCAGAATGTCAGGAGACATTTGCTGGTTCAAAAAAAAAAAAAAAAAAAAAGACCAACATTCTGCCCATGTGTATGTTGGACGGGCATGCTGGAAAACCAGCAGCCGACTGACTCCCGATCAGCGCTCTCAGCCAATGGCAGAGAGCACTGATCGGAGTGTTCTGGCAGGGGGGGGGGGCACCCACGGGGGGGGCACCCCCCTGTCAGAACACAACAGCTCAGCGGGGGAGATCGTTGGACCTTGAATGGTTGGTACAGCGGCTCCGACCGGAGCTGACATTTTTTTTTTCATGCAGTGTGTACCAGGCTTAACAAAGACAGCCATTCCCCTTTGTGACCTGCTCCTAAGATCTCCAAAGAGATTGCTCTTCATTGTCTTGACATTGTCAGAGCTATCAGTGTTTATCTAAAAGCCACTATTATTCTTATTCTATAAAGGTCTTGTCAGGGCTTCGTAAAGAATGTCTTGCTTAAGGCCCCTTTCACACTGGCGCGGTTTGCAGGCGTTATTGCGCTAAAAATACCGCCTGCAAACCGCCCCAAAACAGCCTCCGCTGTTTGTTCAGTGTGAAAGCCTGAGGGCTTTCACACTGAAGCGGTGCGCTGGCAGGAGAAGAAAAAAGGAGAAGAAAAAGAAGAAAAAATCTCCTGTCAGCCGCATGTTTGGAGCGGTGAAGGAGCGGTGTATTTACCGCTCCTGCCCATTGAAATCAATGGGACAGCGCGGCAATACCGTGGCTATAGCCACGCTATACGAGTGGATTTAACCCTTTTTCGGCCGCCAGCGGGGGGTTAAAACCGCACCGCTAGCGGCCGAATACCGTGGTAAAACAGCGCTAAAAATAGCGCTGTTTTACCGCCGACGCCCCCTACCACCCCAGTGTGAAAGGGCCTTAAAAGACACTATTTCCAGGTTAATAAGACCATTGATCCTAAGACTTTACACTGTGAAAGCTAAGAAACCTCCAGCACTCTTAATATGCGCACTCTATGAAATCAGTGGGTGCTTCCTGGGAATTCCGGCATCAAGCCTCTGTTGCCTGGCTTTGCAAGTCTGCCATCTCTGCTTTTATTTATACCTCCTCCAAGTTCTACCAGGTGGACGCCCAAACTTCTTGCTCTTTTTTGGGGACATTTGCCACAGTTCTGTTTACCTTGTTGCTGCCCGCCCATTCGTTTTTTGTGGACAACTGGACGTGCCAGGGTCTGTGAAAATCCAGCTTGTGTCCTGTACTGTACAATTAGGATAGGAGGAATTTTGTCTCAACTGAAAATTCCATATGTTAGAGTACAGTACAGGCCACAGAACACCATTCACACGGTTACTGTGTAACTCTACATTGGAGATTTAACTTAACTTCCTGTCCTATAGCCAAACAGGAAGTGAGAGGAAATCCCTGCAAATTAAGGGGACCCCCAGGTCACCAGGACTAGTGTCCCCATTTTAAGATTTTTCCTCTATTACTTTTCTGGAGACAACCCAAAATGTGGGATTTTCTTTTACTTTCACTTTCAATGTCAGTGATAAATTGGACAAATAGAGATGGTGAATCTGCCTAATGGAGACACTGACAGGTGTAATGATCCATCTCCCCTCTATCCAAAATGAAAAAAAAAAAAATTGTGCCTTTGGTTATACTTTAGGGTCTGGAGACTGGTGTGTGTGTGAATCAACTGTGTTTAATCTTTTTAAATTAATGGCAACAGAAACTACCCAAATGACCCTGATCAAAAGTTTACATACAGTTCTTAATACGGTGTATTGCCCCCTTTAACATCAATGACAGCTTGAAGTTTTTTTGGTATTTGTGGATGAGGCTCTATCTTCTCAGATGGTAAAGCTGCCCATTCCTCTTGGCATAAAGCCTCCAGTTCCTGTAAATTCTTGGGCTCTCCTGCATGAACTGCACGTTTGAGATCTCCCCAGCGTGGCTCAATGATATTGAGGTTAGGAGACTGAGATGGTCACTCCAGAACCTTCACTTTATTCTGCTGTAGCCAATGACAGGTCGACTTGTCCTTGTGTTTTGGATCATTGTCATTTTGGAATGTCCAAGTACGTTCCATGCGCAGCTTCTTGACTGATGAATGCAAATGTTCCTCCAGTATTTTTTGAGAACATACTGCATTCATTCAACTTATGAGCACAACTGTACATGTGCTTTCTTGAGCAGGAGGACCTTGCGGGACGCTACAGGATTTCACTCCTTTACGGCGTAGCGTGTTACCAATTCTGTTCGTGGTGACTATGGTCCCAGCTGCCTTGAGATCTTTGACAAGATTATCTTGTGTAGTTCTGGGCTGGTTCCTCACCTGATCATTGAAACTCTACGAGGGGAGACCTTGCATGGAGCCCCAGACCGAGGAAGATTGACCGTTATTTTGTGTTTCTTCCATTTGTGAATAATTGCACTAAGTTGCTTGGCGATGGTCTTGTAGCCCATTCCAGCCTTGTGTAGGTCTACAATCTTGTCTGACATCCTTGGACAGCTCTTTGGTCTTGGCCATGGTGGAGAGATTGGAAACTGATTGCTTCTGCGGACAGGTGTCTTTTAAGAGCACTATCAGAGCCAGATACACACAGGTTACATATCCCACATGGTTAGAGTGAGAGCAATAATTCACACTAGACCTCCTCTGTGACGCTGAACATGTAACCTGTAAAAATGTTTTAGAGATTTTTTTACGAACATCCTCTTTCACATTATACAAAAAAATCGGGCTAACTTTACTTTTTTTTTTTTTTTGGATTTTTTTTCTTTATTCATGAAACCGTTTTTCCCCCCCAAAAAAAGTTTGAAAAATTGTTGCGCAAAATAGTTTGAAGTTATAACTTCCAACCAGTAATTTCACAGTGAATTGATAAATAATAAATTATTATGTTACAACATATAGCATATAAATATGATTTGGCTTGATTAACCACTTCAGCCCCGGAAGGATTTGCCCCCTTCATAACCAGGCCATTTTTTGCGATTCAGCACTGCATCGCTTTAACTGACAATTGCGGGGTCGTGGGATGCTGTACCCAAACACAATTGACGTCATTTTTTTCCCACAAATAGAGCTTTCTTTTGGTGGTATTTGATCACCTCTGCAGTTTTTTTATTTTTGCGCTTTAAGCAGAGCAACAATTTTTGGAAAAAAAAAACTTTTTGCTATAATACATATCCAAAAAAATAGGCCGATATATATTCTACATATTTTTGGTAAAAATTGTAAAAGGCATATATTAATTGGTTTGCGCAAAAGTTATCGCGTCTACAAACTAGGGGATAGATTTAGGGACTTTTTATTTATTTTTTACTATTTTTTTTTTTATACTATTATTTTTACTAGTAATGGTGGCAATCTGCGATTTTTTGTGGGACTGCGACATTGCGGCGGACAAATCTGACCCCAAATTATACTTTTTGGGGACCAGTGACATTACATTGATCAGTGCTATAAAAAATGCACTGTTTAATGTAAAAATTACACCGCAGGGAAGGGGTAAATACTAGGGGCGATCAAGGGGTTAAGTGTGTTCCCTTAGCATGTTCTAACTGTAAGGGGGATGGGTTCCCTGGGACATGACAAAGACCACTGTTCCCGATCACTGCGACCAGTAGATCTCTAACATGACCCCTGTCAGAACGGGGATCCGCCTTGTTTACACTGGCAGATCCCCATTCTGCCACTCTACTAGGCGATTGCAGGTCGCCGGCGGCCATCAAGTCCAGCTGACCCACGGGCATGCTCCTGCAGCATGAACCGGGAGCGCGCACGAACCTCCGTACAGGTACAGCAATTCGCACAGAAGATCCGACCTGCCACAGTTTATCTGCGTGAGCTGGTGAGCTAGTGGTTAAAATTGTACAGTTTCAACAGCGCCAGATTCTTATTCTCCCTCAACTGTGTGAGAAAAACATGGGGTTATGGGTAAATCTTAAACCTTTTTTCCTTGTAGTTAAGAGGGCTGGGCTGGAAGGGAGCATTTGTCTTTTAGACACCTGCCCCCTTCTATGACACTGCAGTGAGAGGTGTGCCTCCACTGCAGCATTTTTATTGGACAGCTTGGGCCAATAGTACTTTACCATTGGTCCAAGACTCCAAGCTGTCCATTGAGCTTAGTGCCTCTGATAAGAAGTGAGGAGAGACACTGTGAGCTCATCCGCTCAGTGTGCTACAAACAGAGTGTGCCAACTTGTATTAAAACTGGCCAGTCTGTAGCTTCTGACAGGTTGTGCAAGGAGCCCCTTATCTCCAGAACCATAGGTTGTAGGAACCCCAAATTTTGACCATTTGTGGGGTAGGACTTCAGCTGTGACCCCAGGTTGCCAAGCTACGACCCTTGTGTCGATTGTGCTCAATTGTGTTTTTTTTAATGTTCATGACTTTGCCTCCCCTGACTGCATGTCTCTGATACACTGGGCAGCTTGTATTGTTCATAATAAATTGGACAGATACCTATGGACACTTTAGAGCAGGGTTAGGCAACCCCCGGCATGCAAAGCCTCTTTTTCCGGCACCTGACTCCCTCCCCAACAGCAGAGCAGCGCAGAGCAGCGCAGGGAAGTGTCAGTGAGACCCTAATGCATTCCAATCTCACAATTCCCCATGCTGCACCCACCTGCACTGGGGGGAAGGCACTGTGCCCCCACACATTGTAAACAATGGGAAACATTGGTTATCTAACTTTGTTGTAGCTATGATCATCAGCTCTTGTGATGGGGAAGAGATTGGACACAGTTCTGCCGGTCCCTGTTTCCAGGAGGAGGACGACTGCCACTGCCAAAGCCAATCAGTCCTGCTAGCCCCGCCCACCATCTGGAGGAAGATGACTCACTTGGTTGCCACTACCAATCTCAGAAAGAAGGGATTTCACTGTGATTGAAAACCACAATCAGGTGACAGCTTGTGGAAATACTGTTGAGTTTCTGGGAACATTGTTGAAAATAAATAAAAAATATATACAGTGGGGATGGAAAGTATTCAGACCCCCTTAAATTTTTCACTTTGTTATATTGCAGCCATTTGCTAAAATCATTTAAGTTCATTTTTTTTCCTCATTAATGTACACACAGCGCCCCATATTGACAGAAAAACACAGAATTGTTGTCATTTTTGCAGATTTATTAAAAAAGAAAAACTGAAATATCACATGGTCCTAAGTATTCAAACCCTTTGCTCAGTATTTAGTAGAAGCACCCTTTTGATCTAATACAGCCATGAGTCTTTTTGGGAAAGATGCAACAAGGTTTTTCACACCTGGATTTGGGGATCCTATGCCATTCCTCTTTGCAGATCCTCTCCAGTTCTGTCAGTTTGGATGGTAAATGTTGGTGGACAGCATTTTTAGGTCGCTCCAGAGATGCTCAATTGGGTTTAAGTCGGGGCTCTGGCTGGGCCATTCAAGAACAGTCACAGAGTTGTGAAGCCACTCCTTCGTTATCTTAGCTGTGTGCTTAGGGTCTTTGTCTTGTTGGAAGGTAAACCTTCGGCCCAGTCTTAGGTTCTGAGCACTCTGGAGAAGGTTTTCGTCCAGGATATCCCTGTACTTGGCCGCATTCATCTTTCCCTCGATTGCAACCAGTCATCCTGTCCCTGCAGCTGAAAAACACCCCCACAGCATGATGCTGCCACCATCATGCTTTACTGTTGGGACTGTATTTGACAGGTGATGAGCAGTGCCTGGTTTTCTCCACACATACCGCTTAGAATTAAGGCCAGAAAGTTCTATCTTGGTCTCATCAGACCAGAGAAACTTATTTCTCACCATCTTGGAGTCCTTTGGGTGTTGTTTAGCAAACTCCATGCGGGCTTTCATGTGTCTTGCACTGAGGAGAGGCTTCCGTCGGGCCACTCTGCCATAAAGCCCCGACTGGTGGAGGGCTGCAGTGATGGTTGACTTTATACAACTTTCTCCCATCTCCCGACTGCATCTCTGGAGCTCAGCCACAGTGATCTTTGGGTTCTTCTTTACCTCTCTCACCAAGGCTCTTCTCCCCCCGATAGCTCAGTTTGGCCGGACGGCCAGCTCTAGGAACGGTTCTGGTCGTCCCAAACGTCTTCCATTTAAGGATTATGGAGGCCACTGTGCTCTTATGAACCTTAAGTGCAGCAGAAATTTTTTTGTAACCTTGGCCAGATCTGTACCTTGCCACAATTCTGTCTGAGCTCTTCAGGCAGTTCCTTTTGACCTCATGATTCTCATTTGCTCTGACGTGCACTGTGAGCTGTAAGGTCTTATATAGACAGGTGTGTGGCTTTCCTAATCAAGTCAAATCAGTATAATCAAACACAGCTGGACTCAAATGAAGGTGTAGAACCATCTCAAGGATGATCAGAAGAAATGGACAGCAGACAGCACCTGAGTTAAATATGAGTGTCACAGCAAAGGGTCTGAATACTTAGGACCATGTGATATTTCAGTTTTTCTTTTTTTATCTGCAAAAATGTCAACAATTCTGTGTTTTTCTGTCAGTATGGGGTGCTGTGTGTACATTAATGAGGAAAAAAAATGAACTTAAATGATTTTAGCAGATAGCTGCAATGTAACAAAGAGTGAAAAATTTAAGAGGGTCTGAATATTTTCCATCCCCACTGTATGTGTGTATGTGTCACTTACTACAGACTCCTCAGCTCTGCATCATCTACTACTACCAACCTCTACATCACTTACACCTGACCCCTGAACTTTGCGTCACTACTGAACCCCTGCACTCTGTGTCCCTTTAAGCCACGGCCAGTATTCATCGCAATGAAAATCACACCCAATTTTGCTGTGGCGCTCAACACCACACTTTTTCTCAGCTGCGGGGGCTCAATCTTGCATACAGGCCCACTGCTTTCAGAAAATGCCCCAGACCTGAGCTCATCATTGCGCATCCATTCCAGATGCTTGTATGTGACATCACATATAAGCACGTGGGCTGGATGAAAAGGGTGGATCAGTGGGAATGAGTGTGCCAGGACAGGTAGATGTGTCTTATTTCTGCTTCCTTTCACCACTCTGCATTTTGCGCATATCATAGATGAGAAGAGGGTACAGTGGTGGGGCAGATAAGCAAGGGGGGTTTTGCAGTGGCACAATAGAGCAGGAGGGTACAGTGGTGGGGCAGATGTGCAGGGGGTACAGTGATGGAAGAGATGAGAATGGGGATCAGCGGTGGGACAGAAGGGCAAGGGGTTACAGTGATGGGACAGATGAGCAGGGGGGTTCAGTGTTGTGTCAGATGAGAAGGGGGTGATGTCAGTAAAATTCCATTCTCTCACTGATCAGTCAACTCCAGTCATGTTGATTAGAAGACAGATTTATTACAAATGTATCGATACATAGGGGTGAACTCTTACAGCAAGGAGTTCCATGCAGAGTCACACAAACACTGTACACAGGTTGTTTTATAGCAGTATTTGGCAAACTTCCATTGGCTAAGGCACACTGGTGACTCATGGTGCATTGTCAGCTTTATTGCCAAATCCAGTGTGCCTTTCACAAGATTTCCTATTATGGTAACTTTTTCTAGTTCTTTAAGTATGTTTTTAGGCGTTGGTCGGAACTAAGCCAGTTGCATAAACAATAAGTCAGCGCCATTTCAGCTAGAAAAAGAGCATATAAGGAACAAGGCAAATGTCGATATCACCTGTAATTCTTTGCATATTTCTTATCATTCTCTCCTCTGATATCTATATTTGCTTCCTCAATTTATTACTTCAGTGCAGGTCCGTTCCACAACTGGGTTTTCAGACCATACTTTATTGAGAGGAGTACTCGCATCATCATAGATATCTTCTCCTTGGGGAACTGTGTGGTACATTATCCTGGTCATGGCTGTCCCAATTTTTCTTTGAGAGAGTCCTCGGATACAGGGAATACAACAACATCCACAAATGACTGAGATGGCTAAAACCACGGCAATGGAGATCAAACATGAGGTGGCAAGTCCAGTCCATTTCCCAAACCAACCTTCAAGCCAATTTGTGAATGGATCATTAATACCCGAGTTTTCCACTAATTCATTCGATAAAGCTGTCAATCCTTCGAGGGCTCTAGTCACGGTTCCTCCGGGAGCTGTATTGTTAGGAATAAAGGTGCAACACATACCACCAAACATTTTACAGACCCCTCCTCTTTCTGCTAGGACCATCTCTAATGCCATCCTGTTCTGCCATGCTGTCAGAGAGGGTAGGGCCTAAATGCCAATCCCTTAACTGCATCCCTGGTGCAGTTTACAAACCTTTGTTGGTTATAGTATATATAGTTAATCCAGTCAACATTTTTGTTTACTTTCACCCACCAGAGAAGAGACTCAAATTCAGCTACCACTTGGTTCCTAGCCTTAAACTTGCTCGGCACTCCACGTGGAACTCCAATCTCATCTATATAGGGTCAAAAACCCTGCAGGAGAGGTGTCCCTTCTGCTCCTCCGGTGACCCTTCTTCCAAGGGGACTCTGACAGTAAGCGCAGAGGCATTGCCAGCTGTATCAGGGCACAAACCCCTGGGGAATTGGCTGGAATTCTCACTCTGAGCCTCTTATCACCGCATAACCACCAGACGTCTGCCCTCTGGGTGTCGTGCTCAACCCAGTCATCACCCTCTCCCTTTACAATTTTGTTAATCCTCTCCATGCAGTAGTCATCCGGTAAAGACCCCAAATCTGTGCCACTCTCATTCCCCGGAAGTGCAAAACAAGTAAAGTTGCCAGGGTATACCGTGACAGCAGGGGGTATCTGAGGTCTATGAACCTGAGGAAACAACAAACTTAACATGTGACAGGGAGTGTTGGTGTCAGGTTTGTATGTTTTTTGATATAGCTTTAGCATACACCCTAAACCATCTAGATCTGTATTGTTATTTAAGGGAAAGGCACGGTAGCCATCTGGGGTCTGGCCCCTGCACAGACCAAGCAGTTCTCTGTTTTAAGGGTGTTAGCAGTATATATTAACCATTCAAGCCATTCATTCTTATCCTGGTATCCTGTTTCTAATGTTATAGCTTCTTCCACTGTGAGATTGGTGAATCTCACTGTGGGTCCTAATACCTCTACTGTAAGTTGGTCCTCATTATCTAATTCATTCTTCTTGTTTGTCTCATTCTTTGGTTTGACTTCAACGAAGAATTTTCCCAAATGGTCAGTTCCCGATATCCAAGCTCCTACACGGTATAACCTCTGATCTTCTAGTTTGGGGTCCTTCAGGGAAATCAATAATTTATTGCAATTCTTTGGTTCTGTACAGGGAGAGTGGGCCGCTTTAGTTATGGTTAATCTATTCTCTAAATCTCCTGCAGCTGGGATCTCATATCGCCAATCCTGGGCTGCAGTTGTCCACATGACTGAATCCCAAGTAGTACACCCGGTAGTTCCAGCCAGGTAGCACACGTATTTGTCTGCCCAGGTCAGCTTACTTGCTTCTACCTTATCTCCACGATCTGTCATCTGGCAGAAATCCACCTGTATAGTACTGGTGGTTCCTTCAACAAAGGTGATGTTCTTCTGTCTCTTCCCAATTGATTGGTTCCACTATCCTCCCGTGTCTCCTACCTCCCCGTATAGAGGTCTCTCCTAGAGTCACCAATGCTCCCACAAGGAACAAAATCCCTACCATCCTATCTGAAATGAGGGGGGATTAAATAGGGCCTTTTCTTCACCAAGGTTGAGATAAGCAGACCTTTTATCTGCCTCCCTTTGTAGTTGGATTTTCCCCCTCCTTCAGTCTTTCTGTCTCTACTCTGCCTATGTTTACCTTTTTACAGTGGGATTGGTGAATCCAGGTAGTTCTTTCAGCAATTCTTACTGCGGTGGGAGTAGTAAGGAGTACTTGATATGGCCCGTCCCACTTAAGGGAGTGCCAATGCTTCTTTTTGATCACCTTGATGAGGACCCAGTCTCCGATTTGTACTTTGTCTTCTCCTATGGGCTCTCCTTCTAGAATGGAACACTCTTGGTTAATTTGTTTCTGTTTTAATAACCTTGACATGTATTCTGCTAAGGTTCTCTCCCCTTCCTCTGTGTGGGTTTCATTTGGTAATAAAGGTATTTTATAAGGTATACCATACATCATTTCAAATGGACTCAGCCCCTCTTTAGTGGGGGTGATGTGCATGCTTAAAATAGCTAGTTGGAGACAGTGCATCCAGTTTTTT
Organism: Aquarana catesbeiana; assembly: GCF_042186555.1. NCBI lineage: Eukaryota > Metazoa > Chordata > Amphibia > Anura > Ranidae > Aquarana > Aquarana catesbeiana. The sequence continues at coordinate 254,314,996 of NC_133328.1, read as the reverse complement.
CCCTGTCTCTTCCATAGCCTTTTTTAGCTTGCTCTTTAATATCCCATTATGTCTTTCTACGAGCCCTGCTGACTGAGGGTGATATGCACAGTGATTCTTTAATTCCATACCCATCACTTCTGTTAGTTGTTTTATGGTCTGATTTACAAATGTGGACCATTATCACTAATTATCACTATAATCTTCTCTGGTATCCCAAATCGTGGAATGATTTGGGATACTCCTGTGGGGAATATCTCTACCCATTTGGTCAATGCATCAATGATTACCAAACAATATTTCTTCCTTTCACATTTGTATAATTCAATATAATCCATGCAAATGTGTTGGAATGGATATTGCGGTGTGGGGAACTTCCTTTTCCGTGGTCTTATGCCTCCCTGAGCATTGTATCTTACACATATAATGCATTGAGAACAAAAAGTTTTTTAGTAGTTTGTGAAGTCATAGACTGTACATACCTTATTTAACATCTCAGTCATCCCCCTGTTTGACACATGAGTTGCTCCATGTGTCAATACTGCTGCATACCTAAATAAGGATTTTGGCAATACCAGCTTTCCTTCAGGTGATGTGTAGATGTTATCTATTATTGTGCAGCCTTTTGTTTTCCAGTATTGTTTCTCCCCAGGGGATACATTCTGCTGCATATCAGTAAGGACTGTATGATCTATCTCTATGATTTCCTGTTCTGATCCATTAACAAAAGCTATATTTAGCTGTTGTTATGTACTATTCCCATCCTCAGCTTCAGGGAGCCCAGAGAACACTTTTAAAACTTCTCGTAGTTTATTTAGATAATTACTGACACTTTCCTTGTCTTCCTGTACAGTCATATTAATCTTTTGCCAGTCAGTTCGTTATACCCATCAGAGATTGCATCTCTGGTAGAAGGCAGTCTGTCTGTCAAATCTTGGCTATCAAGGGCCAGTGGTTCCCCTCTTTGTTGAGGGGGCTCTGTGGCTACACAGGGGTCCCAATTTCCCTTTACTGATGCCCAATGTGATCTTAGAACCCTCCTTAAGGCCCTTTCCACTTCGACCCCGTTTAGCCTATAACTGTTCCTGAGACCTTCCATATTTTCAATGATTTCTGGGGCCCCAAACTTATTATGTTTAATATGCTCGGTAGCCTTCTGCACGTCACTCTCAGTCCATGGTCTTAAAAACAGTCATAGTTAGGGGCTGACCGTTTTGTCCACCTCTTTGTCCATTAGGGGCAGTTGGGCTTGGCATTTCTCTTTTTGTTCTCCTTCCTTCTACTTTAATTCTAGCGTGCTCAAACCAGTATTCCGCCATTTCTAATCCGTACGTTTTTTTTGGGTCCTAACTATTTAAGGTTATCCACCAACTCCTGACACCCTTTCACAGTTAGTTTACCATTGAATCCCAACTTCCTTTCCCACTTAGCACAATATTTAACAGACTTAGGTTCCTTGCTATGCATACATTTCTTATCTCCTAATGGCGCATTAGGAACAAAACAGCAGCATAAGGCACAAGACATTCTTTTACAGAAATTATTCCCCATGTCTCTGTTTGTTTTTTTTTTACCTCTTGAGTTTAGAATACAAGACTGGTAATTCTACTCTCGAACTTTGCCAAAATCTATATAAAATTGCAAAGTCCAAATGCTCCAAACAGGAAATATACACACGTATGTATGTATATATATGTATATATGTATATATATATATATATATATATATATATATATATATATATATATATATATATATATATATATATATATATATATATATATATATATATATATATATATATATATATATATATATATATATATATGTGTGTGTGTGTGTGTGTATATATATATATATATATATATATATATATATATATATATACACACACACATACGTATAAAAACAACTTATACCTTTACCTTATTTACTACAAAGTACAGTTGGTCAAAACAAACAGTGTTATTAGACTTCTGATCAGAACAAACAAAAAAAAAAGTGGAAGTGCACTTAGGTGTCCGTGAGGGGGGGGAGTGAGTGAGTCCAGTTTTTTTTTTGTTTTTTTTTTTACCACAAGTTTACAGCTAGACAGATCATTAAGCAGGCCTTTTATCAACCTGTAAACCACCAGACTAGCAACCCTTGGATCACGGTAACAATAGGAATACAAGAAAAGCAAAAATATCAAGACTCCCCACACTGGGGAGAATCAAAAAAATAGTTAAAACCCGTCACTGCAGTAAGGTTGTTCAGTGAAGTTATAAAGTTAGCAGTAAGGTTAAACATGAGGAGGAAAGAGCGAGAGTTAGTCTCATGATTTAATAAATGCAGCAAAAGTAACAGTGCAGGAAATATTGCTCTCGAAAGAAAAAGAGAAAAACAATCGATCTATGGGGGAAGTGTTTCTGAGCAAGTTAGATTGATTCCTGCTCGTACATTCACTTCCTCTTTTGTCCCAACCACCACTCAGTTAGAGAAAATACTGAAATGGCCACTGTGACTCTGTAATCTATCCAGATTACTTGTAGTCACTATTCATAACAATTATCAATCATCTTTCGGTACCTTAAATTTTTTGTAATCTGTCTTGGACAGCGGGCTATGTCTATTTACCATAGGCAACGTCCCCAAGTGCCTCTGTCTTCGGCCCCTGTGTTACCTAGATCTTATACGGTCAACCACAGTGCCGGCATACTCCAATAAAAACCCAAATCACCTTGAGTAGAAGAGAAAAGAAAAGATCTGTCTTACCTTTCACAGACCCGAAGGACTGGATCAGAAGTCCAGGAGTAGAAGTCAGGTGTGGATCTCGGAGCCGACCAGCCTCTTTTTACCACTTAACTTGAGGACCTGGGAGGACCTAGGTCTCGGCGAGAGGGAGTCTGATACTCACCGATATTTTGGACGGAACCGTTCGATCCACCACCTAATCCTTACTTCCGGCTCAAAAGGACCATGATGTCCGTAAAATTCCATTCTCTCACTGATCAGTCAACTCCGGTCATGTTGATTTAGAAGACAGATTTATTACAAATGTATCGATACATAGGGGTGAACTCTTACAGCATGGAGTTCTGTGCAGAGTCACACAGAAACACTGTACACAGGTTGTTTTATAGTAGTATTTGGCAAACTTCCATTGGCTAAGGCACACTGGTGGCTCATGGTGCATTGTCAGCTCTATTGCCAAATCCAGTGTGCCTTTCAGAAGATTTCCTATTATGGTAACTTTTGCTAGTTCTTTAAGTATGTTTTTAGGCGTTGGTCAGAACTAAGCCAGTTGCATAAACAATAAGTCAGCGCCATTTTAGCGAGAAAAAGCGCATATCAGGAACAAGGCAAATGTCAATATCACCTGTAATTCTTTGCATATTTCTTATCAGTGGTACAGATGAGCAGGGGGTTACACAGGTGGGGCAGAAGGGCAGGGGGGTACAGTGGCAGAGGAGAAAGGAGGAACATTGGTGGGACAGATGAGCAGGGGGTTACAGAGGTGGAGCAGAAGAGCAGGGGGGTACAGAGGTGGAGCAGAAGAGCAGGGGGGTACAGAGGTGGAGCAGAAGAGCAGGGGGGGACAGAGGTGGAGCAGAAGAGCAGGGGGGTACAGAGGTGAGACAGATGTGCAGGAGGTACAGTGGTGGGGCAGATGAGAAAGGGGGTACAGTGGTGGGAGCGATGAGAAGGGTTCAGCAGTGGGACAGAAGAATGGGGTACAACGGTGGGGTAGATGTTCAGGCGGTTACAGTGGTTTGGCAGAAGTGCAGGAGGTACAGTGGTGGGAGAGATGAGAAGGGGGTTCAGTGGTGAGACAGAAGAGCACAGTACAGTACAGTGATAGGGCAGATGAACAGGGGATTACAGTGGTGGGACAGATGAGCAGGAGGGGTTGTGTTGTGCCAGATGAGAAAGGGGGTACATTGTTGGGGCAGATGAGCAAGGTGGTACAGAGATGGGGCAGATGTGCAGGGGGTACAGAGGTGGGGCAGATGTGCAGGGTAGTACAGTGGGGGGACAGATTTGCAGGGGATACAGTGATCAGAGGTGTGAAGGTGCAGGAATTGGGGCTGATTCGAGGACTGGAGGTACAGAAATTGGGGCTGATCTAAGGCATGAGAGTGCAGGATGTTAATTCTTTACTAGAACTCAAGTAAGTTTACACTAGCATTTTAATTTATAAAAAATCCTTTTCGTGATTGAGAGTGTAAAGTTAACTTTTTTTTGTTATAAAATCGGCACGCTCAATTTCTTTGAAAACATTTTTCGGCACACCGTGCTCAAAAGGTTGCCTACCCCTGCTTTAGAGACAAATTGGTTTAAAAAATGTACAATCCAAGCCTTGGTATCTTTTAATCCTTTGTTAGGACAGACAATGTGCACATCACTTTATAACTGATAGTGAAGATTTGCCAGCACAGTAAAGACAGAGTTCATTATGGTGAACCTACTCTCCAGCAGCATTCTTAACCTCCCTGGCGGTGTGATTATTTCAGATTTTAGGTGCTGAAAGCGGTACAATTATTTTGCATTGAAATTTGACGTTTTATATTGTAGGCCTGTAATGCTTAACAATAACGCACTTAAATCTGTCCACCAAAGAGTCTAGTAGATATCCCGGGTATGATGAAGTTTGAAACACAAAATCATAAATTATAATATAATAAATATAAATAATTTAAAAAATATATATAATAATAATAATAAAATACATTTCCCCACGATTCACTATCGCTCAATTCTGCAAGTGTTCTTATTTACTATCGCTGTTTTCTAGCTGGTCTAAAACCACTTTTGACGTAAATGGACACTTTTTGGTTGCTATGGACAATCTCAAGTTTCCACTCAGAAAGAACAGTATATATAATATAAAACTGCATGCAGGGCACTGGACAAAGCACTGGGGACAAAAGGGATGTGAAATAATTTCATACAGTACTGTAATCTGTAAAATTACAGTACTGTATGTGTTATGATTTTTACTTTTTTTTTTTTTTATTTGCCGCCAGGCTCTGCCCCCGTGCGTCGCGACGCTCGCAGGGAACGAAGCCTGGCACAAAGAGGGTTCGGAGGAGGACAGAGCCCGCAGACAGCAGGGGACATCGCAGGATCCTGGGGACAAGGTAAGTAACACCGCACCAGGATCCTGCAATGTAATCCCGAGTGTGGCTCGGGGTTACCGCTAATGGTGCTGAAATTTAACCCCGAGCCGCACTCGGGAAAACCCTCAGGGGAGGCTACAGAGTAACTCCACTTTTGTTGAGAAAAAAAAAACATTCCCCTCTGGTTGACCTATGTACATTACAAGGATTGTAACAAACTTTGCAGATTCCTACCTTTTGTTGTTCTGAAGAAATCCCTGTGTGTTTTTCTGTGTCCATGTGGGAAAGTAAATATGAGTGACTTCATAATTATCAATCAGCTACAGCACCTGCAGGGCACTAATGAGGAAAGCTGCTGGGCCTGCATCCCTTTAAACCCCGTTCACGCGATCAGAAAATTTTACGAAAAATACCACGTTTGAAGCGATCGTTTGATAATCGAATCATTAGTACAGAGCTTTCGAGAGCCGATCATGACAGTTCATCCGATATTATGCGATCGACCATGCTTGAATTTTTTTTTCGTACGATGCCATATTGTATGATTTTCATTTTAATCAGTACAGTTGTCATTCCAAAATGCAATACAAATACATTAAAACACATTACATAACTTTTGAATTTTTATTCTGTCATACGAGAATTTTCGTGACTTTAGTAAACTCTTAATGTTTGATATGCGACTAGCATGCAAAAAAAAAAAACTGACGATCATTCATTTGATAATCTCATCATGTGTACCAGGCATTAGACATGATTTTCTATTGGAAATATCTCACCAAAAATGACTTTTTTGTTGCAGGGTTGTCTGAAATCTGACTTGCATCTTAGGGCAGAAAATGTTTCTGGGGGGCGTTCTGTACACATTCTGTGTACATAACACCTCCAGGTAGTCATATTGCATTTTACAGAAAATTACAGAATTGCAGATTGAAAAGGAATAGTAATTTTTAAAAACATTAGATTACAATATGACTTGTGTTGCAATTGTATATGCTATATTATTTTTTTTCTTTATTTGCTATTTACCCCCCCCCCCCCCACGTAAGTGGAGTTACCCTTTAACATTAAGGCAGGCTATTGGTGGTGCAAGTTTCTTCCCTGCAAATTCGCACAATTTCCCCATGAACACAGGGAATCCCTGCCAAGACATTGTCTGCTCCCCGCACCCCCCACCCCACCCACCGGGAGAAGATAAAAATATTTAGCCAGCAGTGTTTGAGCAAACAATTAGTGCCACATCCAGTATTAAAGAAAAAGAAAAGAGAATCCCCTTGTGGTGGACTTTTAAGGCACGATATATTAAAGAAGATAATGTTATTTTTAAGGTTTCAAGATATTTATTTTGAAAAATTTAGAAAACATAAAAAACAGGGTATGCTTAAACATGTCTAGAACTATGTCACCGTCATTAGATATACGATACGGTCTATACTTCTTGCACCCGACGCGTTTCAGAGTACAGAGTTGTCTCCTCCTTCAGGGCTATATGTTAGCAAGAAAAAATTGTGTTCTAAAATAGAGTGATGAATAAATAAGTATACGATATTTACATTAATGTATATAAATGTACACATAATTAGAATGGATTCTCAGATTTACTTACATACATTGTGACGGTATGGTTAAGATTCCAATGATTTTCTTTAAAAACATGAAAGAGCACAGTATACTTTCAGATTCTCAACCAAGAAATCCTCAATGATGTATTTAAGAACAAATGTCCATGTTAGACCCAAAGGGGGGCATGTAGCTCACCGTTGGCCCAGGGGCAGAAAAGAGCCTGAAGACCCACTGGGGTCGGGAAAGAAAGAAGCCCTGTAAAAATGTAAAAAAGGGGGCTCTATGAGTATATATAAAACCAACATTTTTTATACATTTAAATATATATGGAATGCTAGATACCTGTTGGTGGTGCGTACTGTCACTGAGGTATATGGAAAGTTGTGTTGTGGGAAGAAATTAACCACAGCTATAAAGACAACAATATTATAAATTATATATTATTGCCCGTCTATAAACAGCATGACATGCACACAATCGTATTATATGGGCATTAGTTGAGTGTTAGTATTATTTATTTATATATATATACACACACAATGGGGATGGAAAGTATTCAGACTCCCTTAAAATTTTCACTCTTTGTTTTATTGCAGCCATTTGCTAAAATCATTTAAGTTCATTTTTTTCCTCATTGATGTACACACAGCACCCCATATTGACAGAAAAACACAGAATTGTTGACATTTTTGCAGATTTATTAAAAAAGAAAAACTGAAATATCACATGGTCCTAAGTATTCAGACCCTTTGCTCAGTATTTAGTAGAAGCACCCTTTTACAGCCATGAGTCTTTTGGGGGAAGATGCAACAAAGTTTTTCACACCTGGATTTGGGGATCCTCTGCCATTGCTCCTTGCAGATCCTCTCCAGTTCTGTCAGGTTGGATGGTCAGCCATTTTTAGGTCTCTCCAGAGATGCTCAATTGGGTTTTAGTCAGGGCTCTGGCTGGGCCATTCAAGAACAGTCATGGAGTTGTTGTGGGGCCACTCCTTCGTTATTTTAGCTGTGTGCTTAGGATCATTGTCTTGTTGGAAAGTATACCTTCGGCCCAGTCTGAGGTCCCGAGCACTCTGGAGAAGGTTTTCGTCCAGAATATCCCTGTACTTGGCCGCATTCATCTTTCCCTCGATTGCAACCAGTTGTCCTGTCCCTGCAGCTGAAAAACACCCCCACAGCATGATGCTGCCACCACCATGCTTCACTGTTGGGACTGTATTGGACAGGTGATGAGCAGTGCCTGGTTTTCTCCACACATACCGCTTAGAATTAAGGCCAAAAAGTTCTATCTTGGTTTCATCAGACCAGAGAATCTTATTTCTCACCATCTTGGAGTCCTTTGGGTGTTTTTTAGCAAACTCCATGCGGGCTTTCATGTGTCTTGCACTGAGGAGAGGCTTCCGTCGGGCCACTCTGCTATAAAGCCCTGACTGGTGGAGGGCTGCAGTGATGGTTGACTTTCTACAACTTTTTCCCATCTCCCGACTGCATCTCTGGAGCTCAGCCACAGTGATCTTGGGGTTCTTATTTACCTCTCTCACCAAGGCTCTTCTCCCCCTCAGTTTGGCCGGACGGCCAGCTCTAGGAAGGGTTCTGGTCGACCCAAACATCTTCCATTTAAGGATTATGGAGGCCACTCTGCTCTTAGGAACCTTAAGTGCAGCAGAATTTTTTTGTAACCTTGGCCAGATCTGTGCCCTGCCACAATTCTGTCTCCGAGCTCTTCAGGCAGTTCCTTTGACCTCATGATTCTCATTTGCTCTGACATGTACTGTGAGCTGTAAGGTCTTATTTAGACAGGTGTGTGGCTTTCCTAATCAAGTCCAATCAGTATAATCAAACACAGCTGGACTCAAAAGAAGGTGTAGAACCATCTCAAGGATGATCAGAAGAAATGGACAGCACCTGAGTTAAATATGGGTGTCACAGCAAAAGGTCTGAATACTTAGGACCATGTGATATTTCAGTTTTTCTTATTTAACCACTTCGCGCCCGCGCTACAGCCGAAAGACGGCTGCAGCGCGGACCCTAATTGCCGGGAGGCCATCTCCCTGGACATCCTCCTGTTTACTTCCGCGATGCGCGCTCCCACGGGCGCGCATCGGGGAGGTTCTGTGCTGGCCGTGTCCCTTGGACACAGCCAGTCACAGATCGCTGAAAACGGCCAATCATACAGGCCGTTTTCAGCGCGATCGGCGGTGCCAATGAGAGATATTCTTATATGTAAACATATGAGATCATCTCTCATCGCTGGCTCTCCCTCCTCACACAGAGACAGCGTGTGAGGAGGGGGAGCTAACCGCTGCAGCGGTGAGTAAAAAAAAAAAATGAAAAAAGTGACGTTAGTGCCATCTGTCCCCACTGCCATCTGTCCCCAGAGCCACATATAAGTGCCATCTGTCCCCAATGCCACATATAAGTGCCATCTGTCATCAGTGCCACATATTAGTGCCATCTGTCATCAGTGCCACATATTAGTGCCATCTGTCAGTGCCACGTATCAGTGGCATCTGTCCTCAATGTCACGTGTCATCAGTGCCACGTATCAGTGGCATCTGTCATTAGTGCCATCTGTGATCAGTGCCACGTATCAGTGCCATCTGTCATCAGTGCCACGTATCAGTGCCATCTGTCATCAGTGCCACATCAGTGTCTCGTGTCATTGTCCTGGTGCTCCAGGGCCTTCAAAAGTGTAATAGGTAGTCAACAAGTTAGATGTATAATTTATGCTCCTAGAACACGTGATGGTGCTTCCTGCATGTTGGGCCTCTCTGTGTGGCCAGGCTGTGAAAAAGTCCCACACATATGGTATTGTAATACTCAGGAGGAGTAGCAGAATGTATTTTGGGGTGTTATTTGTGGTATATACATGCCATGTGAGAGAAATATCCTATTACAATGACAATTTTGTGGGGGGAAAAAAAAAATCTTCATTTTGCAAAGCATTGTGGGAAAAAATGACAACATCAAAAAGCTCACCATGCATCTTACTAAATACCTTGGAATGTCTACTTTCAAAAAAGGGGCCATTTGGGGGGTATTTGTACTTTCCTGACTTGTTCGGGTTGCAAGAAATGAGAGAGGCCACCAGTACATCAGGTGTGATCAATTTTTTATGATTTGCATCATAGTTTGTAGACTCTCTAACTTTCACAAAAACAAAATAATATCCACTAATTTAGGTTATTTTTACCAAAGATATGTAGCAGTATAAATTGTGGCCAAAATGTATGAAGAAAAATTAATAATTTTGCAAAACTAAGAATGCGTTTTTTTTTTTCAAAATTTTCGGTCTTTTTTCATTTATACTGCAAAAAATAAAAAACCCAGAGGTGATCAAATACCACCAAAAGAAAGCTCTATTTGTATGAAAAAAAGGACAAAAAATTCATTTGGGTACAGTATTACATGACTGAGTAATGGTCATTCAAAGTGTGAGAGCGCTGAAAATTGGTCTGGGCAGGAGGGCGGTTTAAGTGCCCAGTAGGCAAGTGGTTAATCTGCAAAAAATGTCAACAATTCTGTTTTTCTGTCAATAAGGGGTGCTGTGTGTACATTAATGAGGAAAAAAATGAACTTAAATGATTTTAGCAAATGGCTGCAATATAAAAAAGAGTGAAAAATTTATGGGGGGTCTGAATACTTTCCGTCCCCACTGTAAATATACATAGTATATATTATAAGATATAATAATTATAGTATTCAAAAGATATCCTCAATGCTTTTTTTGTTTTTTTTTTTAAACTTTATATTTATTGTAACTATATATTTTTTTTTATATATAAGGGATGCCCATATGTAAACAGAGTGAAAGAAATGGGTATAGTTCTATTAATAGTTTAACAGGGAATAATGTTGCTAGCGTAAAATAGTGTGTGTATCCAGCTTGAAGTAATTCAATGCCAAACTGTCAGAGAAATTTCAGAGAGAGTTCTTAAAGCGGTTGTATACCCGCTGAAATTTTTTTTTTTTTCCACCCCTGTAAAGCAAAAGGCATAATGAGCTAGTATGCACCGCATACTAGCTCATTATGAAATACCGATGCCTCGTTCTAAGGTAAGTATCTTACCTGGTCCACGCCGAGGGAGCTGTCATGTTGCCTCGGCGTGTCTTCTGGGTATCGCGGTTCCAGCGCTGTGAGTGGCTGGAGCCGCGATGTCATCACTCCCGCGCATGTGCGCGGGAGATTTCTTACCCGGCAAGGTCCGGCAGTTGCTGGGCCTTCAGCCGAGAATCCCCTGTGCGCATGCGCCGTTGCAGTCAGCGGCTCATAGCAAGGGGAATATCTCCTAAACCGTACAGGTTTAGGAGATATTTTTTTACTTACAGGTAAGCCTTATTATAGGCTTACCTGTAGGTAAAAGTTAAAAAAAGACTATACAACTACTTTAACTTGGATTGATTGTTTTGTGACCACTTGCCTCGACATCCAACAGACAAATGAAGTGGATGTAAGAGACGGGTGGACACACAGGGTTATATATCCCTCCCCAATCAGCTGTTAGGAACACAACTGATACGTGTGGAGATGGGAGGGAAAAAAGGCTAATTGTCCTGGCCCCCGAGTGGTGCGCGCGCCACTCCGTCCCGGCTCGCTCGCATGACTGCTGCAGGCTGGAACGAGGCCACACCCACTACGCCCGCCAGCACACAGAGCTTCACTGGCAAACCGCGCATGTCCGCCAGGTGGAGCAAGATGGAGGTCTGGCGCAGTGAATTTAGCACCTCAGACCTCACATAGTGCCGCCACAGGTTCAATGAACCTGGGCGGCTCTGTGTGGCGGGCGGTCGTCAGGATTGGCCTATGTCAGGGGGAGGGGGAAGAAAAGGGAAGGGAAAAAGGGCGAGCAGCCATCCAGAGGGCTGACATCACAAAGAAGGGTTGTGTTTGATTTTAATCTTTTATGAGGAGGATTTCTATAAGGAAAGAGAATATTTAGCATGAAAAAATGACAGGCATTACATAGCAAGTAAATTGCAAACAAGAAACTTTTGGTCATAAAAATATAATGTACAAAAACTTGTATATATAAATTCAGATGCAGTAAATACACATGTAAATTAACATGTAAAGCAGGATAGTAACCGGGTATCATATGCCTTGTGATAGTTAATATGGACAGCTGCATGTATGCATACCTAATTTGGCACGAGCATACATGTAGTTTCCCTCACAAACTAATTGGGGGGGGCCATAACAGGATATCAAGTATATGTAAACAAGATTATTTCTCCATTCCTCCAGAGGAGAAACCCTCGAGAAATGGCTTGAAGCAGATGGCTTCATTTAGGCTTGGCGTTTGTGTTGCCTTTAGTCTATGGATCCAGCGTAGTTCTAACTGAAGAAGAGCTTTATTCCAATCCCCTCCCCTAGGGTTGGGGTGTATACGATCTAAAATGAGGAACGTAATTTTTGGAAATCTGCCATTATGTACGATCTTGGTGTGTCGACCAAACGGAGATCTGGGTCACACACCTGCATGCTCCTCTAATGCCTGTAAGCTCTCCTCCAGAACTCCATCTTGGTCTTCCCAATGTAAAAGCAGGTACAGTCACAGAGCAATATATGCACTACTCCATACGTCTTGCAATTAGCAAAGTGTTAAGGGTGGAAGATCTGACCGTTTAGGTAGGATGGGATTGTTTTAGGTAAGCATGATCTTACAATAGTGGCATGTTCCACATACGTACGTTCCTTTATACTTAGTGATCTTTTCTATTTTTCACTTTAGAATTCACTGCCTGCAATTTTGTCCCTAACAGAGACTGCTCTTTTAAATGCGAATAGGTTTTTCAGTCACAAATTGTCAGAGACGAGTCTTGTGCCAATATTTTTCCACAATGTTTTTTACTTTTTGTTGCTGATTCGTGTATCGTGTGATTATTCTTAAAGGGTTGGCTTCATTTTTGTTTTTTTTAATACAGAAGTTTTCTCAATTGTGTGGATGCCTGTTGATAAGATCTCTTAAGAGAGGCATGTGGATAACCTCTTAACAGACGGTCACGTAGCTTGTCTGCTTCTATCTTAAAGATGGTGTCATCGGTACAGTTTCGCCTCACCCTAAGAAATTGACTGTATGGTATTGAGTCTATAAGAGCTTTCGGGTGAAAGCTTGTGGCGTGTAATATTGTGTTTCCGGATGTGGGTTTTCTGTAGAGTTTGATGAGAAGGGATCCCCCTTTCCCTCTATAGATTTCCACGTGCAGGAATGTAATGGATTGCTCATTATGAGATGGGTAAAGCCTAAATTGAAGTAATTTCTATTCATTCTTAAGAGACATTGTTCAAGCATCTCCTGTGGCCCCTCCCAAACAATAAAGAAGTTGTCAATGTATCGGTATCACCCCAAAATGTGGTCCGTATACAGTGACATGGCCTCATCTGCCAAGAACATTTTCTCCCATTCCCCCAGGTACAGGTTGGCATACGATGGGGCACAACAAGTCCCCATCGCAACCCCCTGCACTTGGAGGTAGAGGGAGCCATTAAAAGTAAATGTATTGTGTTCAAGGATAAATTCCAACAAAGAAACAATAAATTCACCATATGCAGGATCTACATGTACATCTCTTTGTATAAATATATTGTATTGTATTGTGTATCGTATATCGTATGCCAACCTGTACCTGAGGGAGTGGGAGAAAATGTTCTTGGCGGATGAGGCCATGTCACTGTAAACGGACCACATTTTGGGGTGGTACCGATACATTGACGACGACTTTATTTGGGAGGGGCTAAAGGAGATACTTGAACAATGTCTCTTAAGAATGAATAGAAATGACTTCAATTTAGGCTTTTACATGCCATGGCTTTCAATTTAGGCTTTTAACGAGCAATCCATTACATTCCTGCACATGGAAATCTATAGAGGGGAAGGGGGATCCCTTCTCGTCAAACGCTATAGAAAACCCACATCCGGAAACACAATATTACACGCCACAAGCTTTCACCTGAAAGCTCTTATAGACTCAATACCATACAGTCAATTCTTTAGGGTGAGACGAAACTGTAGCGATGACACCATCTTTAGGATAGAAGCAGACAAGCTACGTGACCGTCTGTTATTAAGAGTTTATTCACATGCCTCGCTTAAGAGATCTTATCAACAGGCATCCACACAATCGAGAAAAAAACTTCTGTATTGAAAAAAAAACAAAAAATGAAGCCAACTCTTTAAGAATAATTACACGAATCAACAGCTAAAAGTAAAAAAATTGTGGAAAAATATTGGCACATGTTTGTACTAGACTCATCTCTGGGACAATTTGTGACTGAAAAACCTCTATTCACATTTAAAAGAGCAGTCTCTGTTAGGGACAAAATTGTAAGCAGTGAATTTAAACAGGAAAATAGAAAAGATCACTGTAAGTATAAAGGAACGTACATATGTGGAACATGCCACTATTGTAAGTTCATGCTTGCCCAAAAAAATCCGATCCTAACGGCCGGATCTACCACCCTAAACACTTTGCTAATTGCAAGATGTTTGGAGTAGTGTATATATTGCTCTGTGACTGTACCTGTTTTTACATTGGGAAGACTAAGCTGGAGTTCTGGAGGAGAGCTTACAGGCATGTGAGGAGCATGCAGGTGTGTGACCCAGATCTCCTGTTTGGTCGACACACGAAAGATTGTACATAATGGCAGATTTCCAAAAATTAAGTTCCTCATTTTTGATCGTATACACCCCAACTCTTGGGGGGGGAATTGGAATAAAGCTCTTCTTCAGTTAGAACTATGCTGGATCCATAGACTAAAGGCGACACAACCGCCAGGCCTAAATTAAGCCATCTGCTTTACCATTTCTTGAGGGTTTCTCCTCTGGAGGAATGGAGAAATAATATTGTTTACATATACTTGATATCCTGTTATGCCCCCCCCTAATTAGTTTGTGAGGGAATCAACATGTATGCACATGCCGAATTAGGTATGCATACATGCAGCTGTCCATATTATCACAAGGCACATCATACCTGGTTACTATCCTGCTTTATATGTTAATGTATTTACTGTATCTGTATTCATATATACAAGTTTTTGTACATTATATTTTTATGACCAAAAGTTTCTTATTTGCAATTTACTTGCTATGTAATGCCTGTCATTTTTTCATGCTAAATGTTCTCTTTGCTTTTCTCTCCTTATAGAAATCCTCCTCATAAAAGATTAAAATCAAACACAACCCTTCTTTGTGATGTCAGCCCTCTGGATGGCTGCTCGCCCTTTTTCCCTTCCCTTGTTTTCATCCCCCACTCTGACATGGGCCAATTCTGACGACCGCCCGCCACACAGAGCCGCCTGGGGTCATTGAACTTGTGGCGCCACTATGTCAGATCTGAGGCACTAGATTCACTGCGCCGGACCTCCATCTTGCTCCACCTGGCAGACATGCGCGGTCCGCCAGTGAAACTCTGTGTGCCGGCAGGCATAGTGGGCGTAGCTTCGTTTCGACGTACAGCAGTTGTGTGAGCGAGCCAGGACGGAGTGGCGCGCGCACCGCTTGGTGGGCCGGGACAATTAGCCTTTTTTTCCCTCCCATCTCCACACGTATCAGCTGTGTTCCTAACAGCTGATTGGGGAGGGAGGGATATATAAACCTGTGTGTCTATCCGTCTCTTACATCCACTTCATTTGTTGGATGTCGAGGCGAGTGGTCACAAGGCAATCAATCCAAGGTAAGAACTCTCTCTGAAATTACTCTGACAGCTTGGCATTGAAATACTTCAAGCTGAATACACACTGTTACGCTAGCAACATTAGTCCCTGTTAAAATATTAATAGAACTGTACCCATTTCTTTCACTATGTTTATATAGGGGCATCCCTTATATATAAAAAATATATAGTTACAATAAATACCCTTTTAAAAAAAAAACTTTATATCTTTTGATTGCCTTAGTATAATATATAGATATATATATCAACTAATGCCCATATAATATCCATATAATATGATTGTGTGCATGTCACGTTGTTTATAGATGGGCAATAATATATAATTTATAATATTGTTGTCTTTATAGCTGTTGTTAATTTCTTCCCACAACACAACTTTCCATATACAGTGGAACCTCGGACTGCGAGTAACGTGGTTAACGAGCATTTCGCAATACGAGCACTGTATTTTTAAAAATCGTAACTCGGTTTGCGAGTGTTGTCTCGCAAAACGAGCACGATTCAGGCCAAAGTGGTGTGCAGTACCGCTTTTGGCCTGAGATTGGGGGGGGGGGCGCCGAAGCCGAGCAAAGCCGAACATGCTGTTCAGAAATGCACGGAAAGGCCCGAGGACAGCACGGCTGACCTCTGCAAATCTTGGGTAGGAAGTCTTTCCGAGGTTTGCCGAGGTCAGCCGAAGTGTCCTCGGGCCTTTTTTTTAGCTGTTTCTGAGGCACTCGGGCGCCCCCCTGCCTCTGGCCGCATGTGGTATTGCATCCCATTGAAGTCAATGCAGAACAAATGGGAAAACTCGCTTTGATATGCGAGTACTTTGGATTACGAGCATTCTCCTGGAACGGATTATGCTCGTAATCAGAGGTTCCACCGTACCTCGGTGACAGTACGCACCACCAACAGGTATCTAGCATTCCATATATATTTAATTGTATAAAAAATGTTGGTTTTATAAATACTCATAGAGCCCCTTTTTTACATTTTTTACAGGGCTTTTTTCTTTCCCGGCCCCAGTGGGTCTTCAGGCTCTTTTCTGCCCCTCTGTCCTTCCCTCCCTGTGGGGGGGGCAGGGTTGGGTCAACGGTGAGCTGCATGCCCCCCTTTGGGTCTGACATGGACACTTGTTCATAAATACATCATTGAAGATTTCTTGGTTGAGAATCTGAAAGTATACTGTGCTCTCTCGCATGTTTTTGAAGAAAAAATCATTGGAATGTTAACCATAACATACCAAGTATGTAAGTAAATCTGAGAATCCATTCTAATTATGTGTACATTTATAGACATTAATGTAAATATTGTATACTTATTTATTCACCACTCTATTTTAGAACACAATTCCTTCTTGCTAACATATACCCCTGAAGGAGGAGACAACTCTCTACTCCGAAATGCATCGGGTGCAAGAAGTAAAGACTGTATTGTATATCTAATGACGGTGACAGTCCTAGACATGTTTAAGCATTCCCTTTTTTTGTTTTCTACATTTTTCTAAATAAATATCTTGAAACCTTAAAAATAACATTATCTTCTTTAATATATCGTGCCTTAAAAGTCCACCACAAGGGGATTCTCTTTTCTTTTTCTACTGGGAGAAGATAGTAATTATTGCTAGCTGCTATAACATAATCGCAAGTGAATCTGGCAGGCTGGTTGTACCCAAGTTGCTCGATAAACTTTGTACATTCAGCCTACCCACACACGGTACGAATCTCGGCAGGTTCCTGCTGAACCAGCCAAGATACTAACAGTCTATGGCTGGCCTAAGCTGGCAATTTTCTTTCCCGCAACCCATCAGTCAATGTTGATGGGGGAATTTCTCCCGTAGAGCCATTGTGTCATCCAACCGGGAGAACACCGTGATTATTGCTAACGGCTATAGCAGCCGCTAGCAATAATGGCATGTAAAACCTGACAGGCTAGTTGTACCCAGGTTGATTGATTTGACCTACTTGGGTACATGCAGCTTGCATTACGATTCTGCCGATATTCGACCATCTATGGCTGGCTTTAGAAAGACAGCAAAAAACTGATAGGAGCTAAATTATTATCCATTTGAAATGAAAGCGAAGAAAAAAACATTTTGATATGTAGTAATTTTTACCTTTACCATTTTTGCTTTTAAGATTAGCGTCAACATGTTTTATGTTCACCCTTCATGTTTAAAATTTACATCAGCATGTTTTTTTGTTTTTTAGTTTTTTTGCTTTCTTTTTACAGATAATGGCACATGGACACAGCTTTGGTTGGTGTCTGACTATCATGAGCATGGTTCACTATTTGATTACCTGAACAGGTATACTGTAACAGTGGAAGGGATGTTAAAGCTGTCATTATCTACTGCAAGTGGCTTGGCTCATCTCCACATGGAAATTGTTGGGACACAAGGTATGTTTTTTTTTTTTTTTTTAAAAAGGAAGAAAATTCTGCTCTTGGGTTTACAATTGACCAAAAACATGAAGCTGCTAGCACAATAATTCTGATACCAAATATATGTAATACAATAAGACCAAGTGCAGTGAAAACTTGTCACACATAGTGTCAATCATTCATACACATAGCAATCCATGACAGATCTCAATGTGCAAATAAAACCTGTGTACATGGAAAAATTATTACAATTGGTGTCAATCATCCATAAACATAACAATATGTGACACATCTTGATATGTAAAGAAGTCCACTTAATAACTTGTGACCACTCTAGTGTATACCTAATAAAGTGTGATGATCCTGGTGGGAGAATCCATGTGCTTACCAGAACATTCACTAAATGCACTATGAATGAGCTTTGTAGCGATCTTGTGGTGATGAAGAAGGAAGGCCCAATAGGTATAGGTTGGTCGGTGAATGTTTGGGTGATGGCAGGGGCTTGATCCCAGGAATTTTTCCTAAATAGGATAGGACCAGAAAATACGAAGAATATGCTCAGCGGAGGAAACAGAAATATGTAGAATATTCCCTGGGTAGGAACTACATCTTCAGCAGAAGTCTTTAACTGAAAGGTGCATGGATTGCAGAATTTTAGGTGTTCTGTATCATCGGGTGATAATTTTGTAATTGTTTTCTTGAATCCTTGTTGATGGTAGTCATCTAAGATAGATTTTTGTGGTAAAATATTTCTTGTTTAAGTGTAAAGTAGAAAGATCCCTGTCTCAAAAATGTTACTATACTGTATAGATAGATATATATATATATATATATATATATATATATATATATATCTATGTATATATCTATGTATCTGTGCTCATAAGTTTACATACCCTGGCAGAATATATGATTTCTTGGCCATTTTTCAGTGAATATGAATGATAACACAAAAACTTTTCTTTTACTCATGGTTAGTGTTTGGCTGAAGCCATTTGTTAATCAACTGTGTTTACTCTTTTTAAATCATAATGACAACAGAAGCTAATCAAATGACCCTGATCAAAAGTTTACATACCCTGGTGATTTTGACCTGATAACATGCACACAAGTTGACACAAAGGGGTTTGAATGGCTATTAAAGGTAACCATCCTCACCTGTGATCCGTTTGCTTGTAATTAGTGAGTGTGTAGGGTCAATTTGTTTCTGGACTCCTGACAGACCCTTGCATCTTTCACCCAGTGCTGCACTGACGTTTCTGGATTCTGAGTCATGGGGAAAGCAAAAATTGTCAAAGGATCTGTGGGAAAAGGTAGTTGAACTGTATAAAACAGGAAAGGGCTATAAAAAGATATCCATGGAACTGAGAATGCCAATCAGCAGTGTTCAAACTAAGAAGTGGAAATTGAGGGGTTCTGTTGAAACCAAACCACGGTCAGGTAGACTAACTAAAATTTCAGCCACAACTGCCAGGAAAATTGTTCGGGATGCAAAGAAAAACCCACAAATAACTTAAGGTGAAATACAGGACTCTCTGAAAACATGTGGTGTGGCTGCATGGTCGAGTTGCCAGAAGAAAGCCATTACTACGCAAATGCCACAAAGTATCCCGCTTACAATACGCCAAACAGCACAGAGACAAGCCTCAAACCTTCTGGCACAGTCATTTGAAGTGATAAGACCAAGACTGAGCTTTTTGGTCACTTTCTTTAATCGTACATCACGGGACACAGAGTAATTACTATGTGGGTTATAGGCCACTTTCAGGTGCTGGACACTGGCACACCCTACACAGGAAGTTACCTCCCTACATAACCCCTCCCATACCGGGAGTACCTCAATTTTTTCGCCAGTGTCTAAGGTGTTTGTCATGAGTAAAGATGTGCTGTGCTGAGCTCCACTGGAGCAATCCTTGCTGGGGCTAGCTATGCAGCCCGGATCCATTCAAAGTGTCTTTTCAGGCCGAATTGAATGGTACCCTCGTGGCGGAAGAAACAAGGTTTAGCCCGTAATGCTTCTCTTTTTAGAGAGCTGGTCCCCGGGATCCAGTACTTTGGTATTTTCAGCCATAAAAGTTTTTACTGGCGGGATGCTTTACGGGTCCAGGAGTGTTGGTTTCCCAGGGATCCCCAGTTCCTGAAGGTTTGTAATGGAACCCACCGTGAAGGGTGAAGATTGGGACGGTTGATTTTACCACAGAAATCCCTGCGGCGGGAAAGGTAAGTGGAGGCTTTCTAAGGAATTTTTAAATTTTCTTATGAAATGTCTCCTTTAAAGCTCCATTTTTGCTAGCTGCAGATGTCGGAGAGACACAAGAGCAAAAAGGGGCATGTAAGAGGTTGCTGACACAGGCATTTCCTTGGCACATTTACTAAAAGCATCAAGCTGAGCGTTAATAGCATCGGCAGTTGCTGGACTATTGCTCAAGCAGTGGATGCGATTTCTTCTGGTAGTACCTCCGCATGTGTGCATTGGGCTATGGTCAGAAGGGGAGGTAGAAACACCCCAAAAAAGGGCTAAAAGGGTCTCCCGCAAGCTCTGAAAGCCTAAAACTCATTTCTGCAATGGCATCCTCCCCTGAGAGGGGGTGGCAGGTTAGAGTGAGCCATCAGGGGCCATGAAATGTTTGCAGCTGTTTACAACACTGCAGCCCCTGTCTATATTACTATAAAAAAATAGTTTTTTTTCCCCCAGCCATGATAGGATTGGAAAAAGGTTAGCGGCTTTAATTGCATCCCAGAATGGGATAAAATGTGACAGGTTCCCTTCCATTACCCAGGACCCTCAAACTGAGGATCTGGGGGCGGTAGAAGATGTTTTCTTTCAGGGGACTGTGAAGGGGTTGATGACTCCTCTTCTGAGGGGTCAAATGCGGAAGGATCAGCTTCACAATCTGAGATTGTGGGTGCAGTTTCTTACTGAATTGGTCCGCTCCACATTTATGCTACCCTTAACTGAGTGTCCACTTCTTGTTTGGGTTCGCTAAAGCCTCCTCAAGCTGCGCATACCTTTCCTGTCCATTTATTGCTGGAAAGACTTATGTATTCTGAATGGGATCGCCAGATGAGCATTTTTCCCCTTCTAAAAAGTTTTTCACACTTTATCCTATGGAGGAAAAAATTTACTAAAGGTGGGAGATACCAGCAATTGACACTGCTATATCTTCTGAATAAAAGTTTGACTTGTCTGGCAGACAATGCTCAAACGCTTAGTGATCCAACGGATA
Organism: Aquarana catesbeiana; assembly: GCF_042186555.1. Taxonomy (NCBI): domain Eukaryota; kingdom Metazoa; phylum Chordata; class Amphibia; order Anura; family Ranidae; genus Aquarana; species Aquarana catesbeiana. The sequence goes on along the minus strand of NC_133328.1, from coordinate 254,294,088 downwards.
AAGAGTTGGAATTTCTATTAAAAAAAAATATATTGTTTTCCCTGGCAGGTTGAGTGTCTCAGGCTGTGCTGACAGTAATTGGTATATGTCAATCATTGAGGGACCAGTTTAAACAGGTGCCCAAGGTTATCCCTGTTTTGCAGGCCCAGGATCTGGCAAGCTCCTAGTAGCTTTAGGTTTGCAATAGACGCTATGAGAGATTCTATCCTTCAGGCCTCACGCCTGGGGGGATACATATGTATAGAATACTATGGTTGACAAATTGGTCAGCCGAAGCGTCATGCAAAAAACTCCTGTCTAGTTTTCCTTTCTGCGGTGAAACGGCTGTTTGGGATATCTTGGATAATTCATCCAAAGAATTTCTAGTGGAAAGTATCCCTTTGCCATTTAAGAAAAGGAGTAAATGTATTTCATTTAAACAAGCTCCTTCTCCAGTGCCAGGGGCATCAGCCTCCAGGCAGTCCCAGCGGCTTCCACCGTCAAGTTCAAGAGGTAATCCTCAGGGTCAACCCCAGGGACAAAAAGTCTTGGGGGGAGGAAACCTACAAAACAAAATACTAAAGCATCCTTATGAGGGGGCACCCCCGCTCGCTCAAGTGGGGGGAAGACTTCTGCAGTTCTCAAGGGTCTGGCAGAAAGAGTGTTGTGACAGATGGGTGGCTTCTTCAATAGCTCTAGGGTACAAAGTGGGGTTTAAAGAGTTCCCGTCTCCTCATTTTCTCAGATCAAACGTTACTAATGATCCTGACTCCAAAGGTGTGCTGGAGCCTCAGTTTGTGGTTGATAACCAAAAATCTGCAAGAGAGAAAATCCTTCCTACCAGTTAACCTGGAACATATGCCAACCTTCTTTAGGTTGGGGAGCAATCATGTCAGAGGAAACTGTCCAAAAGAAGTGGTCCAGATCAGAATTGACCCTGCCCATTAACATTCTAGAGATTCGGGCAGAGCGCTTGGCCCTGAGGGCCTGGACGTTTGATTTACAGAGCTGTCCTGTCAGGATCCAATCCGACAATGCCACAGCAGTGTCCTATATCAATCACCAAAGGGGCACAAGAAGTTGTGCGGCCCAGAGAAAGGTGACTCGTATCCTATCTTGGGCAGAGAACAATGTACCTTGCCTATCGGCAGTTTTTCATTCTAGGAATAGAAAATTGGCAGACGGTCTATTTGAGTCGCCCGCAGTTGTTCCCGGGAGAATGTTCCTTCACCCCGATATCTTTCTGACGATAGGTCAAAGATGGGGGATCCCAGATGTAGGTCTGTTTGCGTCCAGGTTCAACAAAGAGATTGACAACTTTGTGTTAAGAACAAAGGATCCGCTAGCATGCGGAACAGGGGCCTTGGTGTTCCCGTGGAATCAGTTTTACAGATTTATGCATTCCCTCCCTTTCTGCCTGCGTCCACAACTTGTTCGCAGGATCAAGCAGTAAGGGAAGTCGGTGATTCTTGTGGCTCCGGCGTGGTCCAGAATATCTTGGTATGCAGAGAGCATAAGGATGGCGGTAGGGGTCCCATGGACCCTACCACCACGTCCAGACCTTCTCTCGCAAGGTCCAGTATTCTTCCATCTTACCTTACAAACGCTAAATTTAACGGTTTGGCTATTGAGACCCACATTCTGAAGCACGGGCTGCCGGGTTCAGTGGTATCTACCTTGGTTAATGCAAGGAAGCCGGCCTCCATAATCATATATTATGGATTCTAGAAAGCGCATGTCTCCTGGTGTGAAACCAGGGGTTGGCACCCCAGGAAGTAGGTCATAGGTAGAATCCTTGACTTTCTGCAGATGAGGTTAAAATAAAGCTGGCCTTGAGTACTTTCAAAGGACAGGTCTCGGCCTTATCGGTATTATTTCAAGGACCACTTGCTTCGCATTCTTTGGTTTGTAGCTTTATTCAGGGGGTAACTCGGCTTAATCCTCCGGTTAGGTCACCCCTGAACCCTTGGGACTTGTATTTAGTTCTGTCAGCATTACAAAAACAGCTCTTTTTTGAGCCGATACGACATATTCTCTTGGTCCTTTTTGACAAGGAAACTAGTTTTTCTGATAACCATATCTTCTGCAAGAAGGGTATCGGAGTTGGCCGCTCTTTCTTGTAAAGAGCCATATTATTATTTATTATTCACAACGATAAGGTAGTATTGCGTCCTCATCCTAACTGTTTACCAAAGGTCGTATCAGGTTTTTATCTAAACCAGGATATTGTTCTACCTTCATTTTTTCCAGAACCCTGATCTATGGAAGAAAAATCACTACATTCTCTTGATGTGGTGAGAGCAGTCAAGGTCTACTTAAAGGCGACTGCTCAGATTCGAAAAACTGATGTGATGTTTTTGTTGCCTGAAGCTCCTAAAAGAGGACAGGCAGCATCGAAATCTACTATTTCTAAATGGATTTGACAAGTAATTGTTCAAGCTTATGGTTTAAAGAGGTAAATTCCACCCTCTCAAATCAAAGCGCACTCCACCAGGGCTGTTAGTGCTTCGTGGGCAGTGCATCACCAAGCCTCCATGGCTCAAATCTGCAAGGCCGCAACTTGGTCTTCAATCCATACATTTACCAGATTCTATCAGGTGGATGTAAAAAGACATGAGGATGTCGCCTTTGGGTGCAGTGTATTTTTTGTAGGTAGGATTTCGCGCAAACACATAAATAATAATTAATGAGTGTTAACTGGTATGTCACGTGAATTGTGTACAACCATTAAAAACAATAAAAAGTGTCCAATAGTGATAAAGTAATATAATAGGTGATGGCTTCTATCTTCCCGTTAGACAATGAGGTATTCAATCAGCTGTGTGATAGACCTCCAAGAACACACAATGGTCAAATCAACTCCTTCCCTCTATAACTGGTCTCCCATTGCCCTTACCTTAAAGGGCTTAAGATAAAGCCTTAGTAGGGATGTAAGGTGATGGTCTAGAAGTGATTCGGTGGTGTCCACTAGTTGTTGGTTCCTGGTAAATCGATGCTTTCTTATTAGGGGCAATTCTGGATCCTGAGTTCCAGGTCAACCAAGCAAGACAAAAGAACAGGGGGGCTCCCAATAGTGTAGTTCGTTTTTTTTTAATTTATTTCATCAAAAGAGAAAAATTTCCAACAGTAAATAAAAACATCCACACTGTGGATACAGTGTGGGGCGGTGACAAGAAAAGATGGCGGCGGAACGCCGTCACCTGGTGCAAAACTTCCGGTTCACCCTAACAACACTTCTGGGTCAAAGCAGCGTCTAGTGTTGTGTGTGATGGCTAGCCGAGAGATATTCCAAGACATTACCTTTGACATCTAATGGATGAGGATCTCCCTGATCCGTACTGAGTGCTGGGGGATTAATCGCCAGGTTGAAATGAAAAGATGAGGATACCTTGGGGATGAATCGATCTGAAGGTCTTAGGACTAGTCTTACTGGAAAAACAACCAGATATGGTTCACTGACCATTAGAGCTTGCATCTCTGACACCCTTTTAGCCGATGTTATGGCTATTAAGAATGAAACTTTCAGTGTTAGATCCCAGAGGGATATGCTCTCGATTGGGAAAAAGGGTTCCTTAGACAGGGCTTCCAGAACAACTGAGAGGTCCCAGACTGGGAAGGAAGGTTTTCTGGGAGGCCTCAGTTTTAGACAGGCCCTTTGAAACAATCACAAGAGGATCTTGTGCCCATTTAACTCCTGTCAAGGCGGACAGGGCCGAGACCTGGACCTTCAGGGTACTCTCTAGGCCTAATTGAAGAAACTCCAGGACCTGTGACACCGACGGGGAGGATGAGTCCCAACCTTGCAGTTGAGTGAAAGTGACAAACTTCTCCCAGACCCGTCTGTATGTGTTGTTGGTGGTAGGTCTTCTGGCCTGGAGTAAGGTATCCACCACCTTCTGGGAACAGCCTTGCTCTAGGTACCTAGCCCTTTCAGTCTCCAGGCCATCAAATGTAGCTTCTCCGGGTTCGGGTGAAGAAGATGACCCTGGGAGAGCAGGTCCCTCGACAACGGGAGGAGCAGTGGATCTGCTGTGTTCAGCTGCATGAGGGTAGTAAACCATGGCCTCCTCGGCCAGAAAGGAATTACTGCTACCACCAATGCCGTTGACTTCTTGAGCCTCAGGAGGAATCTCACTATGAGTGGAGTCGGAGGGAAAATGTACCCCAGGTGAAAATTCCAGGGGTGTTGGAGGCAATCCGTCCCCTCCGCCGAAGGAAATGGTATCCTTGATAGGAATCTCCTGCATTTTGCGTTTTCCGAAGTTGCAGCCAGGTCTATTTCTGGTGAACCCCAGGTCCGGGATATGAGAGCATAGGCCTGTGGGCTCAGAGACTACTCGTTGTTGGAGGTGAAATTCCTGCTCAGCGAGTCGGCCAAGACGTTCTGGACTCCTGGAACATAAACCGCCCTTAAATCCGACAGGTTCAGCTGTGCCCATTCTAGAACAGGACGGACCTCCTGCATCATGGACCTGCTTCTGGTGCCCCCCTGCCTGTTGATATAGGCGACCGCCACCTTGTTGTCCATCCTCAGAAGGACATGCTTCTCCCCTAAGAGGGAACTGAAGGCCAGGAGAGCCTGAAATTCTGCTTTCATCTCCAAAATATTCAACTGAGTCCTGTGTCCTGAATGGCCAGCGGCCCTGAGCCGCGTAATCCTGATAGTGAGCTCCCCACCCCTGCAGACTGGCATCTGAGGTCACTCTTGATGAGGAGTGATTATGTGTTTGCACCTTCTCAAGTTGCAAGGCCGTGTCCACCAATGCAATGATTGTTTTACCTCCTGAGAGATGTAAATCGGCTGGGACATTGACTTTCGTTCCACTGGCGCAGAAAGGATATTTGGAGAGGCCTCGAGTTCCATTGAGCCCACTGGATGAACAGAATGGTGGATGCTAAGGAGCCCAGGATACTGAGACATGCTCTGGCCGGTAGCCTTGTGGCCGAGATAGCCTTCTTCACCCTCTGAATTAGGGGAGGAATCTTTTCCCGTGGAAGCTCCACTGTGTTCTCCCTTGTGTCCAGCTCGGCCCCCAGAAAGACCATTCTCTGTGTGGGATGGATGTTGCTTTTTTTTCCAATTTATCAGCCACCCTAGGGACTGTAATGTGGAGACCAGAACTTCCCGATGCTGGATGAGAGACTCTTTGCCGTCTGAGAGAAGCAGGATGTCGTCCAGGTAATGATGGACCCTCAATCCTTTTTCTCTCAAGTGGGCTATTACAGGTAATAGGACCTTCGTAAATGTCCTGGGTGCGGTGGAGATCCCGAACGGGAGACTTCGAAATTGGAAGTGCCAACTGTTTAGAGTGAAACGGAGGAATCTTTGGAATTCGTCATGGATAGGGATATGTGGGTATGTGTCCTGGAGGTCGATGGAAAGCATCCAATCTCCCCGATTTATTGCTTGGAGGATTGATTGTAGGCTTTCCATCCTGAACGTTTCTACCCGGATAGACCGGTTGAGGTTCTTTAGGTCCAAGACTGAACAAAATTCCCCTGATTTCTTTTTTACTAGGAAGAGTGGGGAATAGAAACCTTTTCCTTTTTGAGATGGTGAGACCTTCACTATTGCTTGCTTTTGGAGTAGATCTTGGATATACTGGACCAAGGATAGCCTTTTCTCTTGGGAAGGAGGAAGCTTGGTTGAGCAAAAATGATCCCTTGGGGGGCGACTTTTGAATGACCATCTGTGCCCGAAATGGATGGTGGATACTGTCTATGGGCCTTTTATCATTCCTGCCCAAACCAGTTTGAACTTTGTGAGCTTGACACCCACCACTGCTGGTTGGGCGGGCGTACCTTCAAAATGACTTCTGGTCATTGGAGGCAGGGGTTTTGGGTTTTTGGAATTTGAGGAAGGATGTCTGAGGATTTTTCCAACTTCTCCTATATTCCTTCCCGGCCTATAGGATTTTGCATCCCTATATCTCTCCGGGAGATTGTGCTTAAAGGGAGGTTGTTTGTTGTTTTGGTCTTCTGTCTGAAGGGATGAGACCTGACTTTCCACCTGTCACTTTAGAGATTGCTGTATCCAGCTTTGCTCCGAAGAGGCTTACCCCATCGTACAGAATCCGGCACCAATTGGATTTTGAGGCAGGGTCGGCCGACCAGGGTTTAAGCCATAGCGCCCTTCTGGCCATTACAGTGGCTAACATGGATCTTGATGCGGATCTAATAGTGTCAGCGGAAGCTTCCACCACAAAGTCCCCTGCAAGGCTAAGTTCTTGTAAGGCCTTAATGATCTGTTCTTGATCTGCGCCCTCAGTGACAAGCTTTGCAGTATTCGAAGACCAACTGGAAATAGCTTTCCCGACGGCGGCCAGAGCTACTGCTGGTCTGCAGGCATCCCCTGCAAAAAGGTAAGCCCTTTTTAAGGTCTGTATCGACCTTTCTGTCCAGCACATCCCTGAACGTCACTGCGTCCTCAATGGGGAGCGTCACGTGTCTGGCTAGGCGCATCAAGGAAGCGTCTACTACTGGAGGGGAAACCAAGGGAGATACCTTGGGTCCTTTCAGTGGGTACAATTTGGTAAGTCTGTTGGATAGACTAATCTTCTTTTCAAGGTTCTGCCATTCCTCCTTAATAAGCTCATCTAGCTCGTCTATGAATGGAAAAGCTTCTGGTACTCTCTTGAGATTCGGGAAATACTTCCTCTGCTTCTGCTGCACCTCCTCAGGTTCCTCCCAGTTTATCGCTTCCTTGACGGATTTCACGAAAGGTCCTTTAAGCGAGAAATCAAATCCAGCTGATGCCTCCAGCTCTTCATCGTCTGACGGGAATTCTTGTTCCCTTGATGTACTGGGATGGGATGGTGAGGCGCTCTGGGCTGTAGCCTCCGCATCTGGAGTTAAGACATGCAGAGCAGGGACTCCGGTAGGCTCTATAGTACCCAGCTCTTTCTCCCTGGTGGCCTCCTCCATACATCTGCGGCAGGCCAGTTTGTCTGGTAGGGCTGTGGCCCCGCATACCCAACAAGCATTTCCCGCTGGGCGTGAGGGGTGTACAGGAGACTGACATCTACGTGCAGGGGATCTTCTGTGATAGGAACACCTATGCCTAGAGTAGGATCGACTCCTTCTATGGCTTCCCCTGTGGGCTGAGCGACTTCGCCTATGGCTGGAGCAGCTTCTCCTGCGTGAGGTCTCTCTTCGCCTTGATTTTGACGATCTTGATGACCTGGTAGGGCTGACTATTTAGGCAGCATTAGTACGATCCTGCTCTCTTTTTCGATCTTCACTACTTACCATTGGAATCCCCCCCCTTACCTATTAGGCTGATGGTGATCTGCTGGGGCAGCGGCCTCCATAGAAAGTAAAAGGGTGATACACCTGGGAGAGATACAGGCAGGTATAAACATGCAGGCAGCCAAGAAGGTACAGGGAGAGAGGAAAACACTTACCCAGAGGGGGTGAACGCCAGAAGTGTAAAATACAGCTGTCAGTGCAGTCAGGGTACCTTCAGGCAACAGGAGGAACACAGAATGACAGTCTGAGCTTTTTAAATTCGCCGCCATGGCCGCTGAGGTCACGTCCCGCTCGCGCATGCGCAGTAGCGCCACGCTACGCTCTGCGCCATCTTGGAACCTGGCAAACCCGACAGGGCGCCCTGAGGCCGTGCACCGCGCATGCGCGGAAGCGCCGAGACGCTCGGCGTACCAGGGGGAGGCACAGAGGGACTACAACGCCCAGGATAGCCACACCAACAAGATGAAAAGGGTTTGTGGAGACCGCTGCACACAACTAAGCCTATTTAAGGCTTATACTGGAGCCGCAACATACCCCTGAGACCACCAGAGTGGGGTTCCTTCCATCTAGCTCATTTAGAGGCTGTACAGGCAAGGACTTCCACCCAGGAGAGGCTAGAACCTGGCTGGGGCGAATGCGGTAAGGGGGTGCTTCTTAATCCGTTTGGTCCTGACAGGTGAGGAAAAATTAGAGAATACTGGGGCGGGGGCCCTCTCTACAATTTATAGCTATGTGGTCCTATCAGGTTGTGGGGGCGGAGTCACAACCCAAAGTGTATGCTGCCATGATGCGACAGGAAATAGGATTTTTATAACAGCTTACCTGTAAACACCTTTTCTTTTGAAGTACCTCACGGGACCCACAGGTCCCGCCCCTCTTTCTAGTATACACGTGTATTGTTTTGCTACAAAACTGAGGTACTCCCGGTATGGGAGGGGTTATATAGGGAGACAACTTCCTGTTTAGGGTGTGCCAGTGTCCAGCAGCTGAAGGTGGCCTATAACCCACATAGTAATTACTATGGCTCTGTGTCCCGTGATGTACTTCAAATGAAAAGGATTTTACAGGTAAGCTTTTATAAAAATTCTATTTTTTGACCACAACCATAAACGTTATATTTGGAGAGGAGTCAACAAGGCCTATGATGAAAGGTACACCATTCCTACTGTGAAACACGGAGGTGGATCGCTGATGTTTTGGGCATGTGTGAGCTACAAAGGCACAGGAAATTAGGTCAAAATTGATGGCAAGATGAATGCAATATGTTATCAAAAAATACTGGAGGAACATTTGCATTCCTCAGCCAGGAAGCTGCGCATGGGACATACTTGGACATTCCAACATGACAATGATCCAAAACAGAAGGCCAAGTCGACCTGTCATTGGCTACAGCAGAATAAAATGAAGGTTATGGACTGGTCATCTGTCTCCTGAAATCAATATCATTGAGCCACTCTGGGGGAGATCTCAAACATGCAGTTCGTGCAAGACAGCCCAAGAATTTACAGGGACTGGAGGCTTTTTGACAAGAGGAATGGGCAGCTTTACCATCTGAGAAGATAGAGCCTCATTCACAAATACCACAAAAGACTTCAAGCGGTCTTTGATGTTAAAGGGGGCAAAATGGTATTAAGAACTGGGGTATGTAAACTTTTGATCAGGGTCATTTGGTTAGTTTCTGTTTTCATGATTTAAAAAGAGTAAACACAGTTGATTGATAATAAATGGCTTCAGCCAAACACTAACCATGAGTGAAAGCAAAGTTTTTGTGTTATCATTCATATGAAAAATGGCCAAGAAATAGTAAAATTCAGCCAGGGTATGTAAACCTATGAGCACAACTGTATACAGTATCTCACAAAAGTGAGTACACATCTCACATTTTTTGTAAATATTTTATTATATCTTTTCATCTGACAACACTGAAGAAATTACACTTTGCTACAATGTAAAGTAGCGAGTGTACAGCTTATATAACAGTGTAAATTTACTGTCCCCTCAAAATAACTCCACACACAGCCATTAATGTCTAAACCGCTGGCAACAAAAGGGAGTACACCCCTAAGTGAAAATGTCCAAATTGGGCTCAAAGTGTCAATATTTTGTGTGGCCACCATTGTTTTCCAGCACTGCCTTATCCCTCTTGGGCATGGAGTTCACCAGAGATTCACAGGTTGCCACTGAAGTCCTCTTCCACTCCTCCATGACGACATTACGGAGCTGGTGGACGTTAGAGACATTGCGCTCCTCCACCTTCCATTTGAGGATGTCCCACAGATGCTCAATCAGGTTTAGGTCTGGAGACTTGCTTGCCAGTCCATCACTTTTTTACCCTCAGCTTCTTTATTAAACCCAGTCTCTGAAGGGAGGGAATCATGGTCTGCTTCAGTATGTCACAGTACATGTTGGCATTCATGATTCCCTCAATGAACCGTAGCTCCCCAGTGCAGGCAGCACTCATGCAGCCCCAGGCCATGACACTCCCACCACAATGCTTGACTGTAGGCAAGACACACTTGCCTTTGTACTACTCACCTGGTTGCTGCCACACACGCTTGACACCATCTGAACCAAATAAGTTTATTTTGGTCTCATCAGACCAGGACATGGTTCCAGTAAATGTTCTTAGTCTGCTTGTCTTCAGCAAACTGTTTGCGGGATTCCTTGTGCATCATCTTTAGAAGAGGCTTCCTCCTGGGATGACAGCCATGCAGACCAATTTGATGCAGTGTGTGGCGTATGGTCTGAGCACTGACAGGCTGACCCCCCCACCCCACCCCTTCAACCTCTGCAGCAATGCCGGCAGCACTCATACATCTATTTCCCAAAGATAACCTCTGTATATGACGCGGTGCACTTGCACTGAACTTCTTTGGTCAACCATGGCGAGTGGAACCTGACCTGTTAAATCACTGTATGGTCTTGGCCACCATGCTGCAGCTCAGTTTCAGGGTCTTGGCAATCTTCTTATAGCCTAGGCTATGTTTATGTAGAGAAACAATTCTTTTTTTCAGATCTGCACAGAGTTCTTTGCCATGAGGTGCCATGTTGAACTTTTGTTGCCAGTGGTTTAGACATTAATGGCTGTGTGTTGAGTTATTTTGAGGGGACAGCAAATTTACACTGTTTACACTGTTATATAAGCTGTATACTCACTACTTTACATTGTAGCAAAGTGTCATTTCTTCAGTGTTGTCACATGAAAAGATATAATAAAATATTTACAAAAATGTGAGGGGTATACTCACTTTTTTGAGATGCTGCGTATGTATGTATTTTTATATATATATATATATATATATATATATATATATATATATATATATATATATATATATATATATATATATATATATATTTATTTATATATATATATATTATTATAATGTTTTCCCCCTATTTTTATAATAGCTCATATACAGTATAATCTCTGTTCTCAGGAGCTCAGGCAGGGGAAACAGCAGGCACTGAACTTCCCAGTGAATGACTGTGCAGAGGGGGCGTGTCAACAGGAGTCTGATCATTGGAGGAGAGCACACTGAGATCCCAGCACAGATGGAGAACTAACCACACTATGCTCTCCTGCCTAGCGTGGTCAGCTTTGAATAGGAAAGCAGAGGGACTGGCAGGAACAAGCTATGTTATGACCAGAAAATATAGAATGAGAGTTGCCAGGTTTGGTAGTGGAGAAGACAGGGAGAGATGCTACAGAATGCAGTGTATTCAGTGCACGATTTCATTTTGTGGACTCAGCGGAGGAAATGGTGTGTGATGAGGACATATACACTGATGAATAAGAATCTCTACCATGGTGTGGAACTAAACAATGAGCTGGTGACTTTATTGTTGCAGTGCTAAAAAGAAGACACATATGCATTCCTGGTGCATACATCCCTGGTAGCAGAATCCTACAGCATCCTACAACAGTAAAAAGTCATCTCTGGTTATTGAACACACGGAGAAGGATTGAAACGCGGAATTCTGTATATCTAGTCACTCTGAGCACTTGGTGCACTGAGCACTCACAGGAAACAATGACCAAACTCCTAGTCAGGAAATTCAGTTTTTAGTTTTTTTCAATCAGTTTATTAATATATAGGTTATGGCATCTTAATCCTTTATTACTTGCTTATATGTTTTTTTTTTTATATCTTAAAGGAAAGCCAGCTATAGCCCACAGAGATCTGAAATCGAAAAATATTTTGGTAAAGAAAAATGGAACTTGCTGCATAGCAGACCTGGGCTTAGCTGTCCGACATGATTCTGCCACAGATACAATTGACATTGCACCAAATCACAGAGTTGGAACTAAAAGGTACATTCTGAGATGTAGTTGTAGGCTAGCTGAAACTAGTTATACAAACATTGTTGTAAAGATGGTTTGTTAAAAACTTTTTGATGTCGGGCAGGAAACTTTATCTTTGTTTTGTTTTTTTTCCAGTTTCACCATTTGTGACTTAGATCCTATATTTCGTTTTGTGGCAAAAAATGCATTTGCATCCTAAATATGATTATCTAGCCCACATGTGTCAAACAAGAGGCCATTTCATGTGGCCCCCGCACCCCACCAAACCGAATAGTGGCCACACTCACTATTCGATTCAATGCGGTTTGGTGGGGGGCGTGGTTGAGTTCCTACACCTATTCTCCTGGATAAATATATAAAGTCTTACAGATACAACCGGACCTTTGATGGCAACCATACTGCTGATGCGGCCTGTGATGAAACTGAGTTTGACACCCCTGATCTTGCCTTTTACAACCAGCCTCATGAAAGAATAGCATCCTAAGGAACAAGTTAGAGTAGGGATCCTTCCAAGCTTGTCTAGGTGCTAGCGTACTTTTTTAATTATTTTACTCAATAGCAGATAGGATGTTTTATTTATCAAAACATTGCTGTACTTTGGAGGAAAAAAACATGTTTTCTTTTTGTATTTCAGATATATGGCTCCAGAGGTACTGGATGATTCTATAAATATGAAACATTTTGAGTCCTTTAAACGTGCTGATATCTATGCAATGGGATTAGTTTTCTGGGAAATTGCTCGGCGCTGTTCCATTGGTGGTAGGTCATAGGTTATTCCACAGTTTAACTGCAGATGTGCAAAGAAGCATGTTGTCAAGAATATCGTGAGTTTAAAAGGAGAGTTCACCTTTACAAAAAACCTGCCTCTGCAGGTGGTAAGGGATGTTTGTAGATTAAAACAAACTGTGCAACTCTGAATAAAGATGAATAATACCCTTGCTATAGGTTTAAGCCATTTACATACCTTATGAAGCCCAACTGGAATACTCCCAGGGCATTGCTAGGTGAGGCCTTGTTGTCACTGCTCACCTCCACCATCACAACAGTGAGCTCTTTCTCTCATACCCCCCTCACATTCTCTTTGTCTCCCCTGATGCAGTAGCTCTGAGCTCAGCATTTAAGAGCTCACGCCTGTGATGGTGGAGGTAAGCAGTGATGACTAGGCCTCATTTAGGAACATCTTGGGAGTACTTTGCAACATCCTGGGAGTATTCCACTCAGGCTTTATAAGGTATCTAAATGGCCTACATCTATATCAAGGGCTTTATTCAACTTTAGTCAGAGCTTGCACAATTAGTTTTTGTCTACTGCGATGACCCTTAACTGCATAGGCAGTTTTGTGGTAAAGTTGAACTATCCCTTTAACTTCAGGTGAATGTGGTGTTTTTTTATTTCTTTTTTTCTCTATTAAGCTTTGCATAAAGTATTGTAAAACACCATATACAAATATACCTTTCCGTAACAGGATGGAAGGGCAAGCAGCGCAAATCTATAATTCCACAATCTTACAATATTGCACCCACTACTATAACCTAGAGCTGCACGATTAATCATTAAAAACCCCCAATCTCGATTCAACCCCCCTCACGCTCTTAATCCGGCATTTCCACGATTCTATGTAACAAGTGCAGAGCTGTTCCCTGTTCAGAGCTGTCAGAAAAAAAACCTGGCAAATGTTTATTAACATTGCTCAGCACTGAGAGATAACTATAAACATTGTATCATTTGGTTCTTTTAGATCAAAGGGATGTACTTTTGTCTGTAAATGAGGGCAGTTTAACCACTTAAAGACTAAGCCTTTTTCTGACACTTGTTGCTTACAAGTTAAAATCAGTATTTTTTGCTAAAAAAAACTTAGAACCCCCAACATTATATATTTTTTTTCAGCAGAGACCTTAAAAAATAAAATGGCGGTTGTTGCAATATTTTATGTTGCACTGTATTTGCAAAGTGGTCTTTCAAACACAATTTTTGGGAAAAAAATGCACTTCAATTAAAAAAAAACGAAACTGTAAAGTTAGACCAATTTTTTTGTATAATGTGAAAGATGATGTTTCAGTGCGAGAATCGTAATCTTTATTCTGAGCAAAAAAATTGGGATTCTCTACTCAATTTCTACTGAGTTGGGCAGCTCTACTATAACCTAATCCCTTATTAAAACATGTGTAGTACATAATCTGTGTAATACATAACCACTTCTATACAAAAAATATCAAAGTGTCTTGAATGAAATAGCTCAAATCCTTATACAAAAAAATGATCACAGTGGGGCAGTAAATAAAGTGCAAATGCTGATAAAAAGTGCAAACAATATGTGCTAAAAAAAAGTGCTGAGTGCAAAAATGAATGCCTACTATTCATAAAGTACATGAGTGGTCCAAAATTCATATATATTCCAAATCATAAAAAAAGGTCCATTCAAGAAACTCAAAAGAAGAAAGTCCAAAGAAGGTGATCAAAGATGAATAGTCTATTCACATTAAACACCCGGTGTGCTCCTTCACCATTTGCTCCAAAATCACTCACCAGAAACAATGGCTGGTCAAATTATAAACTAGTAGAAGCGCTCTGTGTAAAATAAATCCAACTCAAAAAACTATCCACACTGCTACTCCCGATACGTCTCTCGAGTGGGACACGGTCATACATGGGTTTCTTTTAGGAAAGGGGAAGGAAAATCTCCATAGCGTAAAATCGTTTAAAATTACTAATTTATTAAAAACATTAAGAACACTCACATATTTCAAGTGTCATCCCAACACTGGGGAACAAAAACTCTGTTGTAATGTGTGTTTATCGCCTCCGGCTGAAGCATTCAAGCCGCAAGTTCGAAACCGGCAAGCATGGTAAAGGTGAACTATCCCTTTAACTTCAGTTGAATGTGGTGGTTTTTCTTTTCTTTTTTTATCTATTAAGCTCTGCATGAAGTATTGTAAAACGCCATATACAATATACCTTTCTGTAAGTTAATTAAAATGGTTTAACCACTAGACTCTTACAGTTTGTAGATTGGGGTAACCGGCATGTATCCCTGTGCCAAGGAAACTTTTGTTTGCATTCTACACTTGACAGCAGGAAAATACATCAAGATGCATTCATCCAGCTGTCAGACTGTGTTGTCTCCAACAGCATTGATCTAAACTAGCAGTCATAAACCAGAGTGTTACATAGTTACATAGTAGGTGAGGTTGAAAAAAGACACAAGTCCATCAAGTCCAACCTATGTGTGTGATTATGTGTCAGTATTACATTATATATCCCTGTAGGTGCTTATCTAATAGTTTCTTGAAGCTATCAATGCTCCCCGCTGAGACCACCGCCTGTGGAAGGGAATTCCACATCCTTGCCGCTCTTACAGTAAAGAACCCTCTACGTAGTTTAAGGTTAAACCTCTTTTTTCTAATTTTAATGAGTGGCCATGTGTCTTGTTAAACTCTCTTCTGAGAAAAAGTTTTATCCCTATTGTGGGGTCACCAGTACGGTATTTGTAAATTGAAATCGTATCCCCTCTCAAGCGTCTCTTCTCCAGAGAGAATAAGTTCAGTGCTCGCAACCTTTCCTCATAACTAAGATCCTCCAGACCCTTTATTAGCTTTGTTGCCCTTCTTTGTACTCGCTCCATTTCCAGTACATCCTTCCTGAGGACTGGTGCCCAGAACTGGACAGCATACTCCAGGTGCGGCCGGACCAGAGCCTTGTAGAGTGGGAGAATTATCGTTTTATCTCGGGAGTTGATCCCCCTTTTAATGCATGCCAATATTCTGTTTGCTTTGTTAGCAGAAGCTTGGCATTGCATGCCATTGCTGAGCCTATCATCTACTAGGACCCCCAGGTCCTTTTCCATCCTAGATTCCCCCAGAGGTTCTCCCCCCAGTGTATAGATTGCATTCATATTTTTGCCACCCAAATGCATTATTTTACATTTTTCTACATTGAACCTCATTTGCCATGTAGTCGCCCACCCCATTAATTTGTTCAGGTCTTTTTGCAAGGTTTCCACATCCTGCGGAGAAGTTATTGCCCTGCTTAGCTTAGTATCGTCTGCAAATACAGAGATTGAACTGTTTATCCCATCCTCCAGATCGTTTATGAACAAATTAAATAGGATTGGTCCCAGCACAGAACCCTGGGGAGTGGTTCTTGTTCATAATAGCCATTAATAGTGATCACTTGCAGGCTTAAGATTTGCTTTACAAACAGACCTCTTCAGTTGGCAGATGCTAACACAGCCCGAAGATGGCAGTGTACCAGTGTTCATCATTGTAATTGTCAGTTATATTAAACACAATGGCAAATTTAGTTGTATTGCGAATGTATCTCATGCTGCTTAAATCGTCTGACCATCTGCTCATCAGTAACCTCTTGTCAAATGATTACACTTTTATCTCCCTTCTTCTTACAGCGCCCTTTATTCTAAAATCTTAATACAATAATGGAATTACTTTTAATTCGTGTCCCATGTCTGGTTGGTTGGTTGTACTACCCGAAGAACTTTTGTGAATCTTCACCAGGGTATGTGGATGCAGGGATCTCCCTCACTGCACTGTTGTATTCTGACAGTGGGGACTCCCTCCCCTGTCAGAATGCACAGATCAGCGTTGCAGCTATTGGCTGCATGCACTGAAGAAATGCTGGTTTTCCAGCAGGCCCATTCAACAGAAGCCGGTCTTAAGGATCAGCTTCTGTTGAGCACAGAGGGCTCCACACATACTGAAATCGTTCCTGCTTACTGGCCAAATTTAGATATACAGGGGTTGTACAAAGTTATGAAAACGCCAGGTAAAAGAACTAAATTGTTACCTAATATGGTGATACGGATGTTATCCCCACACTAGGGTGGATCTGCCCAGGTATAAACTGAAAGTTGCTCTCCAGAGACAAGGAGCCCCAGGTGCTGGCTAATGCTAGTTGAAGCTGTGTGCAATTGGGAAAACTAACCAGCTATGAGTAAGCACTTGGCATAAGTGCGAAACGCGTAAGCTGACTGCCTGTACACTCTGTCTATGATGTACTGTATGACATGTTCCTGATTTTACAATAAAGAAGTTTGGATTATAATTTCCTGGAGTGCGGCTGTCCAGATTTTCCCAATTGCACACTGTTACCTAATATGGTGTTGGGCCACCTTTGGCATGCAAAATGGCCTGACTCTTCTGGGAATTGACAAACCTAAGACTTGGGTGGTGGATAATGGAATCTGATACCGCACTTCATGCAAAAAGTGTTCCAGTTCTCGCAGAGATGCCAGAGGCGAAAAACGAGCCTGCGCCTTGTTCTCCAAAACTGACCATAGTGGCTCTCTGATATTGAGGTCCAGCGACTGCGGTGCCCAGGGAAGGTGCAGGACTTTGCCTGCATGCTCATCAAACCATGATTTGACAACACCAGCTGTGTGAATCAGAGCATTATGGTGTTGGTAAATGGTGCTGTCTTCAGGAAACAATGTCTGCATCATCGGGGGCACATGGTCGGTCAAAATGTGTACATAGTCGCTGGCAGTGTCTCTACCTTTCAAGGTGATGATGGGGCCTGCAGAATACCATGATGTGGCTGCCCAAACCATGGTTGTGCCACCACCATGGGTTTACCATTGGCACAAGACAGTCCTGGCCGTAAGCTTGAGACAGTGTTCTCTACACGTAAATACTTGCGGTGGTTGGGAACAGTGTGAAGCTTGATTCATTGGACCATATTACAGTCTTCCATTAATTGATGGTCCACGATTTGTGGGTGTTGCACCACTCTTTCCTCTTCTGAGTATTAACATTGGTCACTAGTGGTTTGTCAATTGCAACTCGCCTGTGAATGTTTCTCTTATAGAGTTGCCTCCACGCTGTTTGTGGACACCGGCTTTGGAAAACTAAGATTGAGCTCTGCAGTCACTTTTGCAGCAGTTTTCTTATTCCTGCGCAATGTCCTTTTTGTCTCTTTCGGTCAGTAGACCATATCAACCACGCTTTACGCATATCTGACAACGTTTTGCTGGAAACTGTATATGCCGTCATAACCTTTGATACTGTACCTCATGACACCGCAAATAAATTGGCAACTTCAGTCACAGGGGCACCAGCTAAGCGAGCACCAACAATTTGCCCTCTTTGAAACTTGGTGACATGACCCCGTATTAATAGCAGTGCTGCTATTAATACGGAGTCATGTGAATGACGAAAGTGAGGCTTCCCACCTGTTAGCTAGCTGTCTCATCACACAGCTTTTAGAGCTTTAGGGCTATAACGCTGAATAAAACCTTTCATTCATGAAAGTGCTCCAGACACTTAGTGGAGATATTCTTTAACGATTTGTGGCCTACAGTGCTTTTTTCTGTACGTGGAAATGTATAGCACTATGCATTTCCGTGCGGCTGTCGTTTCTGAAAAGGTCCAGGGATTTTTTCCCTGCATGGGCTGCTGTGCCTGTGCAAACACGGCCGCAGGGAAACTACAGTATTGTGAACCTAGTCTTAGGGAGTCTAGTCTAGGGGATAGGCACCAAAATGGTCTTTTTTTTTTTTTTGAGTAATTTTATTAACCTTTTCTTAGTTATACAACTTGAAAAGGCACAAATACACATAGTCATGTGCATGGTATAAAGCAATAAATCTTCAGGTTATATTGAACATGGTCTCTTTTGAACTAAGGTGATTCAGAAACTAATTACTGGTCTCTGGTTGTGGATGGTTTCCTTCTCCCCACTATGAAAAACCCCTCTGACGGGCATATCATCTTATCTGGGCTTTGAGTCTGGTTCTCTGGAACACCTGGGAACTCTCCTGAAAAACATGGTGCTGCATTACCTTTATTTCTGGAAAGGTTAGGGAACTCTCTCTGTGAGAGGCCTGATGACCTTTTCCATGTCCTGATCAGCGCTGAGCATGTCATTTTGTGACTTTACGATTTCTCCCAAAAATCCCTAAGATGGCCTTCATTATTTCAATAGATGATCTCTATGTTGAAGGATGGGAGTTCAACATAAGTGCCTCTCTTTCCTGATTGCAGGAAGGTATATATTTTGGGAATGCCCTGTAATCACCTATATGGTAAGCAGACAGGACTCAATAGGACCCTGCTGCAGATTTCACTATAGTAGATAGTCAGGTGGCCTTCGGGGGACCTGCTCCCAGGGAGATAAGTCCTCCTTCTGCAGCCAAACTATAGTCTTCCATGGAAATTTCATTTGATTCCTTCTTTCCTATCCTCCATCCTTCCAAAATTCCCAGCAGTAGCACAAGGATCCTTACCCTTTGCTCCTCCGCAGAAGGTTTTACTAAATTCAGGGATAGGTTACATGACTTTTAAAATTGTACATTGGGTAGGTTTAGGTTGTGGTCTGTCACTCCTGGAAACCAACAATGTGGCTTAATTCTTTGGGCCGTGATGTCATCCACATGCTTCCATTTCTGGAAGCATGCACGCTGGAGCCGCCGGTTAAGGCACTCCCTACTGAAGAAACGGCATGGGTGCCCGTTTCTTCTGGGCACATGCGCCAATGACATAATCGGTGCAGTATATTGTAAATACCCCCTAAACGTTGCACGTTTAGGAGATATTTACAGTACCTTTTAGGTAAGCCTTATTCTAGACTTATAAAGAAGAAAAAGCACCGCGCTGTATACCCTTAAACAATTAGCACAATCAAGTAATAAATGACATACAATAAAAAAGAAGAAAAAGCAGCCGCTTATAGGTGAGATACACACACTAAACAATAAATAAAATAGAAGAAGCAGCGCTGTAAACCAAAATGTGATAAATAAATGTCACAATAGTGATAAATAATGCATAAAGTCCATAATCTGATCAATTGAGTCAGTACAGTTCTAACAGTGACAATCTTCAAAGGTGAAACGGATGAGGAACCCCAGCATGGGTCTCTTCCAGAAATAATTAGCGAATGAAACTGGATACCTTCACCGCACCACTGTGATATGAGTAAAATACACGCTTACCAACTGGCAAGCTTAAGAAAGCTTGTGACCTTAACCCGGTCGGGGCCTTTCTTGAGATGGAGACACCACTAAACCGCTCCTTAGACTGTGACTGGACCACTAGCCTCCATAAAAAGGGGAACCTGGATGCGGGAGATGCTAAACTCCTATCCAGGAGTTGTTCTCACAGACAATACCTTAGTATATAGCTTCTTGATCTTTAATCCTTGTTGTCTGCTTTACATTTTAGGCTTGGGCCCTGCTGTTTTATGGTGGTTCCTTTATCTGTGCGGCTGCTGTGCACACACCGGCGGTGTGTGCACAGCAGCCGCACAGATAAAGGAACCACCATAAAACAGGAGGGCCCAAGCCTAAAATGTAAAGCAGACAACAAGGATTAAAGATCAAGAAGCTATATACTAAGGTATTGTCTGTGAGAACAACTCCTGGATAGGAGTTTAGCATCTCCCGCATCCAGGTTCCCCTTTTTATGGAGGCTAGTGGTCCAGTCACAGTCTAAGGAGCGGTTTAGTGGTGTCTCCATCTCAAGAAAGGCCCCGACCGGGTTAAGGTCACAAGCTTTCTTAAGCTTGCCAGTTGGTAAGCGTGTATTTTACTCATATCACAGTGGTGCGGTGAAGGTATCCAGTTTCATTCGCTAATTATTTCTGGAAGAGACCCATGCTGGGGTTCCTCATCCGTTTCACCTTTGAAGATTGTCACTGTTAGAACTGTACTGACTCAATTGATCAGATTATGGACTTTATGCATTATTTATCACTATTGTGACATTTATTTATCACATTTTGGTTTACAGCGCTGCTTCTTCTATTTTATTTATTCTAGACTTGCCTATAGGTACAAAGTGTAAGGCTCAGTTCACACTGTATGCCAGTGCGGCTCCCAGCAGGGGTCCTGTGTGTCCTGGTTCATTGTTTCAGGTCCGAGTAAAGGCCTGAATTTTGGGCTGAATTCGGATCTGAAATAGACCAAAAGACGCACAGGGCTCCTGAGCCGCATCAGAGATATGTGAACCAGCTCCATAGAGAGACGGTCACATTCTCCTGCTATTGCAAATTGTATGTAGGGATCCCGCATCCAATTCGCAATAGTGTGAACCCAGCCTCAAGGGAGGTTTACAAACTCTTAAGCGTTACTCGTCACCAGTTGCCTCACCCAACCCCATACCCTGCCCCTTATTCTGCCCCTAAACATGTCCTCATAAATTATCTCATGAAATGTTAAATGTTTTATGCAGCCTCATCAGTGCACGGGAATTAGAGAGGAGAGCTGGCTGGATCACACAGAGCAGGGATCTCCCGCTGTGATACAGCATGGATTTGAATTGCACGGCGGCCGCAGTCAAACAAAGTCCCGACTCCTATGATAGACATCGCATGTCCCGGCATTTGATTGGTGTGCTGTGTATTATGGGAGCCGGTCCAGGAGGTATGACTTCATTTAAATGTGGCCGCTGGGCAAATTTAAATCCATGTAACCACAGCGGGATATTCCGCTCTGTGTGAAGGTAATTATCTGCTCTCTTCTCTAGCATCAGGTTGCTCTTCGGTACCCTCCCTGTAGTAGTTGCATTTCACCAGTTTGCTTGGCCTTTTCTACATCTAGGCTTGTTTCAAGTGTTGATCCTTTTTATATTCATATACAGTGATATCTTTTTCTGTTGGACCCCTCCGTGACTGTTGCTCACCCCCTTAGTTGGACTGCTTTTGGATGTCCTGTCTGTTTCAGAATTCCTGTGTCCTTTAAAGGATAATAAGGGGAATTAAGATTTTTGTTCTTACTGTAATTTTTTTTCTTAGAGTCTAGGAACACCGATCTAGCCCTCTGTGTCGTTGATCTTGTGTACTGCTTGTTCAAAAACGTAGGCATAATGTATTTTCTTTCCAAGGTTCGATTTGTCACATGTCTGATGATTTTTGTTTCAGTACAGTTGTTGGATGTGGTCAGACATTCCTGCACATTACATATTTTGACGGGGCATTTATCAGAATTGTTGCTGTGGGCAATATAAGTGCAAGAGAGACAATTTTTTTCTTACAATGTGCTCCCCTTTGCACAGATTAAATCACGAACAATTCCCATACTATGCTGTTCTTTTTTCTTTATCGTACATCATAGGACACAGAGCCTCAAGTAATTACTTGGGTTATGGGCCTACCTTCAGGTGTTGACACTGGTATAACCAAGACAGGAAGTTTACTCCCCTATATAACCCCTCCTCCTTCCAGGAGTCCTGTTTTTTCGCCAGTGTCTAAGGTGTTGGTCACGAGTGAAGATGTGCTCTGAGGAGCTCCAGGGAGGGATCCATGTTGGATTTCAAAAACCTCCACAACCGGATCCATCCTCGCCACTGAGGCCATAGGATGGTTCCCGGGCCTCGCATTGAAGAAGGAGGTTTTGCCTGTAAGCTTCTCTTCGAGAGCTGGACCCTAGGAACCAGGACGCTTTTTGGTTTTTCATATTACCTAAAGTTGTTCCTGAGGGGTGCTATACATGGTCCAAAGGAGCGGAACCCCTTTAAAAAGGGCCCCAGTCTTTGAAGGTTTAACTACCCTGTCGGCCGTGATAGGTGAAGGTTGGATCTGTCTGTTAAATCAGCAGTATCCTGCAGCGAGGATAAGGTAATGGGAGAAGCCTAGGAACTGTAAAAAGTAAAGTGCCTTTTTCGGCAGCTCTGTGTCTGGCTATAGCAGCGGGTGTGGTCCCTGCAGCCAGAGGGGAGTTCTTAATGGAACAGATGGTGTTCCTCTTCTGAGGGATCTAAAGGGGTTACAGCAGTAGTTTATGAACATACAAAACCAGCCATTTGCATTTGTTTGTATAAAGTGAAGTCTTCCTTTAAAACTAGGAGCTTAACAAACACTGCTGATAAAAATTCCCCTCCCCCTCCCCTCTCCTCCTGGAGAGGTGCGGCAACAGCTGACACTTATGTGTAATCAGGTTCTCACCTGAGGCTTAACACAGATGCTCTCAGTTCATATGCTGAAGACAGAGGTCTGTCACACTAAGAGTCACAGGAGCGCTGGGCATGTAAAGGTGTGTAAACAGGCATTTCTAGCACAGCAAATATTCTGGTACTCAGTATCAAAGGTTGTTCCTTATGATGACATTGTTTTCTTTTGCTAAACTATTGTTCAGCAAATACCATAATTTGTTAAAGTGCCTCTGCTGTTGTGCTTAGCACATTTGATTTCCAGTGTATCACAAAGGTACCAAGGATTCCACCCCCAGGCGCTGGGAACTCCAGTCATGCCTCCACACTGTCATCCTCTCCGGAGATACCTGACATGGCACGCCAGGGTGAGTCATTGGAAGCAATTGGTGTTGCAACTGCTTCTCACACTTCAGATGTGACTAAAGATGCATTGTCCTCTTCCCTGTTGGGCTTAGAAGGAAAATTAGCGGCTTTAATCCCATTCTCCATCCAAGAGGATAGGAAGCATGCTAGATCCCCCACCTCAAACCCCCTTTTTCCAAGGGAACAGTGGACACAGGATGAGGTGTTATCCTCAGGTGATCACGGGGGAAAACAAGCCAAAATTTTCCTCTGTGGAGGAGACAACAGTTGATGAACCTTATGCAACCTCACAATCTGACAGATTGATGGTACAAACTCTTACAGAGATGGTTCATTCCACTTTTTATACTACTCCTAACAGAGTAAGCTGAAAGTCCAGGTCCCTTCTTTGGTTTAAAAAAAAAAAAAAAAAAAAAAAACCTTTTTACAGCGCTTATTTATGCTGAATGGGATCATCTGGATGAGCATTTTTTCCCTCCAAAGAGTTTCTCAGTTCTCTATCATCATGGAGGAAAAATTCACAAAGGTTGGAAAGTACCAGCAGTAGACGCTGCGATTTCCAGCTCAAGATGCATAATTGCTTAAGCATTCAACAGATAAGGACTTGGAATTTTTTTTGTTAAAATCCTCCTACCAATGGCGCTATGTTTTGCCATAAATGCCATAAAAGACCCTATCCACCAGACGTCGCGCCTTGCGCTTGTTCTAAAACATGCTTAGGACCCTGTGGTTAAAAGGGTTGGTCAGCAGAAGCATCTTGCAAAAAAGGGGTGTCTGACTAGTTTCCTTTTTCATTGGGGAAGGTTTGGTGAAATACATCCAAATGATTTCTAGCAGTAAAGCTCTTTTGTCCAGTAGAAGGTATAAATGTCCTTTTATTTAAAGTGAAGCCACAACAGCTCACAGGTTAAGTACTCTGACGGCCAGTGCAGCCATTGGAGACTTCCTGACAGACATGGGTTCAGATTCACATGTCTGCGTTTACTAGTGAAGGAGCCACTCCTCAGGAGTTAACTACTCTGACGGCCAGTGTAACCATGGGAGGCTTCCTGAAAGACGTGGGACCTCGTCCTCACGTTGGCTCCTTGTGACCTTGGACAAGTCACTTAAACAGATTCCTTCCTCTGCGCAGGGGCAGCTGCCTCTAGGCAGCGGTGACGGCCTCCACCGTCAGACTCTAGGGCATGATTTCCAAGAAATACTGTTCAGATCTGTGCGACTTCAAGGTAGTCCCTGCACTACTTTGGTACCACTTTGATGGAACTTGAGGTCCATAAACCTCTAAAATACACAGGCATTGTTTCCTGTCGCATCAAAATCGCGCCCCGACGTATTCTTGGTGGCAAAGGATCACAGTAAAATCACGCAACTTTGGGGTTGCAATAGTGGAAACTGAACCTAAGAGGAGAAAATGTTCAGCCCCTGTATACATGATTGAAGATACGTTTTTCGACCGCCCTGCAGGGCCTAGAAGGAAAATTAGCGACTTTAATCGCATCCACTATCCAAGCATGAGAAGCGTGTTAGACCCCCCTCCCCCACCTGAGATCCCTTATCAAGGGAACAGTGGGTAGAGGATGAAGGATTACCCCCAGGTAATCAGGAAGAAAGGCAAACCGAGTACTCCTCTGCAGAGGAGACAACTAGAGTTGAACTTTTTTTCAGCCTCGCAATCTGAGAAATTGCTGGTAAAAACCTCTTACAGAGATGATTTGTGCCTCTTTCAAGCTACCTCCAGTAGAGTCAGCTGACAGTTCTGTTTTCTCTTAGGTTCCTTGGAACCTTCACTGCCTTTTTCATGCGTTTCCTGTACATGTACAGAGCCACGCAGAAATTCAACAGATCCATTCTAGATCTAAAAGAATCTAAATCAGTTCCTGAAAATCCGCTCCTTTCTATGGAGTCGATCAAGTCAGTAGTTTCTATCCTGCAAGGAGGAAAACTTCTGTCGCCTATCGGCATCAGGAATGCATATCTGCATGTCCATATATTTCCCGCTCACCAAAGGTTTCTGCGGTTCGAAGTAGAACAGCAGCATTTCAGTTTATAGCCTTGCTCTTCGGGCTAGCTACAGCACCTCGAGTGTTCACAAAGGTGCTAGCCCCACCTGTAGCCAGGTCAAGGGCACAGGGCTTAAACAGTCTTGGCATACCTAGACGATCTATTGCTAATAGACCAATCGCTGTTCGGAGTAAGGTGTACGCATTACAACCAGTTACCTGGAAAGGTCTGGGTTGCATTCTCAACCTAGTAAACTCTCCATTAAAATTGCTAAAAGAGGGCTGCAGTATTTTGGGTCTGATCATAGATACAGCCCAGAAAAAGGGTCTTCTTGCACAGAAAAAAAAAAAAACACCACTCTATAAAAGAGTTGGTGCGGATGGTCAGGTCAAAAGGAGGTCCCTCCATTCACCTTTGCATGAGGTTGTTAGAAAGGATGGTGGCTTCATTCAAAGCAGTTCCCTTTGCCCAGTTCCATCCGAGACTGTTGCGAAACAGTATTCTATTTTCTTGGAACAAAACGATCCAAGCTTTGGACTTGCCAATGCGGCTGTCCCCAAGGGTGCCCCAAAGCCTCAATTGGTGATTACTAAAGAATGTCCTAAAGGGTAAATACTTAAAACCACTTTTCTGGAAAGTGGTAATGACAGAGAAGACAACTGTCCAAGTGTTCAAGAACCGAAAGAGCCTTGCCCATCAACATCCTAGAGATTCGGCAGTGCGTCTGGCTCTAAAATGCCTGGACTTCCAGGTTAAGGGATTGTCCCGACAAGTTCCAATCCGTCAATGCCACGGCTGTGACCTATATCAATCACCAAAAGGGGGCACCAAGAATCTCTCAGTGCAGAGAGAAGTGAACCGTATTCTAACTTGGGCAGAAAGAAATATTCCGTGCCCATCGGCAGTCTTCATTCCCGGGAATGGAGAATTGGCACGCGCACTACTTGTGCCGCCAGCAGATTATTCCCAGGGGAATGGTCTATTCACCCCGACGTGTTTCGGCTGTTTGTCAAGGATGGGGGACTCCGGATGTAGATCTTCTAGCATCCAGTGCAACAAAGTTAGTCAACTTTGTGTCCACAACAAGGGATCCATTCCCATGCAGAACAGATGCGTTGGTGATACTGTGGGATCAGCTTTTATTGATCTATGCATTTCCCCCTATTCAGTTGCTGCCTCGACTTCTTTGCAGGATCAAGCTGGAAAGAAAACCGGTAATTCTGGCAGCGCCAGCACGGCCCAGAAGGTCATGTTATGCAGAAGTCATAAAGATGGCAGTGGGGGATCTGTGGTCCCTTCCACAAAGGCCAGACCTGCTCTCACAGGGGCCGATATTCCATCCTACTTTACGAATGCTAAATTTAACGGTCTGGCTATTGAGACCCACATTCTGAAGAAACGTGGGCTTTCCAGGGCAGTTATTTCTACTTTAATGCTAAGAAGCCAGCTTCTAGAACTATATATTATAGAGTCTGGAAAGCTTATGTTTCCTGGTGTGAATCCAAGGGTTGGCACCCTCGGAGATATATATTATAGGCAGAATTCTTGCCTTTCTACAACTAGGCATAGAGATGAAGTTGGCCCTGAGTACTATTATGGGCCAAGTCTCAGCCTTATCAATTTTATTTCAAAGACCACTTGCTACGCATTCTTTAGTCTGGGGTTTCCTGCGAGGAGTGATACAGATTAATCCGCCAGTTAAATCACCCTTAAGCCCTTGGGGCTCAAATTTAGTTTTGTCAGTATTACAAAAACCGCCATTCGAACCATTACAGCATGTTCACTTAGTTCTTCTGACTAGGAAGCTGATATTTTTGGTTGCTATATCCTCAGCAAGGAGGGTTTCAGAATTGGCTGCTCTTTCCTGTAAAGAGCCATATTTGGTTATTCGTGAGGACAGAGTGGTGTTGGGCCCTCGTCCAGGTTTTTTACCAAAAGTGGTCTCGGGTTTCCACCTGAACAAGATATTGTCCTGCCGTTTTTTCCAAAACCATGTTGGTTATTCATGAGGACAGAGTGGTGTTACGCCTTCGTCCAGGCTTTTTGCCAAAAGTGGTTTCAGGCTTTCATTTGAATGAAGATATTGTCCTGACATCGTTTTTTCCAAAACCATGTTTCAAAGAAGAAAAGTCACTACATTGTTTCGATGTGGTGAGAGCAGTGAAGATCTATTTAAAGAAAACTGCTCAGGTTCATAAGACTGATGTCTTATTTATTCTGCCAGAGGGTCCTAAAAAAGGACAGGCAGCGTCAAAATCCACCGTGGCTAAGTGGATTCGGCAAGTTATAATTCAAACTTATGATTTAAAGGGAAAGATTCCCCCTTTTCAAGTTAAGGCGCACTCTACCAGAGCGGTTGGTGCTTTTTGGGCAGTGCGTCACCAAGCCCCCATGTCTCAGATCTGCAAGGCCGCGACTTGGTCTTCGGTGCATACATTTACAAAATTTTATCAAGTAGATGTAGAATGGAGTGAGGATATCGTCTTCGGGCGCAGTGTGCTGCAAGCAGCAGTATAATTCCTCAAGGTCTGGGGGTGCCCTACGGGTTGTGTCTCCCTCCCCTCAAGTAGCATTGCTATGGGACATCCCACCAAGTAATTACTTGAGGCCCTGTGTCCTATGATGTACGATAAAGAAAATAGGATTTTTAAAACAGCTTACCTGTAAAATCCTTTTCTTGGAATACATCATAGGACACAGAGCTCCCGCCCCTCTGTTTTATGGGGTGAACGTATATTGCTTATATTGCTTATATTGCTTGGCTACA
Source organism: Aquarana catesbeiana (assembly GCF_042186555.1). NCBI lineage: Eukaryota > Metazoa > Chordata > Amphibia > Anura > Ranidae > Aquarana > Aquarana catesbeiana. Next base: position 254,266,544 of record NC_133328.1, on the reverse strand, counting down.
AAAACTGAGGACTCCTGGAAGGGGGAGGTGTTTATATAGGGGAGTCAACTTCCTCTCTTGGTTATACCAGTGTCAACACCTGAAGGTAGGCCCATAACCCACCAAGTAATTACTTGAGGCTCTGTGTCCTATGATGTACTCCAAGAAAAGGATTTTACAGGTAAGCGGTTTTAAAAATCCTATTTTTAGTCTGTGTATGCAAGCAATTAGTGGGTTTTACTGCAATAATACAGTTTTCTAACTCGCTTGCAGTGCAGCTTTGACCATTGTTGAATAATGCCTTTGCTATAGGTGTAGGCCAGGGGTAGGCAACTTTTGAGAGATGGAGATCTACCTGGACAGCATTGAAGAGATCAAAGATCACTACCTTATCTTTTTTTTAAAGAAATTTTCTAGCAAGCCCCCCATTTAAAGTAAAGATGGCATGAAGAAATCCTAGAAAAATCTACTAAAACTAATGTAGCTTTAAATTCAGTAGCATGTAGGGCAGCGTACAGAGGTCAGTAGTATGTAGGGCAGCGTACAGAGGTCGGTAGGATGTAGGGCAGCGTACAGAGGTCATTAGGGTGTAAGGCAACGTAGAGAGGTCGGTAGGATGTAGGGCAGCGTAGAGAGGTCGGTAGGATGTAGGGCGGCGTAGAGAGGTCGGTAAGATGTAGGGCAGCGTAGAGAGGTCGGTAGGATGTAGGGCAGCGTAGAGAGGTCGGTAGGATGTAGGGCAGCGTAGAGAGGTCGGTAGGATGTAGGGCAGCGTAGAGAGGTCGGTAGGATGTAGGGCAGCGTAGAGAGGTCGGTGGGATGTAGGGCAGCGTAGAGAGGTCGGTGGGATGTAGGGCAGCGTAGAGAGGTCGGTAGGATGTAGGGCAGCGTAGAGAGGTCGGTAGGATGTAGGGCAGCGTAGAGAGGTCGGTAGGAAGTAGGGCAGCGTACAGAGGTCGGTAGGATGTAGGGCAGCGTACAGAGGTCAGTAATAGGTAGTACTAGGTTCACAAGGGCAAGGTATAGGGGGGTCAGGATAGCACAGTACTGAAAGGTCAGGAGGGTACAGTGGGATCAGGACAGCTGGGCATGGTGCTGGGGCATTAGAAGGGTTGGCATGTCAGGAGGGCATGGTGCTGGGACCTCAGGAGTGCTGGGTGTCTGGAGGGCATCAAGGGGGTGGGTGTGCAGGAGAGCATCAAGGGGGTGGGTGTGCAGGAGGGCATCAGGGAGGTGGATGCTGAAGCCATCAGGGGGGTGGGTGTCAGGAGGGCATCAGGGGGGTGGGTATGCAGTAGGGAATTAGGAGGGTGGCTGTCAGGAGGGCATTAGGGGGTGGCTGTCAGGAGGGCATTAGGGGGGTGGCTGTTAGGAGAGCTGAGGTCTCAGGAGGGCTGGGGTTTATGGAGGGCACAGAATTTTTTTCAATGCAAAGTGGTGTGTGAGGTATGTAAATGGCATACACTTCTAGCAAATGCATTATTCAACTTTGTATATGCATGTAGGTGCGCTTACTTAAAATCAATAATAGGGTTGTCCCGATACCGACACTAGTATCGGCACCGATACCAAGCATTTGCCCAAGTACTTGTACTCGGCCAAATGCTCCCGATGCTTCCCCCGATACCTTGAGACTCAGCAGTAATCGGCACATGGGGGAGTTACAAGCTTCTCCCCCCCGCTTTCAGCTGCTTTAGTGATTTCTATACAGCGGTGATCGGTGCTTGTAACTCCCCCACACACGATCACCGCTGACTGTCACCGCATTCTCCATGCCCCCTCCGTTCAGCTGTCCCTCTCCGTTCCGCTGTCCCTCTCCGTTCCGCTGTCCCTCTCCGTTCCGCTGTCTCTCACCATGTCCTCCTCCTTCCTTTGTGTATGGACAGAGTCAGCTGACTCTGTCCATTCATTTAACTGAAACATTGTAATCTCCTGTGATTACGATGTCTCAGTTTATGAATGGAGGGAAGCCGCTGTCTTCTCTCCATTCATTTTCAGTGCAGCTGAGGCTGCAGAGAAAGGGACTGGGGAATCTCTATCCTCGGTCTCTTTCTCTGTCTCAAGGGGGAGATATCAGGGGTCTGTTAAGACCCCTGATATCTCACCAAAGCCCCCCAACAGGGCTGATTAAAAAAAAAAAAAACACAAAGTATTGCAATAAATAATAAAAAAAAAAAAAATTATTGTAAAAAATAATACAAATTTAAATTAAAAAAACACACAGACAGCGTCCACCCCCCCTAAAAAAGAAAAAAAAAGGGAGCATTGTAAAAAAACAAAAAGAAAAAATTGTAAAATAAAAATAAAAAAAACACTGCCACGTGACATTTAAAAATAAAAGTATCGGCGAGTACTTGAAAAAAAGTATCGGTACTTAAAAAAGTGGTATCGGGACATCCCTAATCAATAATAAGTGAATAAAATAAAAAAAACCAAATAAATTGCATCAAAACAGCAAACAGGTATCTTAATAATGTGCTCACAAGTGAAAATATAGGTTGTGCTCTAAATATTACATGATTTGTGAACCAAAAATGTCCATGCAAATCCTCCAGCTGTAAAGTGAATCGACAGGTTCTCATCATGTGTCCTCCACCACAAGTTACATAGCCTCTTACTGGATCCCTGTGATCTCTTATTTAAGCAGATATTAAGCGCTTGTGTATGAGCTCACTGGAAAGGAAGCCCACCTTGGCTCGTAATATTCACCAGGGGTGTCGGTCCACATAGAGAACCACCAGCTCACCACAATGGAACTTACAGTGCCTTGAAAAAGTATCCATACCCCTTGAAATTTTCCACATTTTGTCATGTTACAACCAAAAACATAAATGTGTTTTTTTATGATTTTATGTGATCGACCAACATAAAGTGGCACATACCGTATTTATCGGCGTAATAACACGCACCGGCGTATAACACGCACCCCAATTTAGGAGGGAATTTTAAGGAAAAAAGAACTTTTAGGAGGGAAGTTGAAGGGAAAAAAAACTTACATTTAAATGCCCATCATTGCAGCCTTCTCAGTGCAGCCTTCTCAGTGCAGCCTTGTCAGTGCAGCCTTGTCAGTGCAGCCATGTCAGTGCAGCCATGTCAGTGCAGCCTTCCCCAGTGCAGCCTTCCCCAGTGCAGCCTTCCCCAGTGCAGCCTTCCCCAGTGCAGCCTTCCCCAGTGCAGCCTTCCCCAGTGCAGGCTTGCTCCAGTGATCCAAGCCATTCTGGGCTTCAAAATCGCCGATCGCGATTTGAAAATGGCGCCGCCGGCGCCGAAATACACAGAGCCGGTCCTCGGCTCTTTCCGGCGGCTCTCGTTCACTTTCGGCTCCACTCGTAGTCCCGAGCGGAGCTATCCGAACCTAGCCGAGTAGGTTCGGATAGCTCCGCTCGGGACTACGAGTGGAGCCGAAAGTGAACGAGAGCCGCCGGGAAGAGCCGAGGACCGGCTCTGTGCATTTCGGCGCCGGCGGCGCCATTTTCAAATCGCGGTCGGCGATTTTGAAAATGTGACAGGTCGGGATCGCAGGGGATCGGCGTATAACACACACCTGCGATTTTCCCCTGGTTTTAAGGGGAAAAAAGTGCGTGTTATACGCCGATAAATACGGTAATTGTGAAGTGGAAGGAAAATAATAAATGGTTTTCAATTTTTTTTTACAAATAAATCTGTGAAAAGTGTGGCGTTAATTTGTATTCAGCCCCGTTTACTCTGATACCCCTAACTATAAAATCTAGTGGAACCAATTGCCTTCAAAAGTCACCTAATTTAGTAAATAGTTTACCTGTGTGTAATTTAATCTCCGTATGAATACAGCTGTTCTGTGAAGCTGTTTTGAACAAACTGCATCATGAAGGCCAAAGAACACACCAAACCGGTCAGGGATAAAGTTGTGGAGAAGTTTAAAGCAGGGTTTGGTTATAAAAAAAATCGCAAACTTTGAACATCTCACGGAGCACTGTTCAATCCATCATCCAAAAATGGAAAGGGTATGGCACAACTGCAAACCTACCAAGACATGGCCGTGCACCTAAACTGACAGGCCGGGCAAGGAGAACATTAGTCAGAGAAACAGCCAAGAGGCCCATGGTAACTCTGGAGGAGCTACAAAGATCTACAGCTCAAGTGGGAGAATCTGTTCACAGAACAACTATTATACCCCGTACACATGGTCGGACATTGATCGGACATTCCGACAACAAAATCCTAGGATTTTTTCCGACGGATGTTGGCTCAAACTTGTCTTGCATACACACGGTCACACAAAGTTGTCGGAAAATCCGATTATTCTGAGCGCGGTGACGTAAAACACGTATGTCGGGACTATAAACGGGGCAGTTGCCAATAGCTTTCATCTCTTTATTTATTCTGAGCATGCGTGGCACTTTGTGCGTCGGATTTGTGTACACACGATCGGAAATTCCGACAACGGATTTTGTTGTCGGAAAATTTTATAGCCTGCTCTCAAACTTTGTGTGTCGGGAAATCCGATGTGTGATGGAGCCTACACACAGTCGGAATTTCCGACAACAAGGTCCTATCACACATTTTCCGTCGGAAAATCCGACCGTGTGTACGGGGCATTAGTCATGCACTACAAATCTGGCCTTTATGGAAGAGGGGCAAGAAGAAAGCCATTGTTGAAAGAAAGCCATAAGAAGTCCCATTTGCAGTTTGCAAGAAGCCATGTGGGGGACCCAGCAAACATGTGGAAGAAGTTGCTCTGGTCAGATGAGACCAAAACTGAACTTTTTGGCCTAAAAGCAAAACGCTATGTGTGGCGGAAAACTAACACTGCACTGCACCCTGAACACACCATCTCCGCCGTGAAACATGGTGATTGCAGCATCATGTTGTGGAGATGCTTTTCTTCAGCAGGGACAGGGAAGCTGGACAAAGTTGATGGGAAGATGGATGAAGCCAAATACAGGGCAATCTTAGAAGAAAACCTGTTAGTCTGCAAAAGACTTAAGACTGGGGCAGAGATTCACCTTCCAGCAGGACAATGACCCTAAACATACAGCCAGAGCTACAAATGGAATGGTTTAGATCAAAGCATTTTCATGTGTTAGGATGGCCCAGTCAAAGTTCAGACCTAAATCCAATTGAGAATCTGTGGCAAGACTTGAAAATTGCTGTTCATCGACACTCTCCAATCTGACAGAGCTTAAGCTATTTTGCAAAAAATGTCAGTCTCTGGATGTGCAAAGTTGATAGACATCCCCAAAAAGACTTGCAGCTGTAATTGCAGCCAAAGGTGGTTCTACATAGTATTGACCCAGGGGGGCTGAATACAAATGCACACCACACTCTTCACATATTTATTTGTAACAAATGTTGAAAACCATTTTATTTTTCTTCCACTTCACAATTATGTGCCGCACTTTGCACTTTGTGTTGGTCTATCACATAAAATCACAATAAAATACATTTACCTTTTTGGTTGTAACATAACAAAATGTGGACCATTTCAAGGGGTATGAATACTCTTTTAAGCCACTGTAAATAATCTTCCAAGATATTAAAGAAGAGCAGAAGCCCACATAGTGTTAAACCGCCATACACATCACCTTATTTAGCAGCAGACAGGTACTTACAATGTGAGTAAGAGATAAGCAAGAAATGCCACGCTTCTGGCAGTCGGCGGGCGTGATGAGGTAACCATTTAAGCCCCACCAACCATTTCATTACCAGATACAAAAGAGGAGCGAATTTGGGACTTTGAATGAGGCAAATTGACTTGATAAGTGTAATTTGATACAAGTTTATTGGTGTGTTGGCATATGGCTGGATATAAATAAATAGCATAGACATATAGCACATACACAGGTAGTTTCATATATATTTTATATATATATATATATATATATATATATATATAGTGTTGTAATACACGAAACAAGTTGGGAATTTAGGATGTAGCTACATGCTTTTTAAGGACCCCATCTTTTATATAACTATTTTATTCTAACCTATTTCATTATTCTTCATACATGCTTCCACACATCTGGTACTACTCTATATCCTAAACTGTTGTGTACTGCAAAGTTGTTTGTACTGCCTAACCTTTGTGTGTGTGTGCTTATGGATGTTAATATGACGATCTATGCTATACCTGTGTATGTGCTATATGTCTATGCTACGTATAAATATCCAGCCATATGCTAACACACCAATAAACTTATATCACATTACACTTATCAAGTCAAATTGCCTTATTCAAAGTCCCAAATTCCCTTCTCTTTTGTACCTGAATAGGGATGGAGGCATACAGTGGGGACGGAAAGTATTCAGACCCCCTTAAATTTTTTACTCTGTTATATTGCAGCCATTTGCTAAAATCATTTAACTTCATTTTTTTTCCTCGTTAATGTACACTTTGCTGTTACACTCATATATTTAACCTAGGTGCTGTCCATTTCTTCTGCTCATCCTTGAGAAGGTTCTACACCTTCATTTGAGTTCAGCTGTGTTTGATTATACTGTTGGGCTTCAAGAAAATGGCTGCCCACCAATACACTTTACCTAGACTATTTAAAGATACTTCCAGACTCCGTATCTAATCCCTGATGAAGTCACGTGATTGTGACACCACGCGTAGGAACATACGGTAACCGGAAGTGATGTTCTGAGCACAAGTTCGGTGCTCGTTTTGTTTTATCCTGTACATATTGCTATATGTGAGTACTGCAGTGTATTTTTAACTTTGAATAAACAAGATACTTCGATATACTTCACTATTGGAGCCCCCTATTTCTCCTTTTCTCCTGGTTTACCTGATACACTGCCCTGAGAGGCAAGGGTGTAGAAAGGAAAATACATAGGTTAACATTACTGGGTTGCTGATGGTCCTGGAACTTATGAGGCTGTACATCCTGAGACATCGTTTGTAGGATACAGTTTCCGGATATTGCCTGGCTACCATTAATGCTGTTTACCTTACAGCAGTGAGGTAAGGGAGCCACTGCACCTGCAAGTGCAAGCACACTGAAGACACCATCACCCAGTCACCTGTGTCACCATTGTTTGATGCAATATAGCACTTTCATCATCAGCACTTTTCTTTGACCATTTTTAATCATTTTAACCCTCTTTGCACATGAATATTTATTTACAATTCATCTTGCATTTCAATTTACTTCATCATATGGACTTTATAGACTTTTTGATAAGAATATTTATGCGATTATATTTTATAAGTCACCTGAACGTTCATAATTTTTGTACATTTAGCACTTTGACCACTTTAGCACTTTAAATTTCATGCGCAGCACCATATGTTGTTTTTTTTTTTCACATTTGTTTCTTGGGTGGGGTTTGACCCCTGTCGGTGCTTGCTGCAACCAAAGTTTTTATTGTTTCACTTGGGTAGCACGGGAATATATATTGTTTTACCCCAACAGATTTGTAAGAAAAACTTTACTTCCTTTTAGAATCAACATTTTCCCTATTTTGTCTTTCAGAACAGCACCTTTTGAGGGACCTCAGCTCCTCCCTTCTCTGGAAACACCACCTCTACCAGATCTTTAAGCAACTCCTTCCCTCCAGCCCATCAGTTTCGGTGTTTCCTCCGGCGAGGAGACATCGCTAGGAACCTGGGCTCTTTCAGCTGGGGAGGCTGAGGCTGGTGTTGTCCTGGAAGGGAGAGACAGAGGTCTCTCATGCACGGCAGCAGGACTGGGGAGTCTGTTACCTGTAGTGCTATATCGCACCCTATCATCCCTTTGGGAAAGTGGAGGCCTGGGCGCTCGTTTTCCGCTGCCTGGAGATGGTGATGGCGGAAGTGTCCGAGTTCCCCTCACTCTGGGGCAGCCAGCATGGAGCTCAAGGCTGGGTTGGATGGCGGGTGGCGTCAATTCCGGCGGGGGAGGACACTTCTGGTTGACCCGCTGCTTCCGGTTCCGGCCGCGGGATGTAAAACGAGCGGCGTGACGGCTGGTGTGGGCTCCATTGCAGCTGTAGTGACGGCTAAGGGAGCAGCCTGAGGCTGACCACGGTACTTTCTTGGCCTCTGGATGTCAGAGACTGACGGTTCTGTGCCGGGTGACGCCAGCACCAGCCACACTAAGGTAAGTGGAACCCTGGGGTGGTGTTCCCTTACCATCTTACCATCTAGCTCCACGGGTGAACCCCCTCTTGGTGGTCAGAGGGGAGAAGGTGTACGTCTGGGACCCTGGTGGTGGTCGGTTCTGGGGGGGGTGCACTCCTGGTGTTTTATTTTTACGCTGGCTGATGCTGTGCTGGGTTTTGTCATTTCAGGGCAAGGCCACTGAAAAATTCAAGCCCCCCACACATTTCCAAGAAAAAGTGGCCATCATGTAGGAGTACTTTAGGGGAGTACTGGGGCAAAGTTTTGTGCAGGGTTTGCATTGAGGGTTTAGTCAAGGAACATTCTACAGAACAAAGTTCTGACCTGGCGGCATCTGTTAAAGAGCTTTCCAGCACTTTTGAATCTTTTAAAGTGTTGTTTGAAAATTTTCAACCTATGCAACCCCCAGCTAGTCCTCTGCCAGTGCAGCAAGATGTCGCACCTGGTCCATTGGCAGGTCCCTCCGCCAGTGAAGGGTTACCTGGGGGCACCAGAGAGGCATTTAAGGATCATCCTGACATTGCATCCTCAGACGACTCAAGGGAGTCAGACGGAGAGAAGGTGAATGGCGAGTCCACCAGAACCTCCCGATACAAACTCTCCTTGGAGGAAGTGGAAGAGCTCTTGGGAGCCATCCACACCACTAGGTATCCAAGAGGAGAAAAAATCACTGTCTCTCCATGATCAGATGTAACAAGGTCTTGGAGAGCAGAAGAGGAGGGTCTTTCTGGTCCATGAGGTCTTGGTTGATGCCATCAAAAAGGAATGGCGAGACCCAGAAAGGAAGCCTTTCTTTTCTAGAGCATTTAAAACGCAGATTCCCTTTTGCAGAGGATGAAGCGGCTGTGTGGAACAGATCACCTAGACTGGATGCAGCTTTTTCTCAGGTATCCAGAAAGACAGACTTGGCTTTTGAAGATATGGGGGTGCTAGCAGACCCCATTGACAAGAGGATGGATTCCCTCCTCAAGAAGACTTGGGATTCCTCTCTAGGGAATCTTAAGCCTGCCATGGCTGTCACAGTGGTGGTGCATAACATGGAGCACTGGCTAACACATATAAAAGCACATATTGAGGCTGGAACCGCAAAAGAGACAATTCTCTCCTCCTTCCCAATGCTTTTAAAAGGGGTCGCATACATTGCGGATGCCTCAGCAGAGTCGGTCCGCATGTCTGCTGGATCCTCTGCTTTGGCCAATTCGGTCAACAGAGCTCTTTGGCTGAAAAACTGGCAAGGGGACAATGCATTAAAGATCAAGCTTGCGGAGCCCCTTTCATGGGAGGATTTGCTGTTCGGTCTGGACTTGGAGGCTGTCCTTGATCGGACAGCCGATAAAAAGAAGGCTTTTCCCTTAAAGAAAAAATTGTGGCAACAGTCTAAAAAGACTCGCCTGCAAAAGAAGTTTAATTTTCCAAGGGGGGAGTCTCAGAAAAAAGTTTGGACCAAAAACGGCAGAGGGCGCGGGGGAGCTATTTTTCGCCCTCCTTAACAGCCCTGAAAGTCCCAATGACAGGTTAACCCTGAATTCTCAAGCTTCCCCCCACACAGGCTTCTAGTTACAGACCTGCCAAAGTGTGCGGAAAAGGCGGCAGCGGCACTACTTTCCTCATTGGTTGAACTGGAACAGCAGGATGTAATATCACGGGTCCCACCTGGGGAGATAGGCAGGGGGTTCTATACCCACATTTTTGTGGTTCGGAAACCCTCAGGAAAGTTCAGGCTCATCCTGAACCTGAAGCCTCTGAATCGATCAATCTCCTACAAAAGATTTCGGATGGATTCCGTTTTTCCTGTTAAGACACTACTTCCTCCGAATTGCTACATGGCGTTCATAGATCTAAGGGACGCCTATCTGCACAATCTGATCGCAGAGGACAGTCGGAGGTTCCTCAGAATGGCAATAAGGTGCGGGGAGGAAACCGTATATCTTCAGTTTCAGGCTCTGCCCTTTGGGCTATCCTCTTCTCCCCGGATATTCACCAAAGTCAATGTGGAGACCCTGGCCTTTCTGCGACTTTGAGGAACCTCGGTGATCGCATACCTGGACGATCTGCTCCTTTTTGCTCCTTCGCCGGAGAAGCTGGTCCAGGATTTGCAGGTAGCAAGGAGTGTGTTGGAGCATCTGGGATGACTTTAAATTTGTAGAAATCCAACATGGTTCCATCCCCAAGGGTTACCTTCCTAGGTTACATCCTGGACTCAACCCAGCGGAGAGTTTTTCTTCCCAAAAAAAAATTCTGAAAGTAGACAAGGCCTTGGCAGTTCTACAAAGCAATCAACAAATCTCCATAAGAAAGGCCATGTCGGCTTTGGGATAACCTCAGCTACCCTCCCAGTTGTAAGGTGAGCGGGATTGCATTTCCGCCCTTTGCAGTTGTTTATTCTGGAAGTTTGGGACCACACTCAAAGGTCCTTGGACTTAACGGTTCTTATTCCTGAGTCAGGTAACCTACACGATGATTATTCAGAAGTGGGGCGTTCCATGTGTGGACCTTTTCGCTTCAAGGGAGAACGCAAACACTCCCCTCCTCCTTCTCTCTGAACCGGTGGGACGGGGCAGTAGGGATGGACGCTCTTTCTCAGAGCTGGCATTTTTCCAAGTGCTATGCCTCCCCCTCCCTTGTACTGTTGCCCACAGTCCTGAGGAAATTCCAGTCAGAGGACACAACCCTGATCTTGATAGCGCCGCACTGGCCCAGGAAGCCATGGTTTTCTGTCCTAAAGGATCTGGCAGTGGAACCGCCTTGGATATTGCCGGTCAGGGAACACCTCCTCTATCAAGGCCCAATCTGCTGTCCTCAGGTGGAGAGGTGGAATCTGGCAGCCTGGATACTGAGGAGGAAATGCTGAGAAGTAAGGGGTTCTCCGAAAGGTTGGTAGCGACTCTTCTAAATTGTAGGAAAGAAGAGACGTGCAATATCTATTTGAAGGTTTGGAAGAAGTTCAATTCTTGGTGCGCAGAGAGCTCCTTTAATGTTCGCAGCCCAGTAGCAGTTCTGGAGTTCCTACAAAGTGGGGCAGATAAGGGACTGGCCCTTAGTACTCTTAAAGGTCAAGTTTCTGCTTTAAGTGTGTTCCTTGAACAACAACTAGCAGTGAACCCTTGGATATCTAAGTTCTTTAAAGCTTTAAGTAGGCAGAGACCAGTCCGCTCCCACCCTTTTCCTATATGGGATCTCTCCCTGGTGTTGCAGGCTCTTACAGGGGATCCTTTTGAGCCTATTGAGTCTTGTTCAGTGAAATTTTTAACTCTCACTGTTTTTTTGGTAGCAATCACTACCGCAAGGAGGGTTAGTGAGCTAGAAGCCCTCTCGAGGAGGGCGTCTTTCCGGATCTGATTATTTTTAAAGCCGATCTGGCCTTTTTGCCAAAAGTGGCTTCTAAATTTCATAGGAGCCAGGAAATCTGTTTACCCATTTTTTGTTCAAATTCTGTGAGACAACAGGAGCATGTCTTCCACAGGTTAGATGTTAGGAGATGTGTACTAAAATACTTGGAGATTATGGAACAGTTTAAGAGATCTGATTCCTTTTTTGTTTTTCAGGGGCTAGGAAGGGGTCCAAAGCCTCTAGACATACTATAGCCAGATGGCTGAGGTTGGCTATTAGTCAAGCCTATATAGCAAAAGGGGTGGAGGTCCCGGAAGGTATTAGGACCCATTCCACTAGGGCCATGGCAACGTCACAAGCAGAGTGGGCTGGTGCTACACCCGAACAGATCTGCAGAGCAGCAACATAGTCAAGTTTTAAGACTTTCGTTAAGCACTACAGACTGGATTTTTTGTCGGCCTAGGACCAGGCCTTTGGGCGTAAAGTCCTGCAAGCAGTAGTCTCACCCTAGGGTAAGTGCTCGCTTATCCTCTCAAAGGTGCTGTCCTGAAAGACAAAATAGGGAAAATCGAAGTTACTTACCGGTAACGTTTTTTCCAAGAGTCTTTCAGGACAGCACCAGTACCCATCCAAATAACATCTTGCCACTAGGACGTGAGAGCGTCAGGAGTATGAAGGTTGGTATGATGTGTTCTTGTGTCTCCCTAGACTGGCCGGAGGTTCTCGTGTTAAAACTGACGGGCTCGAGGGAAGGAGTGGCTTAAAGATCTGGTGGAGGCGGTGTTTCCTGAGAAGAGAGGAGCTGAGATCTCTCAAAGGTGCTGTCCTGAAAGACTCTTGGGAAAAAACGTTACCGGTAAGTAACTTCGATTTTCTATGGGACATTATACTACAAAATAAAGTACTGATATAAAGTACAAGTACTCGCCGATACTGATACTTTTTTTTTAATGCCATGTGACAGTGGCACTAATATGCAGCACTGATGAGGAGTGGACTGTCAGTTTTTTATTAATTTTTACTATTTTTGTTTACAATTTATTTTTTTAATTATTTTTTACCTAATATTATACATTTTTTTTTTTTTACAATGCTTTCTTTTTTTAGGGGTAGTGGACAATGTCACTGTTCTTTTTTTATTTTTAATTTTTAGTATACAATTTTGAATATACTGTATATACTCGAGTATAAGCCGAGTTTTTCAGCACATTTTTTTTGTGCTGAAAGTGCCCCCCTCGGCTTATACTCGAGTCAAGCACTTTTCTGGTGCAAAGAATGACATTTTCCGAACCGACTTTGGGGCCCAGTATCTCGGGGCCACTTGGTGCTAGGAACTCCATGTTTGGTGTGCAAACCCAGTGGAACTAGCACTACAACATATCCTAGCTCCAAGTGGCCCCGAGATTTGGTTTGGAAAATGTCATTCTCTGCTGCAGAAAACTGCTTGACATGTTCAGAACCGACTTTGGGGCCACTTGGTGCTAGGAACCCCAGCTTTGGATATGTTGTAGTGTAGTCCACTGGGTTTGCACACCAAATTTGGGGTTCCTAGCAGCAAGGGGCCCCAAAGTCGGTCAACTGTGTCCATCTGCAGCAATGTCATTTCGGGACCCTTTGGGTCCAGAGACCCCAAATTTTGGCTGCAGCTAGGGGGGCATCTAGGAACCCTTAACTACCGAGTTTGAAGTCCGGAGGGACCTATGGCTGCAAATGGGCACAGTGAGGGGCATTGCTGACCCTCTTTTCCACTTACAGTAGCTGCACATTTCTCACCCTAGGCTTATACTTGAGTCAATAAGTTTTCCCAGTTTTTTGTGGTAAAATTAGGTCCATTGGCTTATACTCGAGTATATACGGTATTATATTATACTATTTTAAATATTTATTACAATTCTTTTTTTTTTTTTTTTTTTTTTTTTTTTTTTAATCAGCCCAGTTGGGGGGCATGTTTTGGTGATATATCATGGGTCTAAACAGACCCCTGACATCTCCCCTTTGAGACACGGAAAGTGACTAAGGACACAGATTCCCCATTTCCTTTCTCTGCAGCCTCAGCTGCATTGAAGATGAATGGACAGGAGACAGAGGCTCCTGTCCATTCATAAACAATGCTCAGTTATGAATGGACAGTCAGTGACTCGTGCAAATGCTCGGTATCAGTACCGATACTAGTATCGATATCAGTGCAACCCTAATTGCAACCAAGATTAGTTAATGTGCACACACAAAAAAAATATTTTTCTAACAAATTCATTCAAGACCATGTTGCAAAAATGAATACACCCCAATGAAAGTCTTAGGAACAAAGCTAAATTTTGGACAAGAAAATCCTAATTAACAAAAATGAAACTACAGGTGAGTCTAATTATTCATTAAATAGGTGTCCAGCAGACAGTTGATTTATAAGGCCTCATTCACGCCTATGCAGGTTGCAGTTTGCATATTGCAGGTGCAGTTTGCGTTTTTCAATACACACTTTTGATCCATTGAGGTCTATGGAACCAAAAACCAGAAAAAAGACCATGGCCCTTTCTATAAAATGCACAGATGTGATCTACATCCATAGGAAACCATGTTAAATTGACTGTAGTGTGTTTCTGCAAAACTGAAAATGCACTAAAAAAATGCATAGGTGTGAACCAGGCTTAACAGGGCGTTACTTAACAAAGAAAACCCCCTCCCCATTTAATGCTGTCAGCAATAGCACCACATGACAGAGCAATGTTATAAGGCCCGAGAAAGAAAATCCTTTCTTTACTCGAAGGTGAAGGCTACAAGAAGATCAGCAAAGCTTTACTTATCATATCGAATACTGTAGCAAAAGTAATACAAAAATTTTACAAAAATTGAACTGCAGCCATCTTAAAGAGACGTCCAGGCCGTCCACGGAAGTTAACACCTCCACTGGAGCATCTTCTGATGAGAAGGGTTGAAGAAAATCGCCATGGAAGTTCACTGCATGTTAGCTAAAGAAGTAGAAAGCCAAACTGGGGTGACTGTTTCCCGTGGCACAATACTGCGTACACTGCATAGGAATGGAATGCATGGGTGTCATCCACAAAGGAAGCCTCTCCTATAGCCCATGCCTAGAATTTGCCAGGGCCCATGCTGAAAAAGACTACTTGGACTCTGTACTCTGGAGTGATGAGACGTTTATGGAACTGATGGCTTCAAAACTGTATGGCGTTGCAAAGGTGAGGAGTAGGAAGAAAATGCATGGTGCCTACAGTGAAACATGGTGGTGGCAGTGTCCTCCTGTGGGGCTGCATGAGTGCTGCTGGTGTCGGGGAGCTGCATTTCATTAATGGGTTTCATGAATTCACATATATACTGCTCTGTATTGAAAGAGAAAATGCTACCATCACTCCATGCCCTTGGTTGCCATGCACTTTTCCAACTTAATGATCCAAAACACATCTAAGGCCACTGTTGCATTTCTGAAGAACAGGCTGAAAGTGATTCAGTGGCCAAGTATGTTTCCTGATCTGAACCCAATCAAACATCTATGGGGAATTCTGAAGAGACAAGTTGAGCATCACTCTCCATCCAGCATCCAGGCTCTAAAATAGGTCGGGCTTGAAGAATGGAAAAAGATAGATGTTGCAATATGTTGCCAACTTGTTCATTCCATGCCTAAAAAGACTTGGTGCTGTCCTTACAAATCATGGAGGTCATACAAAATACTAGATGATGTAGCTTTTGTTGTGGGGTGTAATCATTTTGGCATCAACTAATTTAAGTAAAACTAAAAAATTTGTAATTTAGGTTATATTATTAATCTTTATTTTAATTGTAATGAGCTAAACAAATCTTCAATAAAATAGTTTTGTCAAAATTTTGGAAATTGTTCTCATGTTCATTGAGATATTGATTCAAATTGTACTTTTCAAAAGGGGTGCACTCATTTATGCTGAGCACTGTATATATAGCTCTTCTGTCTGTTATTCTCAGAGTGGATTTGATATTTTGTTCCCCAACCATATAGCTGGTTATTTAAATGTTACCACTGCATATAGCTATTCAAGAATAAATTGTCTTTTTTTTAAACTTCACATAACTAAATCATACACCACACTTTATTTTATTTTTTTATAAAACATTAAACCTATTTTTAGGTTTTTATTTGATTAATCAAAACAATAATTGGCCAACTAATTGATTTATAAAAACAATCCTTAGTTACAGCCCTACAAATGCCCCTTATCTACATAAGCAGTTTTTTTTTGGTAATGGTAAACTAACCCTTTAGGGGTTATATTTACAAATGGAAGTCTTCATTGCGCATTTACCCTGATCTATAACAGGCGTCACTATATGGCATACTGCGGACCAGGCACAGACCCAAGTAACAGTCCTGTCTGGACCACAGCCACACCAGTTAGCAGCCTGGGTGGACATCTCTCAAGTCTGTCCTCCCTCGCCTGCCATCACTGCTGCTGTCAACCTCACTGCAGGAAGCAGAGAGGAAAGGAAGCACCAACTAAGTGTAGTTACCCAGTAAAATATTTTTAATGGAGAAAGATTAAAAACGCTCAAGATTGAAATGTATAAAAAGCTCATCTGGTCACACTGTGTGTGGATGTAGATCCTCCTGAAACCGTCCTGCAGCACCGCTGTCATCTGTTCCGACTGCTGGGCATGGAGATGGCTGGCTCAGGAGCCTGGAGAAACCCCGGGAAGCCACTCTGACCAGCGTGGAACGCACGGTGGAAGTGGCGTCATGCATGAAGTTCGGACCTTTGCAGGAAAAACATTTCACTGACCGGTCCTGCATGAATTTTAATTCAGTACCCCAGATGTAAAGTTACACAGTATTGGGGAACCAAAATAATGATAAAGTATAATTTGCTGTGACCAGGAAGCTTTTTTTTACACTTTTTTTTTTTTGTAAGCAGTGCAACTAGTGTTTTAGAAGCCTTTTTTCCACTTATTCAAGAAGGAGTTTGCAGGGGCACATATTTCTTTACCCAGCCTCTTAAAGCCTAGGACACGTAGGCTGAATGTTGTGCACTGCAGTCGGTCTGACAGAAGCCGGCCGTTCAAGGGGGGTGAAGTTAGTAAAGCGGCTCCTCCTGAGCTGTCGGGTTTTTTTCATTCAGTCCTGCTAGGTTGAACGAAAAAAACTGCTAGTGTGTACCAGGCTGAACTTTTTCCAGTTGTGTATATCAGATGTATAGATAAGATGGTGTGGAAATGTTTTCTAAAGTACAAAAAGACCTGTAATTCTAAACAGTAAGCAGTGTAATGGGTAAAAGAATAAGTGGGTCGTTCCACCCAAAATTGATATTTCAGTTTTTGGTAGCTCCTAGGGGGAGAAGCTCTCTGATAGCTTCTTGATTTTTGAGGTATTTATGGTTGAGTTTCATAAGACTGCACAACTGCTGTAGCCATTATGAATGTGTCCCAATCTTCTGTTGAAGTCAATTCGAAAATATAACTGAAATTTTGCTCTGACTGTCCAACTGTTTCCAACTATAACTAAAATATTTCTTTTGGGAGACCATTTTTATGAAATGATTTTTTTTTTTTCTTTTATGTTTGTATAGGAATACATGAAGACTATCAGTTACCTTACTATGATCTTGTCCCATCTGACCCATCAGTAGAGGAGATGAAGAAGGTTGTTTGCGAGCAGAAATTGAGACCAAACATTCCCAATCGATGGCAGAGTTGCGAAGTAAGTCATATTTTAAAAATGCTTTTTCAAATCCAATGGATTTGTTTTAGGTAGATAAAATATTGTGATGTTAATGTGACCCTATCACCACACCACACACAAAATGCTTCAAGTAGGTCTAAAATTTTTTTTAATCTTAATGCATTCGGATAAAAAATCTTCTGTGTGCAGCAGTGCCCTTCAGCCCCCCTAGTACTTACCTGAGCCCCACCTCGATCCAGCGATGTTGCACGAGAGACTCGGCTGTCCAGGACACTCCCTCCTAATTGGCTGAAACACACAGTGGGCGCCATTGGCTCTCGCTGCCAACAGTCAAAGTCAGTGAGCCGATGAGAGAGAGGAGGTGGAGCAGAGGCACGGCTCCGTGTCTGAATGGACACGCAGAGCAGCAGCTTGGCTCGTGTGCACCCATAGCAAGCTGCTTGCTGTGGGGGCACTTGGCAGGAGGGAGGGACCAGTAGCGCCGGCGAGGGACTCGAGAAGAGGATTGGGGCTGCTCTGTGCAGTGGTTTTGTGCAGTTGTTCCCCCTCTGGGCCTAATGTCACAAGTCCTGCATGGCTAGGTCTCATGCAATCTCCAGGATGCCTGCCGTGGTGCACTTACACATCAGTTTAGTGCACAAGACCAGTCATAAGAACGCTGGTGGTCATATGAATGGTCCGGTTACTGAATTGGATTATAATCATGGAAGCTCCACTATGAGTGCGCACTTGGCAGTCACCTCCCTTAGTATATGCAAAGCTGCATCACAGAAATGACAGCTCTGCAGATGCTGTTTCCACTGTGGGCGTAATTAAAATAGCAGTGGTCAGAAGAGAAGTCACTAATCAGCCTGGTAGCCAGGTACGTTGCAAAATGAAAGGTATACAGCATGATTTCTGGTAACAGTGTCTTTTTAACTTACACCTATAATTGATCAAAAATGGACTAGGCACTTGTATATTAATTAAAATGAATTACTGTGCCTGCCAGGAAGACTAGCTAGAAAGTCTACTCCTCCATTCTCTCACCAAGTTTTCAGAGCCTTGCCTTGCATAGCCTGACGCAACTTCCAGCAAACAATCAAAACATGTGCATCATGAGGTCTATTTAACCCCTGGTGGTTTTTAACTTTTTGTTCTGAAAAAAAAATTGGGCTTTCTTTTGGTGGTAAATGTGAACGGATATGTCCTGTTTTTTTTTTTTTTTTGCTCTTATCAGGGGAAAACTGGGCCAAGATAATAAAAGCTTTATTTTTTTATTTTAATTTATTTGTTTATTGCTATTACCACAACTTGCTACCACAGAGGAACCCAACCACATTTGTATCTGCAGTAGGGCCCAGATTCAACAGTGCTAATTTTGTTTTGTTTATCTGACCTAAAACACACTGACACTGATACTAATTTAAAAAAAAACTATCCAAAATATACTGGCCTTTAACCTTCACCTTGACCTTTGACTCTTAACTTGACCTTATCTCTGACACTAACTTAGATCAAACCTCAATCTAACTATTTCTTTATTATTTATTTTTCTTGGTTCACACTGACATGACTTGTCATGCGATTAGAGAGTTCTAAGTTGCATGACGAGTCTCACCCCATTAACTACAATGGAACTGTTCTAATTGGCGTGACTAAGAAAAAGGTTTCTGCATTGCTTTGGGGCGACTTCATCTCGACTTGCATTGACTTCTGTGAAGTCGCAAGCAAGCCGCAATGATGTCGTGCAGGATGTCCGCTGTCAAGTCGTGTGACTTTGAAGCCACATAGATGTGAACTGCACTAACACACTTTGTTTCAATTTTTTTCCCCTGGCAAGGAGAAAGGTGCAGTGTATCTTTCTCTCCATTCAGAGGAGAAAAACACATACTGTAGGCAGGCTGCACAGTTACTGATCACTGTTCTAGCTAATAAGAGACTATCGCAGCGATCAGGTACTGGGAGTTCCAGTTCCCGATTTAGTACGAGACCCGGGTGAGAGCAAAGTCTACATATTGGGAGTGCATTGTGCGGGATGCTCCCGGCACAAACGCTAGTACGTGTGTATGCAGCCTCATGGTAGAGGACCCACTTCAGTGAAGCCGCATATATGTGTACAGGTGGCGGGAAGGGGGTAAAGAAGAGGAGCTACTCACAAGTTGGTATCAAAAGCAGTTTCTTTTTCATACATCATGGATGGGACACAGAGTCAGGCTAATATTCATTACCTACTGGGTTATACGCCATCACCAGGTGAATGGACACTGGTAGACCAAAGGTCTTCAGACAGGAAGTGATCCCCTATATAGCCCCTCCCACACAGGAAGCACTTCAGTTTTTTACCTGTGTCTGCAAGGTGGATGGCACAGTTTGAGCTCTCTGAGCTCCAGGTCTCTAGTCCCACAAACGGTTCTTAAATGAATCAAGGGTTTGACCGATCGGATCCATTTGACACAGGCTTATATGCTTAGATAAATGGTACCCGAGCCTCGCAAAAAAGACTCAAGATCCTGCAAGGTTTTGCCTGTAATGCGGCCTCCGGGCACTGGACCCTCCAAAGTGAAATCCTGGACACCACAGTGCTAAGGCATTCCTGCAGGGTGCTGTACAGGTCCAAGGGAGTGGACCCTAAACATGAAAACGGGACCCAGTCCTTCAAGATCCTCAAGTGACAGGAACCCGCCATGATGGGTGAAGTTTGGGCTCTTAGTTTCTAAGCTGCCCTGCGCCTGGACGGGTAAGTGAAACCCCTTTACTTATTATTGTGGGGTGTCCCAGTGATTGTAAGAATCAGTCAAGCTAGCTAGAGCCTGCGTGCGGTGACCATACCAGGGAGTTTTTGGCTAGCTGTGGGTGTTTGCAAAGTGTACCTTTTTTGCTTGTGTCTGGCTGTTTCTTACCTGTATGATAGTGCACGACGGTGCGCCATTTCTCCTTGGTTCACCAGAGCGCACGTGCGTCGCAAAAGCGCAGCTGGACTTAGCAGTAGTTTGGCGGGCATGGCGCATGTGGCTTTGCCGCACATGCGCAGTAGCCTTTATCTGGGTACACGAAGATTCGCGTCATACGCAAATACAACCACGCCCGTTCGCCGGGACCACGCGCATGAACAGAACAAACCCGCACACCCAGCTTATTTAAGCTGTATAGGCCAAGCATGCGGTGCTTCCAGGAGGCAGATGTGGGGCACAGAGCAGGCTCTGAACAGACACTTGCAGCGATTCATTGTTTCCTTACCGGTTCACGTGAGTCACCAAGTGTTGCTTGGCAGGCTAAAGTTGCTTAGCAGGATCGTTACATATGGGCTTGGGAGCCCCTATTAAAGGGTCTTCCTTCTGAGGTGTTTTTAATACTACACCCAAGTACTCTTTTTGTGGCTAGTAAATGTCTTCAAAAAAGAGGAGCGGTACTAACACTACAGGGAAGGGCACACTGATGTCATCACTAGTTCCTGATGAACCTGAATTGTTGTATCCCCTGAAAGACCAGAGGCTTCCGGGCAATCTGAGCCTCTGCGCCTATCTGGTATTGTGCCTACAGTCAACGCTGCTGCTTCGCCCTTTATCACTAAGGATGAACTGTCCTCGGCCCTAGCCGGGTTAGAGCGCATGATTGCCTCCATCCTGCAGGGTAGCAGGAAGCGTGACAGATCCCCCTCCCCGGAGCCTCCTAGTCTGAAACAGGAATGGGTTGAGGATGGGGAAGAGCTTAAAGCTCAGGACTCTGGAGGGCCCGGTAGATGAGTCTGCTTCAGAGCAATCTGGACAAGAAGATATCCAGTTGATGTCTGCCTCTCAGTCGCAGAGGCTTTTGATCCTGACTCTGACTGAAATGGTTCCTTCTGCCTTTAAGTTGCCTCTTGCAGAGGTGACTGAGCCCCCCTGGTCCTCTTTGGGATCCCTGAGGCCTCTTAAGGCCGCACAGGCTTTCCAGAGTCTACACCCCCTGTTAGAACAGGTGTTGTATGCTGATTGGGAACATCCTGACAGGGTTTTTGTTTCTCCTAAGAGGTTTTCCCTTTTATATCCCATAGATGAAAAGTTCATTAAAAAATAGAGCATGCGAGCAGTAGATTCAGCAGTCTCTTCTTTAAACAAGTACTTAACTTGTCCAGTAGATAATGCACAGGGTTTTAAAGACCCTGTTGACAAGAAATTGGAGTCATAATTAAAGGCTTCCTTTTCTTTGGCCAGTTCAGCTATTCAGCCAGCTGTTGCAGCAATTCGTATCTGCCAGTCCGTAAAGAAACAAATATCTACTGATACAGTCCTTTCGGATGGAGTCTGTCTGCTCAGTAGTAGCCTCACTCCAGAGGGGAGACTTTCTAGCCTCCATCGATATAAAAGACGCGTATTTACACATACCTGTCTTTCAGCCTCATCAGAGGTTCCTACGTTTTGCAGTAGAGGAACGTCATTTTCATTTTGTGGCTCTACCCTTCGGGCTGGCTACAGCTCCCCGGGTGTTTACAAAAGTCCTAGTACCGGTACTGGGTCTTTTAAGGGCCCAAGGATCCTGGTACTCGGGTATCTGGACGACCTCCTGCTCAGAGATCATTCATTACAGGCTCTAGAACAGAGCATAATATGCACAGTGCGGTATTTGAAAAGCTTAGGCTTAGGCTGAAAAGTCAGGCTTGAAACCAGCTCAAAGTCAAAAGTATTTAGGTCTGATCCTAGATACGGTTCAAGCAAGAATATTCTTGCCGCCTGTAAGGATCTGTGCACTGAAGGTTCAGGTGCATCAGATAAGGGGCACCAGACAACCCTCCATTCTGCTCTGTATGAGTCTTCTAGGGAGGATTGTATTCTCCTTCGAGGCAGTGCCCTATGCCCAGTTTCATTCCAGGCCTTTACAACAAGACATCTTGTTGGCCTGGATCAGAAGAGGAAAAGCCCTGGATTATCCAATGTGCTTATCTCCTCGGGCACGCTTAAGCCTAAACTGGTGGTTGCAGGATCAGAACCTGCGAAAGGGAAAATCCTTTCTCCCGGTAATTTGGAGAGTACTGACTACAGATGCCATTCTCTCAGGCTGGGGAGCAACCCTAGAAGGGCTCACAGCTCAGGCACAGAACAGATCCTGCCCATCAACGACCTGAAATTACGGGCAGTAAGTCTGGCCCTACGGTCCTTGACGGCGGAGCTTAAGGACTGCCCTATCAGGGTTCAGTCCAACAATGCCAGTGCAGTGGCCTATATAAACCACCAAGGCGGTACCAGGAGTTGTTCAGCTCTGAAGCAGGTGAACCACATACTAGCCTGGGCGGAGGGACATGTGCCGATTATATCGGCAGTCCATATCCTGGGAGTAGAGAACTGGAAGGCAGATTATCTCAGCCGCCAGCAGATCTGCCCAGGGGAATGATCCCTACACCCAGGGATGTTCCAGCAAATTTGCCAGTGTTGGGGATGGCCAGAGGTCGACCTATTGGCATCCAGGTTCAACAACAAGCTACAGCAATTTGTGTCCCAAACAAGGGATCCTCTGGCAATTGGAGCAGATGCTCTGATAGTTCCATGGAGACAGTACTCCCTGGTTTATGCTTTCCCTCCGATCCCTCTCCTTCCACATTTGTTGCGCAGGATTCTGGAAAAAGGGGTTCCAGTCAGTCTGGTGGCACCAGCCTGGCCCAGAAGGCTCTAGTTCCCAGAGATTGTGAGACTGACAATAGATGGGCCATGGACGCTTCCACGTCACCCCAATCTACTGTCTCAAGGTCCTATATTCCACCCCAATTTGACGGTATGGCTATTGAAGCCAGGGTGTTAAAGGACCGTGGCATCTCGGGATCAGTAGTGTCTACCCTAGTGAATGCTAGAAAAGCTGTCACTAGGAAAATTTATCATAAGGTCTGGAAGATTCTTCCAAAAGCCTTTAGCCTCCCATTCACTGATCCGAACCTTTATGCAGGGGGTAACTCTCTCTCTTGCTTTCCCCCATTAGGTCACCTATGTGTCCTTGGGACTTGAACTTGATGTTGTCTGTGTTACAGAAATGATCATTTGAACCTATCAAGGAAATTCCATTAGACTTGCTGTCATGCAAGCTAGCCTTCCTGATGGCCATCACCTCGGCTAGAAGTGTATCGGAGTTGGCGGCCCTTTCATGCAGGAAACCATACTTGATCCTTCACCACGACAGGGTTGTGTTACGACCTGTTTCATCCTTTTTGCCAAAAGTGGTGTCAGCCTTTCATTTAAATCAGGACATTATTTTGCCTTCCTGCCTTCCTTTTTCTCTCAGCCTCGTTCGGCGAAAGAGGTGACTGCATTCTTTGAACGTTGTCCGGGCAGTCAAGGTTTATTTGTCTAGATCTGCGGAGATCCGAGGATCATACTCCTTTTTTTGTTTTACCAAAAGGACCCAAGAAAGGACAGGCAGCTTCCATTGCCAATTTGATCCGTCAATTGGTCATTCAGGCCTACGGTCCGAAACGTAAAGCTCCTCCCTTTAGGGTGAGAGCTCATTCTACCAGGGGTGTAGGAACCTCCTGGGCTTTTCGCCATTGGGTATCTGTGACTCAGATTTGTAAGGCTCTCACCTGGTCTTCAGTGCATACGTTCACAAAAATTTATCAAGTGGATGTTCGAGCAGCCAAGGATTCGGCTTTCGGCCGCAGTGTACTGTGGGCTGCCGTATAAGTTCTGATGGCTATTGTTTGGCAGGGTGTTTCCCTCCCCTCAAGGCTATTGCTCTGGGATGTACCAGTAGGTAATGAATATTAGCCTGACTCTGTGTCCCATGATGTATGAAAAAGAAAATAGGATTTTTTCTTCATACTTGCCTGTAATATCCTTTTCTTTGAGTACTTCATAGGACACGGGCTGATTTACAAAGATGTTGGCGCATTTGCACGGGCAGGGACAATTATTGCGACATGGTGCATACTTAACCGCTTCAGCCCAGGACCATTTGGCTGGCCAAAGACCAAAACACTTTTTGCGATTCGGCACTGCGTCGCTTTTAACTGACAATTGCGCGGTCGTGCGACGTGGCTCCCAAACAAAATCGACGTCCTTTTTTCCCCACAAATAGAGCTTTCTTTTAATGGTATTTGATCACCTCTGCGGTTTTTATTTTTGCGCTATAAACAAAAAAAGAGCGTAAATTTTGAAAAAAACGCATTATTTTTTACTTTTTGCTATAATAAATATCCCCAAAAAATATATAAAAAAACATTTTTTTTCCTCAGTTTAGGCCGATACGTATTCTACATATTTTTGGTAAAAAAAAAAAAAAAAAAATGCAATAAGGGTATATTGATTTGTTTGCGCAAAAGTTATAGCGTCTACAAAATAGGAGATAGTTTTATGACATTTTTATTATTTTTTTTTTTTTTTTTTTAATAGTAATGGCAGCGATCAGCGTTTTCTTATCGTGACTGCGACATTATGGCGGACACGTCGGACAATTTTGACACATTTTTGGGACCATTGGCATTAATACAGCAATCAGTGAGATTAAAAATGCATTGATTACTGTAAAAATGTCACTGGCAGTGAAGGGGTTAACTCCAGGGGGCAGTGAAGGGGTTAATGTGTGTCCTAGGAAGCGTTCTAACTGAAGGGGATGTGGACTGTGCAGGGAAACTAACAGATCGCCTGTTCATAGGATTCATTCAGAGGATCTGTCAGTTCTCCCCTCAGAGAATCAGAAACTGTGTTTACACACACAGATCCCGGTTCTCCGTGTGCCCCGAGCGATCGTGGGAGCCCGGCGGTGATAGAGACCGCCGGGCACTCGCATCGGCTCCGTGGGCGCGCACGCGCCCTCTAGTGGTCGTCTATGGTACCGACGTCCCATGACGACGATTCGCCTGCCTTTGCCATTCTGCCGCAGTATAACTGCGGCGGACGGTCGGCAAGCAGTTAAATAAATAGAAAACAGCTGTTGACTTGTGCCGGATGCGTGAAATCGTTGGACGCAGACACATTCTTAAATACAGGACAGACATCGGGCACTTGCTCATTGTAATGCTGTTCAGCTTAATGAACTTTTCCTTAGCACATTGAGTATATTGCTTGCAGTTTTATTCCATTCATTAACTTTTTTGAAACAACTCAATATTCATTCTAGAGATCTTCCTCCTATCAACAACTGTGCGGATGTTCCCTTTGACTTGGGTGTGAAATGTCATAATTGCCAAAATGTAATTGTGTGCATTTTATGGTGATAGTCTATAATCATTGGTGGACCCGAAACTTCCATGAAAACATCTTCTCAATACAAGTCTGTGTAATGTGCATTCTGGCCAATTAATTTCCCCATACACTGTGCAATGTGATTGGATAACGTCTAAATCTACCCATCTGTCTGCACAGTGTATGGGGAAATTGCTCAATGTGATTGGATAACGTCTGAATCCACTCATCTGTGTGAGCATTTCATTTCCCCATACATTGTGCGATGTGATTGGATAACGTCTGAATCCACTCATCTGTGTGAGCATTTCATTTCCCCATACATTGTGCGATGTGATTGGATAACGTCTGAATCCACTCATCTGTCTGAGCAATTCCTTTCCTCATACACTATGCAATGTGATTGGATAACGTCTGAATCCACTCATCTGTCTGAGCAATTCTTTTCCCCATACACTATGCAATGTGTAAAGGGTTAATACCCAAAAAGAGAAAGCAGCTTGTGTCTGGTGGTGTAGCGGATTAGTAACTCCTATTCAGAATGTGTCAGCACAAAACCAGATGCAGTTCCGTGCGCTTTTATCTTTATCGTACATCATGGGACACAGAGCCTTAAGTAATAACTTAATGGGTTATAGGCCACCTTCAGGTGAAGGACACTGGTATGCCCAATCCAGGAAGTTCACTCCCTATATAACCCCTCCTCCTAGGAGCACATCAGTTTTTTCGCCAGTATCTAAGGTGTTGGTCACGAGTGAAGATGTGCTCTGAGGAGCTCCAGGAGGGATCCATGCTGGATTTAAATAGCCTCCATAGCCAGATCCATCCAAAGTGCCACTGAGGCCAAAGTGGATGGTACCTGGGCCTCGTATCCGAAGCACGAGGTTTTGCCTGTAATGCCTCTTTGTAGCGCTGGACCCCAGGACTTGGTCATGCTACATTACCTAAAGCTTTCCAGGTGGGGTGCTTTTACGGGTCCAAGGGAGTGGAACTCCGATATTAAGGGACCCGGTCCTTGAAGGTTTGCTAAACGCAGCCCGCCGTGATGGGTGAAGGTTGAATTGTCTGTTAATTCAGCAAATCCTGCGGCGGGGATAAGGTAAGGAAAGAAACTTAGGAACTAAAAAGTCCACCTATGTATTCTTCTTTAAGGGGAAAAATGTTGTCATGCCTTAATTCTCCACTAGAGGGAGTCTATGCACATGCCTTAAAGGGGTTGTAAAAGTTTTTTCACCTTAATGCATTCTATGCATTAAGGTGAAAAAACATCCGACAATACCGCCCCCCTGTTTTACTTGCCTGACCCCTTAAAAGTCCCGTGCTCGCTCCCAACATCCTTTTCGCCGCTCAGCCTGGCCATTGATTGGCTAGAGTGGATGGACTGAAAGCAGCGCAGCCATTGGCTCATTGGCCATTGCCATTAGCCATTGGCAGCGCGCCGCCGGCTGTATCACAGGAGTGCGCCCGCAAGAACTCAACACCATGCAAGGGAGCTCGCATGAAGTTGTTGAGTCCTTGCGGGGGGGGAGCCGAGACAGCCCCCGAGGGACTCCAGAAGACCAGGTTCTGGGCCACTCTGTGCAAAACGAGCTGCACAGTGGAGGTAAGTATAACATGTTTGTTATTTTAAAAAAAAGATAGCTTTAGTGATCCTTTAATCTGTTGTCTTCACTGTAAAGCTCAGTCAGTCTCTGTGTGGCCGCAGCAGCTTGTGCAGGGGGATTTTTTCTCAATTAGAGAAATCTGCCAAAATGCTTTCTTTTCTCCCCCCCTGAAGGGACCGAAGGATTAGGAGAACATCAGCTGTGTACCCCCTTACATTATCCCCCCCCCCAGCCCCCCCAAGGTTTTTTCTGCTGACAAGGCTCTGCCTCCCCTCCCCCCCCTCGTGTTGGGTATGTAGACCCGAAAGCTGCAGCACAGGAGCATGTGAACATTTTAAAAAATGAAACGGGGGGCCTAAACACAGCGCCGTGCAATGTCCATAAGGACGCAGGCAGGCAATGTTAATAAAAACACAGCTGGGACAGTCTCTCCTCGGCTGAAGAGGAGGAAGCAAGCGGTCTGCACACAAGGACACAGGAGCTGTGGGGCACCTGAGGGTTGCAACTGACATTCCTGATACAGGAAGGGCTGAACTTAATAGCGGCTTTACTGTCATGACTATGTTCAGCGATTAAGTGCAATTGTATAGTGCCTCTGTTTTTGTGCTTAGGACACCACAAAGACCAAAAAGGTATCAAAGGTTTCACCCCCAGGCGCTAGGATCTCGAGTCGCATTTTCACGCAGTCATCTTCGCCTGAATTACCAATTATGGTAAGCTAGGGTGAGCCATTGGAACAAGTTGATGGTGCAACTGCTTCTCACATCTCAGCCCCTGTATACGTGACTGAAGATGTCCTTTCCTCCACCCTGCAGGGCCTGGAAGGAAGATTAGCGGCTTTAATCGCATTCTCCATTCAAATAGATAGGAAGCATACTAGATCCCTCTCCCCCACTTCAGACCCCTTGCAAGGGGAACAGTGGACACAGGATGAGGTGTTACCCTCAGGCGATCAGGAGGAAAGACAAACCGATGTTTCCTCTAGGAGATGAACCTTTTTCAGCCTCACAATCTGAGAAATTTCTGATACAATCTCTTACGGAGATGGTTCGTTCTACTTTCATGCTACCCCTAACGGAGTCTCCTGAAAGCTCGGTTTCTTCCTTGGGTTCTTTAAAACCCTCACAGCCTTTGCATGCGTTTCCTATCCATGCATTACTAGAACAGCTTATTTTTGCTGAATGGGATCACCCAGATAAGCATTTTCTCCCTCCAAAGAGATTTTCAGTTCTCTATCCCATGGAGGAGAAAATCACCAAAAAATTGAAAGTATCAGCAGTTGACGCTGCAATTTCCAGTGTGAATAAAAGCCTAACTTGCCTAGTAGACAATGCACAAATGCTTAAGGATCCAACAGATAAGAGGTTGGAATTCCTGTTAATCAACTTTTTCCTTGGCAGGTGCCATTTACTCAGCCTGCAGTCGCTGCAATAGGCGTCTGTCAATCCCTAAAGGACCAATTTAGACAGGCCCTTAAAGAGGTTCCTGCACAACAAGCCCGGAATGGATGCCATTAAAGATTCTATTCACCAGGCGTCTCGCCTTATGCTTATGCTAGTACATATGCGTAGAATTCTGTGGTTAAAAAAATTGGTCAGCCGAAACACCATGTAAAAACCACCTAATTGGGTTCCCTTTTCATGCGGAGCAGCTGTTTGGAGAAGATTTGAACAAATATATCCAAACAATTTCTAGTGGGAAAAGTACTCTTTTTGCCAGTCAAAAGAAAGTATGAACACCCTTCATTTAAATGGGCTCTTTCCCCTGCACCAGGTGTTTCCGCCTCTAGGCAGTGGCGACGGCCTCCGCCGCCAGACCCTTCAGGGTTAGACCCAGGCTTAAAAGAAGTCCTGGGGCCGGAAACCTGCAAAGCAGAATCCTAAAGCCGCCTCATGAAGAGGCAACCTCCCCTCACCAAGGTGGGGGGAAGACTTCTGCAGTTTTCAGAAGTCTGGCAAGAGGAAATTCAGGACAGATGGGTCATCTCCTCGATAACGCTGGGGTACAAGCTGGAATTTCGGGACTTTCCACCGTCTTGTTTCCTAAGGTCAAGTGTTGCCAAAGAGCCAGAGAAAAGACAATCTCTGTTTTAGGCACTAGACTGATTAATATCTTAGGGGGTGATCATACAGATCCCCACCAAAGAGCAAGGTTTGGGGTTTTATTCAAACCTTTTTATGGTACCAAAACCAATTTTAAATGTCAGACCCATTCTAGATCTAAAAAATCTAAATCGGTTCCTGAAGATCCTCTCCTTTCGCATGGAGACGATCAGGTCAGTAGTTTCTATCCTTCTAGGAGGAGAACCTCTGGCATCTAACGACATCAGGGATGCATATCTGCATGTTCCTATATTTCCCGCTCACCAAAGGTTTCTGCGGTTCGAGGTAGAACAGCAGCATTTCCAGTTTGTAGCCCTGCCCTTCGGGCTAGCTACAGCACCCCGTGTGTTCACAAAAGTGCCTGCCACACCTCTAGCCAGGTTAAGGGCTCAGGGCATAAACGTCGTGGTGTACATAGACTGTCTATTACTAATAGACCAGTCGGTGGCTCATTTGGAGCAAAGCGTATGCATTACAACCAGTTACCTGGAAAGTTTGGGTTGGATTCTCAACCTAGAGAAGTCTTCCTTAAAACCGCTAAAAAGGCTGGAGTACTTGGGTCTGATCATAGACACAGCCCAGGAAAAGGTGTTCTTGCCTCAGGCAAAGATCAACTCCATAAGAGAGCTGGTGCGGATGGTCAGGTCAAAAGGCGATCCCTCCATTCGCTTTTGTATGAGGTTGCTAGGAAACATGATGGCTTCATTCGAAGCAGTTCCTTATGCCCAGTTCCATTCAAGACTGTTGCAAAACGGTATCCTGTCTACTTGGAACAAAACAATTCAAGCTTTAGACTTGCCAATGCGGCTATCCCTAAGAGTGTCCCAAAGCCTCACTTGGTGGTTACTAACCCAGAATCTGCTGAAAGGAAAATCCTTTAGACCAGTTATCTGGAAAGTGGTAACGACGGATGCCAGCCTTTCAGGCTGGGGAGCACTACTAGAAAAGACAACTGTCCAGGGACAGTGGTCAAGAACCCAAAGAACCTTGCTCATCAATATCCTAGAGATGCGGGCAGTGTGTCTGGCTCTGAACACCTGGCCTTTCATGTTACGGAATTGTCTTGTCAGGATCCAATCCGACAGTGCCACAGCTGTGGCCTATATCAGTTACCAAGGGGGCACCAAAAGTCTCTCAGCGCAGAGAGAGGTGAACCATATTCTAACTTGGGCAGTCTTCATTTTGGGAGTAGAGAATTGGCAGGCGGACTACTTGAGTCGCCAGCAGTTATTCCCAGGGGAATGGTCTCTTCACCTCGACATATTTCGGCCTGTTTGACAAAGATGGGGGACT